>NW_017256287.1:4808148-4819292 GCF_001594055.1 Mycetomoellerius zeteki | reverse complement strand
CGTAGACAACTACTTATAAATTCTGCTTACGACAAAATATACCGTTTTTTCTCCCTTTCTAACAAGCAATTAATAATTTTTCATAAATTGTTATTTTTTTAAATAAAAAAAATAAAATGTTATTTTATTTTTTTTTTTAGTTTTTATTTTACTTCACTTTACTTTTTAAATATTTTTTAAATAAATATAATATTGTTAATTTTTTTAAATAAAAGAAGTAAATATTTATTATTTGAATATTTTTAGGACCTGATCAAGTGCTATCTGCGAACGTAGATACTACATGTAACGCCGATGGCAGAATACGAATAAAGTTAGATAGCAATGGATCTAATTCATGCATGCCCGAATCAATCCCTGGAATTTTAACTAGAACCGCAAAGCTTTACCCTGACCACATAGCCTTGGTGTCTAGACTTGATATCAACGGCAAAAGAACCACGTATACTTTCCAGTATGTATAAAAAAAGTTACAAAAGGCTTTGTTTCCATTGTTATTGCAACAAGTAGAAAAGATTGGGGTCAAAAGTAACACGGATAAGTTGTAACATTTACATTAAAAAATATTATAACCAAAATACACAAGCGTTAGGAACAGATAGAAATTTGTAGTATAGATAATTACAAACTTCTATCTCTTTCTTACGCTTCTGTATTTTGTTTATAATGTTTTTTATGTAAGCGTTACAACTTACCTGTGTTATTTTTTATTCCAGTCTCCTCTAGTATATGTAGATAAAACTTGTACAACTAATTTCTCTATGTAGATATTATTATAAATATTATATAAACATAAATATTGCTTTTGTTCTTTCTCTGTTCTTTCCAATCTGGTTTATAAGAAAATTCGATGAGCAATTACATTTACTGCACAATAAGTGGTACAATCAATTTTGTACAATTTATACAATTTTGTTAATTTGTATTACAGAGAATACGAGTCTGCTGTAAGAATCGTCGCGAAAGCGTTTTTAAAATTAGGTTTAGAGCGATATCATAGCGTCTGCATAATAGGATTCAATAGTCCGGAATGGTTTATTGCCGAACTCGCGACTATATACGCTGGGTAAAAGAGTTTAATCGTTTGTATGTCTAAATAAGCATTACGTATAATATAATAATTTACATGCATGTACTGTTTACATATTTACAATATACATGTATTGTTTATATAGCTGTACAATAATAAAAAAAGCGATATAAGCTTTTCTTATTTTTTAATAAATAAATCATCTTTTTTTTAGTGGAATCGCTACAGGGATTTATACCACAAATTCTCCGGAGGCATGCCAATATTGCGCTGAACACAGTCGGGCAGATATAATAGTCGTTGAAGATGAGAAACAATTGCGAAAAATCTTGCAAATAAAACACAATTTGCCTCACTTGAAAGCAATTGTTCAATATGACGGCATACCTATTGAAAAGGATGTTTTGAGCGTAAATTGATTAGTATGCTTGCCTAATATATAGTAATTTTTAATTACTATATATATATAACTTATTATTATTTATTTTTTCTCAGTGGAACGATTTATTGGACATAGGTAAAAAAGAATCGGAGGATAAATTACTGTCTGTGTTAAAGATGATAGGAGTAAATGAATGTTGCATTTTAGTATATACGGTACGTTGAATTTATCATAATTAATCAAATTGCGCCTGCTATAATATTTAATGCACTATTTTATTATTTGCAATCTTTATAGTCGGGAACAGTCGGAAATTCAAAAGCTGTAATGTTAAACCATGATAATATATTGTCCAATATACGGGCAGTGTTAATGGTACTACGTATGAAAGAAAAATCAGAAGTTATAGTCAGCTATTTGCCATTATCTCATGTTGCAGCACAGGTAAGATGTTTCAAATAGCATAATATATATTTTATATATCTTAAATAAAAATCTATCGGTGACATTACAATTAATATAAATTTTCATGTATATAAATTACATAAGGTTGAAAGATATTTCAAATAGGATAATATACTACTCAACAAAATTAAAGAGCAGGTAAAATCATTTGTCTTACCCTCCAAAAACAAGCAAATTTTAAAGTAGATTAACTTCGTTAAAAAAATTATCACAATAACATATTTAAATAAGCATTTTACACCTTGAAATCTCTACTTTTCAGATAGATACGATTTTTTTCACCGAGTTCATTTTTGTTTTAATGTTCAATAGTTAGATGAAAAAAAGAATCGTATACGACGCTCAACAAAAAAGCAATTTAAAGTTAAAGATTCACTCTTTCGAATGCTATATTTGTGTATAATTTTTATTTCGCGCTGGGAAACTTCGTAAAAAATTTGAGGCATCTTCATTTTATGTCTGTGTAACTTTATAAAATATCAGTAAGATCATTTTCTGACGTACCGACCTAAATAATCTCCTAAATATCTCCTAAATAGAGATTTAAAGCTGTAAAATACTTTTTTAAACATTTGGCTATGATGAAGTTACTGTAACTTGAAATTTGTCTGTCTTTGAAGAGTAGAATAAGTGATCTTTTAATTATATTGAGTAGTGTATATCCCAGATATCTAAGTAAAAATATTTCGGTGACATTAAAATTAATACAAATTTTCACATATATAAATTACACAGAGTTGGAAGTAACATGTTACTTGTAACATCGTTACCATTACTTTTTTTAGTAACGAATTGGGGTAACAATGTTATATTTTTTATATAAGTATATATATTATTATATTAGTAACAATAATGAAGATTACGTAGTTATATTTTAATTGTTAGAAACGATAACGAATATAATCGTTACTTTTATCATTTTAATTACCAGCTTCGTGTAGGTATAGAACATAACTTTCTCAATCCTAAAATTATATCTAAATACACGGACAGAATTTTTTCTTAGAGTTTACCCTGAAAATATGATAGTCGTGGGACAATAATGTATTTTCAAGAATTTTAATGTAAATCTCTCTCATTCATTAATAAAACTACAATAAAGCATACAATAAGTTTGATTAATTTTACTAAAGTGCATGGTAAAAATCTGTAAAATATTGTACCACAACTACCATATTTTCGGGGTAAATTTTAAAACAAAATTTTCTCCGTGTATCTATTATAATTAGATAAAAATTGTTTATAATATTTTCATTAATTCCAGATACTTGACATCATAATAAACATTATGTTAGCGACCACAGTATACTTTGCGGACCCAAGTGCATTAAAGGGTACGTTAATAAATACATTACTTGTGGCACAACCGACTATTTTCCTAGGGGTGCCTAGAGTATGGGAAAAGATATACGAAAAGATGCAAGAGAAAGCGCGTAATAATGGTGTAATAAAAACATGGATTGCTAAATGGGCAAAAGAACAAGCTCTTCATTATTATACGAATAAAATGAATGGCATAGATTACAAACACTGGGGCTACGTCTTTGCAAAATGGCTTGTTCTCGACAAAGTCAAGGCAGCATTGGGTTTAAATAAGTGCCACATCTACTTGACCGGAGCAGCACCTTTAAATATCGACATTAAAAGATATTTCTTGAGTTTAGACATACCTATAGCAGAAGTATATGGAACGTCTGAATGTAGCGGGCCTCATACAATAATCGACATAAAAAAATTTAGGTAAATTACATCTGTTTTTATTGTTTATACCGAATTTATAAAGATATTTAAAACTTTTAAAATATACTTTACAATATTTATAAAATATATTATTTCTTATATGTTAGCTTGGTTAGTATAGGAAAACCTTTACCTGGGCTATATACAAAATTAGACAATATAGATGAACACGGTGAGGGAGAGATTTGTATGAGTGGACGACACATATTTATGGGTTACTTAAATGCACCGAAGCAAACCGAAGACGTCAAAGATAAAGATGGCTGGATACATAGTGGTGATCTCGGTAAATTCGATTCAAACGGGAATTTGTTTATTACTGGTAAACATTTCTTTTTCACCTATTAACATTATGTAAATACATCATTATATTTGTTAAAAATGACACTATTCATATTCTATAAAAAAAGATATCAGACCGAGACTAGTCATTTTCTGTAGTTCTTTTGGACTATATAAATCTAAATTGTTCTATCACACCACCATTTTGAGAAATTTTCAATTGAGATTACAAAAAGTACCATTTTAGCGTATTTTCTCATATTATAATTACAATATGTGACCTACTTAAGAAATTTTATTGCAATCGAAATAAAGTGTTAGGATTTTCAATGTACTCCAAATGATTTTTTCATATTGGCTATAATTAATAACATATTCATGATTAAATGTAAGGTCTATTGCGGAAAAGCTGTGAATTTTTATCAAATAGCTTTCGATGATGTTTATTTAAACTTAAAAGTTTCTTAGGCTACTGAATACGAATCCGATATCAAACTTGACCAATTCAAAGGGTCTAAAAACTCTTAAGTTTAAATAAACATAAAATAGTTATTAAAGCATGCAGCTTTTCCGCAATAAATTCGTACTATTTAATTACAAATATCTTATTTTAAAAATTTCGAGAGTTTTTGAGAGCTGAAAGTCTTAAAAACAAATTTTGATCGCAATAAAACTTCTCCAGCACGTCACATAACATAGTTATGATACAACAAAATACATACAATAGCCCTTTCTGCAACGTTGCAATTTTCTCCAGATTATAACGTATTGGAGCAATTTGAAAAAATGGATTCGTGTGTATTCAGCATCCGAAAAACTATTTAAAAAATGATTATTTCGGTTTTCGAAAAGATTTTTTTGTCGAACAATGTAATATCACGCATATATATATGTCAGCAAATATGTATATTTTTTTACTTTTTGCATTCACAGGTAGAATAAAAGAACTTATAATCACAAGTGGAGGGGAAAACGTGGCATCATACAATATAGAGCAAGCAATATTGTCGGAATTACCATATTTAAGTAATATCATAGTGATTGGAGATCAAAAGAAATATTTAACAGTCCTTGTCACGCTTAAGGTATAATGCGAGAAAAAAATATATAAATTTAAAATTATAAATATCCAAATAATACATTTTTTTTTCAGAGTGATATGAATGAAGAGACTGGCGCGCCGTTAGATACGCTAGCGCCAAATGTATTAAAATGGGCACAGTCTATTGGTAGTAGTGCTAAAACAGTTACAGAAGTTATAAACTTTCGTGATGTAGTCGTAAGTTTTAAAAGTAACTCATAATTAATATCATTTAACATTGCGCATAAATAAAAAATTTATTTATTTATTTTTTAAGACAAATCGAAATCGAACAAATGAATGCGAATAATATCACAAATAAACAACTTGTTATACATACTTTAAGGCGAAAGAGTAGTCACCACAGTCATATTGAATCGTGACGTCAGAGACGAGAAATGACATGTTAATTTTTTTACGTGCTATTTGTAAATGAAGACAATTTGGATAAAACAAAATGATGAGATGATTTTAAAACAATTGTAAAAATGGATAAAAGCTATCTTTATTCCCCTTAATCAAAATTAACGTGTCATTTTTCGCTTCTGATGTTACGATTCAATATCATTGTGGTGACTACTCAGGAGCCTTAATAAATGCAAACGACATGCCCAGTGGCAGCATTCATTTTTGTTTATTTAATCTGGATATTTAAATATTAGAATATGTTTTTTGCTCTTTTAGATATATGGAGAAATCGATAAGGCAATTAAGAGAGCAAATATGCAAGCTATAAGTAATGCTCAAAAAGTACAGAAATTCGAAATTCTTCCCCATGATTTTTCGATTCCAACCGGTGAATTGGGACCCACGTTAAAGACTAAAAAGAATGTAATTAAGAAGAAGTATGCTGATTTAATAGACAAAATGTATGAGTAAAATTCTACACTACTGTCATAATAAGATTAATGAAGCCCGTTTTCACAATATGTAGTTACCTAAAAAGATTAAAGCTTATCATAAGAAATTCATCAATGAAATTCATTTGTGAAACCCTAAGAAACGTGCTAATTACTACATAATTTTGATATTATTTTTATACCAGCTGCCTTGACATGCATAATATCAAATATTTTATAAGCGAGATGTATTTCGCGCAATTTAATACATTTTTTAATTCGTAGGTAATTGAAAGAAATAATTATATTAAATCTATATACAGATTCAGAGTAAAAATTTCTCATATATTTCTTATGTATTAGGTATTTTTAGCATGTATAAGTACATATAATTGTATAATTTTTAGCATGTATAAGTACATATAATTGTATAATTAAATATGCAAGGTGTCCCAGAATGACCGCCAAATATTTTGTGCGCAGGTACAGCGGACTAAATTTTATGAGAAGGAGATAAACAATTTTTATCTCTTGTTTTTCTGTAAAATTGATAGTACTTGAGTAAAAAAATTATTAAAGACCAACATTCGGCGATTTTTAGTAATTATCTTGTTAACTATTGTGAAAATTGCAAAATGGTAGAGGACTTTTCGACTTAGTTTAGTCCGCTCTACCTGCGAAATATTTGGCGGTCATTTTGGGGTACCCTATATATATATATATATATATATATATACAGGTGGACAAAAGAAACGGACAAAAGAGTAAAATAAAAGTTAAAAAACTTTATTCCTTAGTATATGCTCTAAGCTTTATTCAATTAATTTTAATTAGATCAAAGTATACGCCATAATATGCTATAATTTACAAATCACTTTATTAAGTAATAAATACAGGTCGCATTAGTTGGAAGATCACGAATTGTATTGGTAGGATTGAACAAACACGATTATGCAGCTATTTAGTAACATAAAGCATTGGAATGAAACGTGAATATACTGTTGATCGTATTATAAAAATGACTGCGCTCAAACTGTTTAGAGAGTTTCGCCGTCACTTTTATCTTCGTTGTCACAATATTGTACCATCAGCTCATGCAATTCAAACCTGGATTCGCAATTTTAAAGAAACAATCTTAACATAAAAGAAGACGACGAATCGCATGAGCAAATGCGGCAAAGGACCGTGATAACAAAAATAAAAGTAGCGGCGAAATTTTTTACAAGCAGTTTGGGCATAGTCATTATATTTTTATAGTATAATTTATATATACGTTGCTTACCATTTCAACACTCATGTTTATTAAATGACATCGAGGCTATATAATAATGTTTGCTTAATCCTATCAACATAATCCATAACCCATCAATATTATAAAAAAGATTTCGTTTATTTGCTTATCTTATATATATATATACATATATATATACATATATATATATTTTAATATACATATATTAATGAAAATTCTGAGGTAATTCTAAAAACAAACTTGTATTTGTAGCCTATCTAAATATAAATTTTTTTGCACAATATAAAAATATTTTTTCCAATTTGTGTTAAACTTTTTTTTATATCAATCAAGATGTCTAAAGTAAACAATTTTTGACAATACTTATAATTATATAATGCTGTTCTAATGAAAAGTAATGTAAATCATTGTAATGGAAAGGTAAAAATAAATAACAGAAAAGATTTTATAATTGCAATATATTACTAAATGTAGTTTACAATAAGCAAAACTGTAGTTATGTTTAAAATTATTGTGTGTGTTTGTGTGTGTGTGTGTGTGTGTTTTGTGTGTGTGTTTATACTACATATTTTTATAGTAAATACGGCTTTTCATAAGAAAATAGTCTTACTAAGAGCGCATCACAGCAGCTTTGGAAATGCAGATCTGTATATCTTCTTACTCTCAATCTTATCATGCACAAGTGGATTATACTCGAATTATCGTGATTATATATCATCAAGATAAGTTTTCCTGTTGTTATATATTTATTATTAGATTATTACTCTACTCAATTACTTATCTCACATTATCAATATAAATTTTTACACATGTACATGTAAAATGCATAATTATTGCTGGCTAACAATGTATCTTAAATACTTGTGCAATTTTATTTTTAATTCTTTAACTGCAAATCTGTTAGAATTATAATTTTCAACGTAAGAATATCCACATAGCAGATAATTAAGAAGAATAATGATATGCCAAAGCTGTTAATTAATTCCACATATAAAACTTATAGCATTGTGGCACATACATATAGAACACTGTTTTCAATACCATTACAGATCCTGTTTTGAGAATAAGCGGCTAAAAATTACGTTGGTTTCCTATATATAACATGAGAATTTTATGGTACTTTAAAATATTTTTTTGTGAAAGATCTTTAAAATATTTTCAAGCATAAAATTATACAAGCCTCCAATTATTTATGAATATGTACCATATTACTCCACCAAACATAAGGCTAATTAACAATATGTATTTTTAGAAGTGATAGAGCAAGTATATAGATTTATGATGTTGTTGATGTATTGAATTTTTGTTGGATAATAGATGTTTTTCGCTGTGGTACTGTTTCTGGTGTTGGTATAGCATCTCCTGTTGGCAGAACACCAGCTGGTTTTGGCTTGGCTGTAGACTTTTGTTTTGCCATTTGATAATCCCCAGAATCAAAATATTTTTGCTGAAAACATTGAAATTGTTAATCATTTCAAGAAACCAAAAAATTAAAAAGAATAAGTGATTGTTTTTATAAGAACGTTGAAACTCTGTAAAATAATTAGCAGAATTGGTATTTACCCCTTTGGCTAGCCTTTTTTGCAAAAATGCAGAATGACCACCAAATGGTCGACCAGCTGCATTTAGGAACTTTGCCTTTAATTTTTCTTCTTCCAATTTTTCTATAGCGCTCGATGACAGCTATAAGAAAATCTTCAATAAGGATCTATTTATATATGCATATGACTGTTGTATATGAACAAAGTTCCATGTAAATAAAATTTTAAAAGATTGTTTCTACTTATACATTTCCTAAATCTTCTAAAATTCATATTAATGTGTACAACACCATATATCCGTTTTGTTGTCATACAATCCTAACATGCTTAGCATGAGTAAGCTACGAATAAATGTAGCTCTCCAAATATTTACATATAACAGTGCAGTGCAAGAAAGTTAATTTCAGCATAATCAATCACTTGTAATAGATGAAACAATATACAACAACTTTCTAATAAAATAATAGGTCAATTCTAAGCAGACTCGTAAGATTCATAACGTGTTTTTGTAAAATTTGTGACTAGTATTTTAATTTTATGCGTCATTTTATGTATCATAAGACATGATTATTCATAAATATCTACGATTTCTTGTAAATTTTATGGCTAGTAAAAAGCTGTCTGCAAAAATATTATATAAAGGTACTAAGCACTTAAAAATTCTTACAAGTCTTACAGGAGTATGTTTACATGAGCCTTATGATTCTGCTTAGAATTTAGGCATAAAATTCCGTTGCTCTCTACGATGATGTTTCGATAACCATCGAAAGAACCGCCGCAGTTTCCAATTTTCTTGATACACTAATTTATACAATACACTACATTATTAATAAATTAATTCTATCTTCGTAATTAATCGCTGTCCGATTGATAAATCTCAGCAACTTGCCTCTGCAGTCGGACTCTGCACATTCGTCTGATCGTCGCTCATCTTCGCAGATTTTAAAACGCCTCTCGTCAGCGACCGCACGTCTTCCAACCAGTTACCTTCCGGATACTAATTTCGACACTCACGCATATAACATACATAAGCTAAGTAAGCGCGACGCAATAAACGGCAGCGTCTCTCAATCGTCAGGCGAGTCGTTTCTCCGCTGTATTCTCTACAAAGCAGATACGTGCACCACAGGAGTTCCGATTGTCAACGAGATTGTTTTCATACACGAACGGCAAAAAACAGCCACAGCGTCACATGCAGAGCCATATATTCCCGGGTGACCGTTACCGATGTTCGCATGGCCGGTTTCCATGCGCAGAAATTCAATCCGATTCTCATAGAGCGACTTCGATTAATGAATCGGCGATTAGTTCAATGTTATGAATTACTCCAGCAGAATTATTATTAATTAGACCGGTGCTATCCGAGCAGAGGCGTGCAAAAATAATTTTGACGTCCCAGAAGAATACATACATATTATATATTTTATATATAATATTAAAAGTGGCATCATAATAGTGCTAATTAAATCTAAATAAATGTCCATCTCTATCTCTCTACCAATTTTCCCTACTGTTTATATTATTTCTATCAATATTGATTTACTTTAATCTCTTATGCTCATTTCTAATGTGGATTAGTTTATTATTGTTTGCTTTCTTATCCTTTTCTATTTCTAAGAATTAGAATTAAAAGAATAAATAAAACCGAGATTAAAATTAATCTACATTGGTAGAAATTTGCTCAGAATTATAAATCTTTGAACAGTTTAGATTGTTTCAAAATTTCTATATCATTTACGTATCGTTATTATTGTCTTTGATCTAAATCCCTTCTATATTGTATTGAACAACAAAAAAATAATAATTTAATCATCGATTGAGTTAAGTTTTGCACTGCTTGGTCGAAATCACATTCATATAGTAACAACTCCGAATAAATAAGATTTGAACTGTTTGAAGTAATAATATTTTCAATTATATAATTTATCGTCCTAATTTCTTAATTTTATCATTCTTTTCATGTAAAAAAGAATTTTTAATTTAATTTATCCATGTTTATAGCATATAAGATATTGCTTTTTTTACTTAAAATTAATTACGGCCACTTTTACCAACTCCGATTAACTTAATCGACTGATTAGTCCATTGGAATTGGCCAATCGTCATCTGTCGCCAAACAAAATGACAAATGCGATTGGTCAATTCCAATGGACTAATCGGCCGATTAAATTAATCGAAGTTGATAAGAGTGGCGCTTAATAAAGTATAAATATTTTTATTTGATAAGTTAATCATTGATTAAGTTAATCACAATTTGGTCATTCTTGAATAAATCCAATTTTCATCATCAGATGCTAAACGTTAAATTAAAATCACGTGACTACGCTTTTCAAGTCTCATGAAATAGCATCTTTAGGGTGCGTTCCACTAAACTTTCGTAACGCTCGCGAGTATCATCCTTCTTGTCATTAAATATTAAACAATTAAACGCAGCCAATCGACAGGTTTGAAAAGCTTATCATACGACAAAAAACAGATGAATATAATATTAGCCTTTATGCTGGATTCACCCTGCATTCGATTTTCGTCGTA
>NW_017256287.1:4793124-4808062 GCF_001594055.1 Mycetomoellerius zeteki | reverse complement strand
GTACGACGAAAATCGGATGCCGTGTGAATCCAGCATTAGATCTTTGCCAATCCGCGACAATGGCGCCAGCTGATCTCTGAAGCCTTGTGTCCACGATGCTAGAAATTGGTCCGAGATCTCGGAAAGAGAAAGAATTAACCAATCACATTTAAACAATTTAGTCACATGATCAATGCGATTGGTCAATTCTTTCTTCATCCGAGATCTCGGACGGATTTCTAGCATCGTGGACACTGGGCTTTACTCAGACTCTGCTATGTTCAAAGCGGACGGTGGTGTTTGATGGACGACGTGACTCGTCGCGCATTCACATGGTATTTACAGCGAGACGACACGAGACACGACGGTTCCAGAGCATTCCGGAATATTTACGGAGAGAGTGACACGCCATGAACACGTTAATTCACACCAAAATGATTGCCGGTCACGGTGGAGTTATCATTCGACGTATGTGTCACCGTGCGTTACTTCACATCCTATTATAGATCAGCGCGATTTTATGCGATATAACTTTTTTATAATACTTGTTAAAGTAAAATACCTTCATTATATCGTTACATTTATATAAAGATAGGTAATATGTACGCCACCGTGAAATTAAGAATGTGTCTTATTTAAAATGTCAACGTCTTCTCGAATTCCCCTATGAAAAATTTTCCATTACGATACAGTCACGTTTAAATTGAAAAAAAAACGTGGGCTGATAGGTTATGTCAAAGTTTTTTTTACAATGAGTTTATATTTTTTTAAAAGCTTATTACCTTTTTTGTTGCTCCATTTTATGATCATAAAAGATTTTATTAATAATTGTTTGTGGAATATTTAATTCTTATTTTAATTCTTTGTTCAATTATTAATAGGAAAAGCAAAATGGTTATTTTTTACTGTCAAAAATAATTTCTAATTTACGTTAGGATTATATAAGCTAAATTGTTTTGCTGCGTACTAATTTACACTAAGATTAGATAAGCTAAACTATTTTGTTCCATACTTTATAATTATTAAAAAAATTAGAAACAGCTAATTTTATATTTTCAGGATATTCCCCGTTTAAATTATGGTACAATACCAATCATACAATGGGTAGCATAGCTTTAATTTATACAGGATTGAGAGATCCAAGAAGATTATTGCTGGAGCCTACAGTGTTACCAATGTATATTAATGATAAAAGCATGACATGTCTACAAATTCGTACCTTTTATGTAACTCCAAGTTGGAATGGCCAAGAGTCATCATCTAAGATTGAAGAAACAGTGAAGAATATTAAAGAAGAAAAAGAACTTCAAAATAAGACAGTAGACAGTGTTGCCGTGAAAAATAGTGAGCAACTAAAAAAAGCTGTTGCTAAAGTTACAATATGGCAAAAAGTTAAGGGCGAGATATTGCATTATTATCATGGATTTCGATTATTAGGTCTTGATATGAAAGTATCAGCAAAATTAATATGGAGAATTTTACATGGGAAAGAGCTCAGTAGAAGGGAACATCGTTTGGTATGTTAAGCAGATTACATTTGTTATATATCAGTATGATATATATTAGTATTGAAATATTAATCAATCATATTTTCTGACAGCTGGTAAAAACAACTGGGGATATGTTCAGATTGATTCCATTCTCTGTTTTTATTATTGTTCCATTTATGGAATTTCTATTGCCAGTGGCAATTAAATTATTCCCTGGCATGCTACCTTCTACTTTTCAAACAGCAGTTGAAAAAGAAGATAAACTTAAGCAGGCTTTGAAGGTATAAAATATCAGATTTCAAATTCATTAAAACATTAAAATTAAGACATAAAATTTAATAAAAATATATATACATAAACAGAATTTGACAAGTAATATAATATAATAACGAATCATTATATAGTATTATTGTAAGCAAAATCTTTGAATAAATATATGGGTATATGATACCCACCTTATAGTCGGTGTAACAATTACCCACCTCATTCACGCCGGGTTAATAAATATCTTTTTTTTATAAACAGGTCAAGATAGAAATGGCGAAATTTTTACAAAAAACATTAGATGAAATGGCGTTGCAATCATCAGATCACAAATCTGAGAAAGCTAAAGAGTTTGCAGAATTTTTCTACAAAGTACGAACAAGTGGTACTGTTGCAACCAACGAAGAAATTATGAAATTTAGCAAAGTTTTCGAGGATGAAATTACTCTAGATTCCCTCTCACGACCACAACTAATTGCTTTATGTCGTGTATTAGATGTGCAAACACTTGGAACTACCAATTTTTTAAAGTTTCTACTTAGGATGAGACTCAGAAGTCTTACTGCAGATGACAAAGTATGTATATTCATGAAGTATATTCTCTACTTTCTTTATGTAAAATTCTTTTTTCTATTTCTCTCACACACACACACACACACACACACACACACACACACACACACACACACACACAAACACATTAAAATATCAAATCCTTTTTTTCGGTGATAATAGCTAATTGAGAAAGAAGGAGTTGAAAGCCTAACCAGAGCTGAATTGCAACAAGCTTGCAGAGCACGTGGTATGCGTGCTTATGGATTACCAGAGAGCAGATTAAAAGAACAATTGTCACAATGGTTGGATTTAAGTTTAATTAAAAGAGTTCCACCCTCTTTACTATTATTATCACGAGCACTTATGATACCAGAAATGATGCCTATGTCTGACAAGCTAAAGGCAACTATTTCAGCCTTGCCTGATACGGTTGTGGCACGTACAAAGGGTGCTATTGGAGAGAAAGAAGGTAAAGTGGATCATAGGACCAATATCGAAATTATTAAAATGGAAGAACGTAAAATTGAAGAAGAGAGAAAGGAAAAGAAAGAAGCTGAACCACAACCATCTATTCCGGAATCTAGTACTAAAACAGATGAAATTACTACTACTGATGTCAAAGTTTTGGAGCAAGCTCTGGATTCAATTGGCAAAGTTAGTAAATAATTAAAATACACACATATGCAAGTAATTCTTTAATATTTACAACATTCTTAATATTATATTATCTTATTTTTAGGATAATAAAACTATGGCTGTAGAGAAAGAAGAAATCAAGGAACTTAAAGAAGAAATGGCAGAATATCAAGAAGATATTAAGGAATTGTATCAAATTAAAGCGGAAGCAAAAGGTCAAACAGATATAGAAAATATTAAAATATCAAAAGGTGCTAATAGACTATTCAAAAAGGTAAATAAAATGATCTCAAAAATGGATGCTGTTTTGTTGGAGCTCGAACAATCCGAGAAAAAGGTTAAACAAAGAATCGAGTCATTGGGTCCTGATGAGAAAAAGGATGCCAAAGATGTTGAAGAATTAGTTAAAATAGATGAGCTGGTTGCAGCCATTAAACAAATTCAAAGTGTACCCGATGAACATCGTTTAAAACGCATAGCAGAAATTTTAGGAAAAATTGATGACGATCGAGATGGTGCAATAAAAATAGAGGATGTATTAAAGGTACAGGACAGACTAAAAATTTTTATTAATTACTATAACTATTATCCTACAAATAAGATAACATTAAAAATTTTGTAAATATTATATATAAGCATGATTATACAACTTTATATCTATTTATTAATATTACATTTATTTATTGATATATTAATTACGTAATATAATTTTATAGGTTGTAGAATTAATAAGTAAAGAAGATGTTAACTTAAGCAAAGAACAAGTAGACGAATTGATAGAATTAATGGATAAAGAAGAAATATTAGAAGTAGAGGAACAAATACAAAAATCGTTGGAAAAGGATTCCAAGACCTCTCAAACAAAAGAGGATATAAAAGCTACGCATAAATCTACGGTTCCAGCTACACCGGTAACAACTGAGCCAGGATTTGGAAAAGAGGAGTTAGTAGATGATGCTGTCAGAGAATCCACTAAAACCTATGGAGATCAGAATATCGAAGAGGATAAGCAGAAATCAACTGTCGTTCTTAAAAGTAATTCCAAATCTGATGAGATAAAAAATCCTCCAATTACATCAGGTGTTCAATCAACAGCGAAAAAAGCAGAAGGTTCTAAACAACTGTGATTAACGCACAATGAAATATAAATTAGCATATGTAATTATCAGCAATATTTTTACTGAAATGATGTTTGATATGGATCTTCTTGTGTGTATCTCACATATTCTTTTTCTTAGAAAAATTTTTAATTTCTTGAAATAGTAATGTTAAAAAATAGTATGTTAAAAAAAAGATAAATCTTATATTGACACAAGGCACAAAGATATCATCATTTAATTGGCCATAATTATTATATTGTACATAGAAAAAATATATATATTGAATATATATATTAGCTACTTATAATATTTGAGTAATATTAAGTATTGTGTAATATTGATTTCTTTTTTTTATTATATGCATACACACAAAAACCCGAAGTTTCCCATTGAAGACTGTGATGCATTTAACAGCATCATTTATTCTCTTTTATTGATAATAATATACTTGTGTTGATCATAAATGCATTGTTAAAATATTTATTTTGTGATTAATTGTCGATGTTATATATTATAATCTTAAAAGGAATGAATAGAATATCGTTAGAGAGAAAGAGCTTAAACATTGACAACAAATTACAGATATATTAAAAATGTTTTCTACTACAATCCTCTGAGCTTTTAATAAGCCGAGAGGATAAATCATTCCAATTGTCTCAATGCCGTTGATACACTGAGCATAGATACCACTCATAATTCAAAATAATAGTCTTCAACTATATTATCTTATAACTTCAATACTGTCGTTACAAAGTAATTGATTGCTCAAAGCAAGATAAATGTACAGTAATTCATAATTTTATTTTCATTTATGAAAAACACAGGGAAGCAAAAAACCTCATTTAACATAAAAATGAAATACTATTTGTGCTTTGTACTACATAGAGAGTTAAATTTACAAAAGAAATTCTGTTTACACGGTAATTTTATGTGACAAGATGTTACATCAATTTCGGAACCCTATGTACATAAGAGAAGAAATATTTATTGCATATTTGTTATTCTATAATGTTAATCGGACGAAGATCATCTAAGTGTATTATAAAGGTATGAATTCAGAAAGAACATTCAGAGTGATCTATTTCTTTACTTCTGCGCATGAAAGTCTAAATGTATATGTAAGAAAATATATTATTTTTTTAAATTTTTATAGGATGCTTTTTCAAAGGAAATAAAATTGTGAAATTAAGTATCCTACAAAATGGAGTTTTTATAAAATTATGTATTGCTGCATCATTCTACTTTATTTGTTCTATTTTCTACGTTTCGTTGCTTCTTTGCATTTGCTGCAAAAATAATTAATTTGGAAAAAAGATATTTTAAATTTTGATCTATAAATCCAACAATTATAAATAAATATAACATTGCTATATCACATATGCATGAAAAATCATTTCATAGCACTGTCATTTTACATATAACATCGTGTAAAATGAAAATATTTTTTTAAATAAAGAAATATACATGAATATATTACATGACAAAATTTAAATTATGTACAATTATTTCAATAAAGACTTATTTTTTTCATGTATTTATTCTAATAAAGATACAATAAATCTATTATAATAATATCAATCGTTGACTATATTCAGTCAGTTACATTTTTATTCATTGGCATTTGTTAAATAATATATTTTACAATAAATAAACATTTTATGTTATACGAAGAATTATTATGTTTAGATCCAATTTTTTTAATAGCATTTTGATGTATGAAATAACTATTTTCAACAAAAATTGTTTTACAAATAATTTATTTTTTATTATTTCTTCGATAAGTAGAATACTTGCTAAAATAAACTAATTAATTACATTTTTCATATATAAAAATAAAATTTCTTTTTAATCTTTTAGTTATATGTATTTCGTTGTTTATTAATATATAATACAAGTAATTTACTTATGTATAAGACTATTTCATCATTGAAATGTGAAAATAAGTCATTTAAAAATCATTTATCATAATAATATAAAATATATTTAATATATGTTTTTTAATAATATTAGAATTTAATATATACCTATATCTGTATATATACCTATATCTTCTACTTAGAATTGGTTAATTACAAAATCTTTTGGATATAAGTGAATGGATAAATAATGTTCAATAATAAATCACATCGGTATTACATAAAAAGGCGTTTAATGTATGACAAAATAGCAGATCAAACATAGAATTGCAAAGATAGATGTAGTGGTGTAGATGTGTCGTATATATATGAATATCTGAATCTAAATGCTGTTATAAAATTCTTCTAAAGAATTTTTAAGTTTGATTGACCTCGTTATATTAACAGTGAACACTTAAAAGGCACAATCAACGTCAACAGTACAAAAGTATCAAAATTGAATAGACAAATATTTCACCTTTCTTTCATAAAAAAACTACTGTAATATATGCATTCTGTGAATTTTAATGATCATTCTGTAATACAATTCTCAAGTCACTTTTCTCTTCGGTTAAAGCTGCATTAAAATTGGTTATTTTATCTGCATAAATGCGCCTCATAGAGGTAGAAGTTTTTAAACAAGTGACTTAATTAATTATGTGAATTAATTATACAATCAGTCTCTAATATTACAGTCTAATATGTTAAACATAAAAATTAATTTTTTTTACATTATGGCTTGATATTTCAGATGTGCGAGTAACGATGTATGCTAAATGTTACTGTAAAATATATAAGTCATTGATAATCTATTACTACATAAATTGGAAATTATATATATATAATAATCAAATTTTTTAACAAAACCTATCTTGATTTTATATATGCTATAATTTATATATACTTAAACCTAATTTTTTATATTTGCACGCAAAATGCGTCCACTTTTATGTAATAAAATTTAATATACAACATTGTATACAACAAAGAAAAATAATTATTAAAGTGTTATAACCATTATAAAATTCACTCACACGTTCGAGATATCAAACTGTTACGTTATAAAATTATGATAAAAATAACTATATAAAATAAAACTTAGCAGATATATTAAAACTATGTGAAACACATATATATGCATGTATATAATATATAAACAAATTGCTTACAAATTATAAGTTTTTGTTACTTTACAGTGTTATGACTACTTTGATGTATCTGAACTTTTTTCATCATATCAATAATCAAAATATGCAAAAGAATATTGAATCCCATTCACACATCCCTATAATTTTAAATCATTTTTTTAACAAATTAAAGAGTGCTGAACTCATTAAAGGTTATAAATAAATAATGCAAAAGGCAACTAAAAATGCAATTATTTTATTTCAACATGAATGTAATTACATTATTTGCATAATCGGAAAAACAAAACAAATAATCTTCATTATATGTACCGTTTACATTTTCAATCTCCTCAAATATATTCATATCAACATCACTTACGTTTCAGCACTCTAAAGATAAGTAATATTGCAAATAATCTTGAAAGTATTTTCGTAATTTTATGCTATTATAAATGTTATAAATTTTGTTTTCAATTCAAATATCATATCTTATATAAATGTATTACATAATACATAATACATAATATAAACTAGAAAGTAATAAAATGTATTGCTATTAAAATTTTTTAAATAGTTTTATAGAAAACAGGTATAATGTACCATGTGTTTTTGAAATATATATCAATTATTATATATAATACATATAAATATATTAGAATAAATTGTACAGTATATCTTAAATTTTAAATATATTTGAACAGCGAAGATTAAAAGCGTCAATTCACTGTAAAGTATCAGAAAACTTTCATTTTTATATAAATACAGTTCTCTTACGCTTAGCTTTCAATTATATAGGAGTTGAACCTTCCATAACATAAGCTACATATTATTTTATGTTTGTTATAGCAAGATGCAGCACTTTGTTTCCTTATTACGTTCACTCCCATCTCCTTGGTTTTCCTGTGCCTTGCGAGCAGCTATTGCTGTCATTAAATCAAAGAATACCTGCAACGTGGAGTAAATGTCTTTATTTATTTCTATATAAACTGATTTTTTGAAACATATTAATGATTGAAAATTGAAAATATATAAAAAAAAGGAACTATCAATATAACATTACAAGTAAATTATAATATGCAAATATTATGTAAAAGATTTATTTATTACAGAACATCTTTACCTTCTCCTGTCAAAACATTTTTGTTTATTTATATTTATTTATCCGGTTTTAGTATTTTATTAAAATATTACGAATAAAAAAATTATTTTTTGCTGTGGATTAAAATAAAAAATATATCTTGTTAATTTGCACAAAGTTAATTAATTAAGTAATTTTTGAGAATATAACAATTTTGAAAATAATGTAGGTTTTATAAATACACAGAGTGATCCGAAATTCTCGCATTCGGAGTACAGCACACGATACTTTATGCTAAAACAAACAACTTTTTTCTTTAGCAAAATTACGTCCGATAAATAATTTTTGCGCTTATTTGTTAACTGCTTCAACCTGCTCTCCTGCAAAAACTACTTACTGGACAATTTTACTAAAGGAAAAAGTTGTTTTTTTTAGCATAAAGTATCATGTCCTGTACTCCGAATGCGAGAATTTCGGATCACCCTGTATATTTATAAAACCTACATTATTTTCAAAATTGTTATATTCTCAAAAATTACTTAATTAATTAACTTTGTGCAAATTAACAAGATATATTTTTTATTTTAATCCACAGCAAAAAAAATAATATATGTCTCAATTAAAAGTAAAATATTTGATGCTTTTCTCTTTTCTTATAAAATTAATTACTAATTATTTATAATACAAAAAATATAGTTCACCTATATAACATGTAACAAGACATTGCAACACAATGTAATTAAAAAAAAGAAAAGCATACATGCTTTGCATAAGCTGTGATAAGCTTTACAGGTACGTGTATAATTTCACATTTATTTTGTAAATATTAGACTTTTATAATAAATATAGAATTTGGACATCTGAAATATGAATATAAAGCAGAGTTAAAACAGAGATATGCAACAAAATATCTTTCAAGTAATTAATATTTATTAATATTTTCTTAAAAAGTCACAACATTAACTTATCTAAACATTTTCATTGCATATCTATAATGTTGAGTATGAAAAGCGTTTGCATTAGGCAAATACACTCCATTGGCATTCCCTATATATTATACACTGATATAAAGTATTAGCGAATTCGATTGGACGCACTAATGCGCGCTGGTATATACTAATCGTACATAAATAGATGTAAAGATATGTTTATGCAATCGAATTTGCTATAAAATTGCCAAGACAGGAAATGCCACCAGTTCTATTAATTTGTTAAAACACAAAATAAAATATGGTGCAAGAAAAAACAGCAAACCTATAGAATAATGCACTTCTTTTTCTTCCTCTTGGTACGGTCTTTACCTCGACTATTGCTTGCTGACTTATCTTCAATTTTGCGTGACCTTATTTCACGCATCAAGTCGAAAAATACCTGTAAATGTGCAATGGATGCTGTCTCAAAGCTTTAAGGCATATAAAATGTGCATTATGAAATAAACATTATATCTTTCATATATGTAAGAGAAGAAAATGAGAATTGTGCGCATATAAGCAATAGCACAATACATGGTGATATAACAATGTGTATATAAATATACACAGATTGCAATTAAGCCTATTTAAAAATGCATATTTCGTGCAATCAATTCATATGTGATACATTACATTGAGGGTGAAAGTGAAAGCAACAAGAAATATATATGTAAATGCATCTACTATTTTTGATAATTTAATTACATTAATATGAATGAATGTATGTAAGTATGTATGTATGTAGAATATGCTTAATGATAAAGTGTTCTATAGTAAAACATCTAATTTAACAATACTACCGCAAAGCCTATAAAAAAGTTATCTATAATAAAACACCTAATTTAACAATACTATCACAAAGCCTATAAAAAAGTTCCTACAAATTTTTTATTTTACTAAAAACGAAATAGAGAAAAAGTCAGAATCAAAAAGTAATATTGGTTATTTTTTTTAGGTAAAGACAATATTGATATAAGAAAACATTACATATATAAAATATTTATTATACATATGTAGCATTTAATAAAATTAAATAATAAAAATTATACATAATTAGCATTTTACCTTGTCTACATTTTCTTTTGTTTTAGCACTTGTTTCCACATAAGGAACACCCCATTGTTGAGATCTTGCTTGAGCTTCAGCTAAACTAACCTTCCTTTTTTCTTGTAAATCACTTTTATTTCCCACTAATAAAAATGGAATGTTCTCATCATTTTTTACCCTGAGAATTTGTTCTCTACAGAAAAGAAAACAGGTTTTTTTCTATTCATGTGGAATAATCAAATAATACATTTATAATTAGAGTTATAAAATTATCATATGTACATTAAAGTTTTCGCCAATAAAACTAATGATTAATTTTATCAAATTTTACTTACCTAAATTCCTGTGTAGCTTGAAAGCTATCATCTTCTGTTATCGAAAATACACAGAGAAACCCTTCCCCACTACGAAAGTAATTGTCTCGAATCGCCGCATAATCTTCTTGTCCTGCAGTATCCAGGATATCTATTTGTACCTCTTCTCCATCTAGTACAACTTTCTTTCTATAGGAATCTGCTTTCGTAGGTTCGTAATCTTCAACAAACTGATTTTAATATTATGAAAAATATCTTTCTAATGTAATAATACTTAAAAATAAAATGCTTAAAGTAGAATAATGTTTATCATTAGATACTTGAAATGGTAAAAATCACATATTTCTTTGTTAAGTGAATAATAATAAACAGGCATCATTTGTATTCAAACCACACATTTTTTAGTTATTTTGTTTTTTATTTACCTCATCATACATGAATTGTAACGTCAGAGCAGATTTTCCAACACCTCCACTTCCAACCATTATGACCTTATGCATCGCTTGAGTAGCTCCTGGCTTCTTCGACATTTTTGAGATAATTACCTTCAATTAAAATAAAGTGGTCACTAAATATATTTGTCGTATCTTAAAAATGTACAGTAACAGAATTTTGCGCTTGCAATATTCAGACTTTATAAACATAAATGTACTTGTGATATTATTTATTCATATTTATTTATTATTAATTGCTTTATTTTTTTGCAGAAATCTATAATTCCTGTTACATGATAACTGTAACAAAACTGTAATTGTACAATTGTGTGTATACATCTTCTGCACTTCCTCAAAATAGGGGTTTCTTTCTGATGGTTATCTTAATTAAAGCAGAGCAGAAGTAACAATGGCAGGATGTGAGAATTACGTTGTCAGTGTGAGAAATCTAAGAGACTAAGTATAGTTTCATGCATGTATGTGTTCTCATGTATTGTGCATCATACAAATCTATGACATATTGTCTATATTTAAAACAGATAATTTAACATATCAGAGGATATCAAAAAAACAGAAAACTTCTAATATTTGTCCTTAGTTATAAATTTATTCTAGTATTTGTATTGTATATTTCTACAAATTATATTCTACACTTCATTAATATTTTTCAATAAATGTAAATATTCTGTACGTATAGAAAATAATCAAGGCAATTAATACTACGACATAAATAAGAAATTTAACAGTTGCTTTTAGTATTACAGCAAGTAATATTACACAGAAAGAGAAAGAAAGAAAATATAATATTCTGAAGACGCTACTGTCAAACAGCAGAAGTGACAGAATTAAACAGAGAGAAAAGAAGAACAGGAAACTTACTTAATCAAAATAAATTGTACGCCCACCACTCAACACATGCTATTCCTATTCAAGATTCACCGCTATTTTCGCCCACGTGAAAGAATCAAACGAGAAATAATACCTAAAAGACACGTGGAGAAAACGAAAGAAACTCGAAGGATACTTTATAAAAGGTGTATATCCCCGTATTGTGACTGCGCTTTAATTTACTCCGGTTCCTTTTCTTTTCGTTATCTCATTCGTGCGAAGGTTTCCGATATACAGGCGAACGTATATTATAAATAATTACGAGACACGTAAGAACCATAGCAAGGAGTCGCCGCGCCCGAATCGTCGCGTTTATCGAGCGACACTGGCCGGAGCAAGACGGGTCAGAGCCGCCGGAGATAGTCGCGGAGTGTAATATGAGTAATCGAGAAAGGCGGTGCCGCGCGCTATCCCGGAGGATAGCGCGAATGCCGCAAAAGCCGCACGTCGCTGCGTCGTAGCCGACGGGAATCGTCGGACGTTTCGCGCGGAGATAAGGCTACACCCGGGCCGCTCGAACGAACGCGCGATGACGAAGGCGGTGCCTTCCTTCGATAAATACCTCTGAAAATCACGCAAATCGGGAGTGGCTGGCCGTTCCGTGATCTCTCGTAGCCGTCACACGCGTTGCTTTTTACTTTCACGCAATCGAATAGTTCTGACGGTCAAGCGCCGGCGGCGTCTCGATCGCCGTATCGTCGCATCTATTCGCGTGAACTTAGCCGATACGTCGATCAAGTTTCATGGTTTCATAATTTCATACGAAAATCTTATTTACGTCGACTATTGCGTAAAAATAATTATGTATGCAGATGTTAAGTGTAAAATGAATTTACGAAATATAAACATTTTTGTAAAGAAATTATTGTCAGCTAAATTTATACAAATTTAAAAATTCAAATGAACTGTAATCAGTTAATTAATTCAATAGGCAATACCATATTTAGAGAAAAATTTCTAATTATATAATTCGGTTTTGGCCATAATCCACTCTTGTTTTCTATGTATTAAAAATAAGAAAACTAATAACTCTATCTACGTTAACAAAATTGCTTAACAAGGATCAACGATTAGTTAATCGAAGTTTAATCGAATTTTATAGCCTTAATGCGTGGCGCAACATTTTTCGAATAAATATTCGTCCTTTCCACATTATGAATAATACAAATTGCACGTATAGGAGGATCGGTACGTGCTTTAATTCTGTCTAAATATTCGCGCGTTATGACGCAACGTTAATTGCCCTCGAGTAAAAATGTTGAAAAAACAATTAGGGATGTTTTCGTAATTCAGCACGTCAATTTTCGATGAATAATAATAATAAATAATTAAAATAATTAACAGTAATAAAAGTGTCTCGAATATTAACCACCATGTCCTGACGTGCGAATATTTAGAATAGATCGATTTCCCGATATGCGCACAACTTCATGTCGTCATTGAAGTTGCACATCACACGCACGTTACTCATGTAATTGTGGCATTTTTAATTATCTATTATCGGTATTGTTAATTTAATATGGAAATGAAACAGAATTGTTGTGTTTGCTAGAGAATTTGCAGTCGTGGTAACGAATGTTGATGTTTAAAATCGAGAAAATGATTCCTCTCAATCTTTTATGTAATCCAGGTTAGTTTACTCGAGTTTGTTCAGTATTGCTTTCAAATCTGTTCGAATCTGCAGGCCCGGTAAACGAATAAAAATAGTTCGCACACAGAGTGATTAACCTCTATAATATTTTATGTATGTGTATTTCGTTGAAATTGTTAAAAATAATATTTTATTAATGAAAATAATTGTTTCAGCGGTACAATTCAAATCTCTTTTCATTTAAACATTGGTACATCGTAATGATTGCATCGTCGAATGCTGGTGCTGAAAAAGAAATTGAAGATCCCGTTGAGCAGATGTTAAAGAAAACCGGTTGCATAGAATTACACTATCAAGTCCAAGTATGTTTACTTATAACTGGCTAATGCTCGTTTTTACCGTGAATTAATTTTAATCTTAGTTCAACTTACTCTTCATCTTTTTTTAATTCTTAGAACTAGAAAAAGATGAAGAATTAGTTAAACCAAGATTAAAATTAAACTACATTGATAGAAATGGATATAGCAGTTTTAATTAAAGTTTAACTGCTTATAGTTTCAGTTCTAGAAGAACAATGTATAACACTGAGTTAACTTTAGGTTATAAATTAACTTTTAGTATATAAATTAATTCCAATGATTGATTGTTGTAGAATAAATATTTTGATTATGTTAATGTTTTTATTTTAATAACTGATTTGATAAATAACTTTCCAGGAGTGCATAGCAGAACATCAGGATTGGAGAAAGTGTCAAAATGAAGTAAAAAAGTTTAAGGAATGCATGGATAAACACACAAAGCAGCAAGAACAAAGACATTAATAGTGCTTTGATTGAAAAAGATTATAAAAAATGAGGTTAATGATAAGTAAATATATAAAATCTTTCCTATCTCCTGCTTGGAATGGAGAGAGCTGTAAGATGGTAATAGTGGTTCGATCAGATTTATTTATGGGAAAAGGTAAAACTGCTGCTCAATGTGCTCATGCTGCTTTAGAATGCTGTCGCCAAACCTTCAACAATAAAAAGAAGCGATTAATGTTTGAATCCTGGTTACGATGTGGACAGCCTAAAATTGTTGTTAAAATACCAAACGAGGAAGAGCTGTTGATCTTAGCAGATAAAGCTGAACGCGCTGGTTTAATTACTGCCATAATAAAAGATGCTGGTATAACTCAGCTGAAGCCTGGTACAGTCACAGTTGTTGGTATAGGTCCTGGTTCCAATGAAACTATCGATAGTCTTACGTCAAAATTAAGATTGTTATAATTTTATGTATTACATCAAAACATATAAATTTATATAAAATTTCAAAGAAATATTTGATTCAAATTTTTTAATATCAAAATACATTATTCAATCTAAGATAAATAATAATTTCATGAGACTGTTAAAAGAATAACATTATGCGTGTGTGAAGAGTTACAATTTTTAAATAAAATTTTAAGAAAAACATTCTGTATAAAATAAAAATTTCAAAATTAAATAGCTATACTTTTAAAATATGTAATTATAATAAGGTTCCTTAAGTTCTATATATATATATATATATATATATATATACTATACA
>NW_017256287.1:4702955-4793097 GCF_001594055.1 Mycetomoellerius zeteki | reverse complement strand
TTGTTTTCTTGTCGAATTGAAAATGTTCCAGTCTCTCGCAATCTATTAAATGTCAACATAAACACTCTTCGGTTTGGCACTCTTCTGTTTGGAAATCGTCGTGCATATTCTCGCACCGCCTTTAAAGCATTACCGTTGCAGAAACCGTATACAAAAACCATATCAGCATATTCACTATTAGAATACGTACGCGGCATATTGCAAAAGACAAAATTCATCTACTGTTAAAGGCTTTCAAAGAGCGACTGACAAATTCATAACAGAAAGTGGAAAATGTAATCAAATATGTCGGTGCTAGATATGGCAAGAAATGTAAACATTTTTTTTCGATTTCTCTGAAACGGAGCAAAAACGAGCATATGTCTATAGGACTTTTTTTCTTAGTTTTTTACTCCTCTACACGCTCCCGAAGTTTTGCCATTTAATTTGGAAACACCCTGTATATATGTAAAGAAAAAAGAACCATGTACATATATATAATAAAGAAATACATTAATTTCTAACTGTGTAATATAAATTATATTTCTTGATTAAATGTTGCTTTCGTTATTGAAGAGGTCCATATCAATTGCAAATATACAAAGAAATCCAAATCAGGTATATAAAACAATTATTATTATCAAGTTGTACAATACATTACCTAGTCTGGCAAAAAGATTAATTAAATAAAGTATCTTTCCTGCTTGTTGGGCTGTAATGAGACATGATATAACAATTTCATTATACTAAAATATTTTGCTATAATACTACCTCCTCCGTATATCTATAAAAAGCATCTCAAAACATATTTGAAGACACATACTTTTGGAAATAAATTGTATATACATATATATACATATTAGACACACTGGCATTCATAGAAGCATAATTTGTATAACATATCTAAATGTGCTCTTCAAAAGAGTAAACTTAACATACATAATTTGAACATAGATAATACTATCAAGAAATAAAAAGTAGATTATATTAAATTGCTTTCATTGTAGTGGATATTAAAAATATAAATATATCATAAAGATTTTACCGATCCCATAAAGTATACATATATGGATCATTAAAATATTCTCAAGAGATTATACATACACAATCATATTATCTAAGTTCTTACAAGATTGAGCAATAATAGTACGACAAGAAAACGCGTGCTTACAGTGTAAACTCGCATATCAGATCATATTTCAATTTTCTGTATAAAGTACTTATTCAACAATGTGCAATTAACATGTAAACTTACTTGAATAAAATCGGAAGAATGTTATATTGGTGCTCTTTTATTTTCCATGTTTGTGTATGTGATCATTATTTGTATATACATTGCCTATTTAATAACAAAACTGAATTAATGATGACAGTTTAAATTACATACTTTAAAAGATCAAATCTTTTTATAAAATTTAGAACAAGATGTAAAAATGTTCTCATACAAAACATACCATATCATGGTTTCTTTATCCAATTTGTAAATAATTTTTCCTTAGCTATTATAGCAGCTCATTAATTAATGGATCTTTTTAATTGCTAACAATGTCTAATATTTTTTTAACAAACTCAAATTTTTTATTAAAATTCGATTAAAATTAACTGAAAGTTTTAATTCTGTTTTTTTTTCCTAATCACTAATTGTTCAAAAGCTATTGCTTCATCCTAATAAAAGGAGTGATAAAAGAATTTAGTTAAATACATTTATATACAATTATCACATACGCAATTTTTAAACCATTCAACTAGAATCAAATTGTGTGTTACGAAAGTTATATAAGTATTTCATTTCTACCATTCTTATTCAAGTGCACATTGTAATATTCTTAGTATAGAGTAGACATAGAATAATTACAAGATGTAATGAAATTAAACAATAAAAAATGTATACTTTGTTAAAAAATTTTTAAACATACATATTGATTTTTTATAAAATCAAAATGATTAAAATAAACAAAAATTAACACTATAAATTCAAGATATATGAATATGATATGAGTAAGTAAAATATAGTTTAAAAATAAATATTAGAAATTATGTATTATTTATATATATAATTATTTTTATGTTTATATACTAGCGCATATAATCATATGTAATTGTGTCTGAATATTAGTAACATGTAAAAATATATACCAGTTATAAATATCTATACTATTCTTCAAATGGATAAAAATACTTAATAATTATGTGTGTTGTGTGTGACTTGTACATATAAAATTGCTGATATAATTAATACTGTTGATTATTAATTTATATATTAAATAGAAAATTATGTTTGTTCATAGCATATACTCATATCATACTCATTTACTTTTTGTTGTATCATCTATTAATTTCATATCACATGGCCAAATTTGACAATTGATATATTCCTAATTATAGGATGTGCACAATATTTCAGTTCTGTAGCACATATTAGAGTACTATTAGATTGACGTTTGGCAAATGTACATCACATCACTTGTAATTAAAAATGTCATCAATTTAATATTTATACTTGCAATGGACGAATATTAAGTAATTATTTTACCGAGTTCCGGTGGTTCTACATAATTATTTAATACATGCGGCGCTTCGTTGAATTCATCGAGTTCATCACCATTATCCGCGCCTTGCGCGAGTAAAAAATATTGTTCACTTCTGGTGGGCCATAATAAATGAGCCATTACACAATAAGCAAAACAGTCTGCCGAATATGTTATACCTATAAATCGACAATGCGTTAAATACGAAATACAGCCGAAGAAAATTAATTTTAACATTTTACAAACTTTACTCACCTAACAACAGCTTAAACCTCCATAGTGCGCTTATTTGAAGCGCTATAAGTGCTATAATGGGTAAATATATAAACCAAACTAATGACGATGCACCAAAATGAAGGAGAAAGTTTAATTTTTGAGTATTATGCTCGTATGTCATGGTGTTTCGAAGTTCATATAGAAACCATACCATTATGGCACTTCGGAATAACAATATAAACCATCCTGGCCAAGTTTGATATTCATCTATGTCTTCAATAATATCAACTTCTGTCTGAAAAAATAAATTCATAAAAAGAGTTTACACTTACTGCAATTTATAAAAAAAGATATATAAAGAATAGAGAAAATAGTTACCATGTTCCATACATATAATAAAATGTGCACAACCCCATAACAAAACCATATTGCAAACACCAGTGGCTTCCATGTTAATTCCATTCTTGTCACCGCCCATCCTTTGGCAAGTAAGAGCAATAATAACATAAAGGACGTCTAGAAATAAAAATAATTTCACATTAAAATTTCGTGAAAATAACATCAAAAAGTAGTCACAGTCGATACTTGTTTTTAAGATCGTCTTAAGATGTCATAAGCCAATCACAGTCATATTAACATCTCAAAACATTACTTAAGATGATCTTGAAATAAGAACCGATTATGCATATGAATACCGGCCTATGATTAGTTTATGACATCTTAAAACTATACTTGAGACAGTCGTAAATATAAATATCAAGTATGAATACTGTGTGGTTTATGGATTATCTTTGATGGGTTATGATTAAAAAACTATTGCTTCAACATTTTCGTATAAGAATTTTTTAATCTATCAAAAGTACGTTAATATACTTGATGGTGCTAATCCTTGTGTATGTATATATATATATATATATATATATACACATTAAAAATATGAAAAATAAATATACTAAAAAAAATAAATATACATTTTTTAATAAATTTAAAAAGATTAAAAAATATGGCTACAAATTATACAGAATATGTTAAATTACTTGAATTTAATACGAGTTTAATAATATTTGATATTCATGAGATGTTTTTCTTACCCGTGAGAGAATATCAAAAATATCACCTGCAACTTCTAATTGCTCATAGCCAACTCCGTCTAGTGCAAATTTCAACACGTGTATCAAGATTAAACATACTGCCACGAATTCTAATAATAAACTTGCAGTGAACAATCTCGTTACAGGATGCTTTTGCAATCTTACTGCATACAACTGCAGTGGCACCAATATGATGTAACACACAAAAAACAGCAAGTATAGTTCGATGGTATTCTGTCTGTCGTATGAGAACTGATAAGTCAGACTGTTTAGGCCACTGACGTTCGGATTGCCATTTACTAGCCAGATGTCATATTTCAATTCGTCGTGCCCGCTATAATATTCCCATTGGCAAGTTGTTTTGTTCCTATAACACGCCACCAAACTCATATACCAAAATCGTGGTTGCCAGAAGTCCTGTATAACGTATGTAAACTGATGTCCCTTCACAATATTCCATACAGAATCCTCGTCTGGGCATAATTTGTCTCGAGGGCATGGGACTCGTCTTCAAAATGCAAAGTTGACATTAGTTATTTATATGATATAGGATGCTTTCCAGCACAAGAAATACAGATAACTGATTTCCAGTAAGAGATACGGTATAACAGTGATCATCTTTAACAGTGACAAACAAAGATGTAACGATTCACTGTATTATTGTGTTCAATACGATACTCATAATACTCTTGGAATCATTTCATCCTTATTGTTTATCAAATGTCAAATAAGGATAAATGATGCTCATAAAGCTCTCAACACCTTACGAAAAACAGTCTGTCATCTCTGTCTCTTGCTGGAAAGCATCAATCATGTAATAGATTGAAACGTCAAAATATACCTCAGGAAATCTTGACCCTCCTCGTTGCAGTCTGGATCGTAGGAACTCTTCTTTAACGTATTAAACATATAGGCGCACGCTGTGTTCTTATCCGTCAGCGTGCGATTGCCGTAATACTCGAGGAAGTGGCCACGGTCGAGTATCGCCAGGGTGATCGGCACGTCGAAGTCCGTTCTTGCGGTCACATTGCCGAATATATAGCCATACGAGTCCTTTTGCCGATGACGATCGGTCTTCTGAAAGCCGAACTTGATGAGGAACCGAAAAAACTCTCGCGTGTTGAACGTGCCGGTGATGTGAGTGGAATACGCGTAGTCCGGCCGCAACGACAGGCAGAGCAGCACGCAGAGAACGCGCACCAGCCGTCGACCGGCAGTCATTTTCCAGGGTGGACCCAGCCTCCGCTGATCCCGTCGTTCGCGATCGCGCCTCGCCTCGCCTAACCGCGTCGCGCCTCGTGTCGCGAGTTGTCAGGAGCCGTCGGGCACCCTCAACATCTTCCCGAGCGATATCGCACACAGCTGTTGCACGACGTGCGACGCAGATGCTTCCCCATGCCACTCGCGGCCCTCATCGACACCTCATCGAGACGCGACGATATCCTCCCGGGAGTATCTCCATTTCGACATCGTCTTCGTCGTCGTCGTTGCGTAGCGTTGTCGCCTCCGGCGATATCCGCCGAGAGATAATTGTCGGTTTGTCCTGCACGCAGATAAAGAGTTAATGATAGCGGTTAATGATACGCCGTGTGTGTACTCTTACTCTCCCCCGGCACTTTGAACTCGCCTTTTCCTATCGATTTTCCCCACCCAAACAGACCGTTCGTTCCAACTATTCCAAGGAGAAATTGACGCTTCCCAACATCGTCCGGTGAAAACTTTCTTTGGCGCGCGATCCCTTCGCGATGTCGCAGTTACTCGTTACGCAATAACAGAAGAAAGTTTCAAGTCCACTTGGTTTAAACAAGCGATACGAATAAGAGATATACTGATACGATGTCGGCGACGCGAGAATTCATATCGTTCTTTCGAAGACTCGGTATTTTCGTTAAACCGCTAAAAATAAACGGAAATATATTACGATGACGAGCATGCACTGTCGCGTGCGATTTAATCCGTCATTAATTGCTAATCGCGTTCGCTATTAATAATCGAAATCTATCTCTTATAGTTAAGGCAACTTATTTCATTTGTAATCAAAATAGTTCCAAGTATAAAGTTACAAGTATAAAGTTACAAGAGTAAGCAAGAATGTAAATATTTCTTCCAAAATAAGGACGATTTCACATACTATATATTTGGATTTCTTATTGAAATTTCAACTTCATTTGACAAACATCATCGAAACCGTTTATTTTGAGACGTTCGTTTGCGCCATCTTGTGACGAGATATTGTAGCATCTTTTGGCGGGACGTGTTGCGTCTAGAGACGCCATTTATGACGCCCAAGTCGCAAAAACGCGCCAAAAAACCATGACAACAGTACACAAAAAACTATCAGTGAAATGTAAGATTGTAAGCAGTAGTAAATCCAATGTTGATCCTTTTTGTTTATTCCGTGTATATATATATATATATATATACATATATACACTGTTTACCTTTTACTGCAAGTTTTTGTGTAAACTGCCACGATTCTATAGGCGTCATTCTTGCTGACAAAAACTAATGAATAAAATGCATTCGAGACAACTTTTCTTCCGAGATCAATCGACCAAACGTTTTATTTTTATCATTTAATGAATAAAAATTAAAGAACGATCACTCGTTCCGTGCAAGTTTCCTAACCTAAAAGGAAAGAATAAGAATATTGCTCTTGTAAGGTTATAAATTAAAAATATGAAATTGAAAACGCAAGACATTTCAACGTAAGATAATTTTTGGCCCTGAAAAGGGCCGATTGATGGAAAAAAGGCAATTTAAGCACGCTCTCCACGGATTCTGCGGGCCAATTGGATATCTTTGGGCATGATGGTAACTCTCTTAGCGTGAATAGCGCAAAGGTTGGTGTCTTCGAACAGGCCGACGAGGTAGGCTTCGCTCGCTTCCTGAAGGGCCATAACGGCCGAGCTCTGGAAGCGGAGATCGGTCTTGAAGTCCTGAGCGATTTCACGGACCAGCCGCTGGAACGGGAGCTTGCGGATCAGAAGCTCTGTGCTCTTTTGGTAACGACGAATCTCACGAAGAGCGACGGTTCCAGGACGATAACGATGAGGCTTCTTAACACCACCAGTTGCGGGAGCACTCTTACGCGCCGCTTTCGTCGCCAACTGCTTACGTGGAGCTTTACCTCCAGTAGATTTGCGAGCGGTCTGCTTGGTTCTTGCCATCTTGAGAAATCGACTGTGATTCGTGACGTCCGTACAACAAGACGAACTATAACGGTTTGGGCGTTTGCCGAAAAACGCTGCGCTTATATGGAGTTACTGGCCCCGCACGCAAGGCGCTGATTGGCTGGCGCGATAGTGGTGGGGATGCACGCAGAACTGGCTGTACAGCTAGCGCTTCCAACAATGCCAACGCTTAGTACTGGGACTGCAAATTCTAATTTTGTTGGCGGTATTCCAGTGCATTTAATATAAGTAAAGAATATAAGTAGCTAAAATGTTCAGTCTAACGCCTCGAAATATTCGAGTGATATGAATAATAACTAAAACTTTGCAAAAACTTAAATAAAAATGTTTAAAGCATATGAGAAGCATTGAAATTAGAAATAAAATTTATCGAACAAAGACAAGAATCTTTTTGAATAAACAATCAATAATTTATCCGGCCTTGAAAGTTTTTTTACTCGATTATGTATTTTCCTTTAATATTTGATGCAACATTCTAAAATTCAGTTTTAACATTCATCAAAAAGATTTTTATGTAAAGAGAACTAAACAATCAAAATATATCTAGTATAATGATTATCAGGCGATAGTCATGATATACTTTGAATCAGTTTTAAAGTTATAAAAGTTGCTTTCCATTTGCACACAAGTGAAACTGAGCCTGAAGTGAGCTCAGTATTTCATGCTCAGATTAATGACGAATTATTTGGTTACTTTGATAAAAAGTTATCACATGACAACACAGGTTCATATTATTCATAACCTCACTTTTGAAGTGAGTTTACGAAACTCGTTAAAGCACATGGTCTCGATCTTGTGCAGATTGTAGGTAAAAACTCACTTGTCCGACGTCACAAGTGAGAATTATCTGAGAATCGGTGTAAATAGAAAGTAACTAAACTCATCGTGTAACAACGCAGACATTTTTTTGATCTTTAAATATCTTTATTAAGGACAAAAGATATTAAATAATATCAAAATAATTTAGACATAAACGTTTTAACAATAAACATCAAGAAAAATAATTCTATTTTTTTAAGATTTTGATTTAAAAAACAATTTTTTATCATAAAAAACCACCCCCATTAACCAGCTACCATCGAAAATTATATTCGCGGTATGTATTACAGGTCAAAAATTTAGTGCCCTTCATTTATTAATTTTTTTTGCTCAAGAACGAATTTTTTTGCTCCAACTGTTTAGCAGGAAATAATTTACCCCCGTTAACCTGGATCCCCATTAATTTTTTTTCCTGCTAAACGGCTAGAGCAAAAAAAATTCGTTTTTGAGCAAATAATTAGCAAATAAAGTGTACTAAATTTTTGACCTATCATGAATATAATTTTCGATGGTGGGGAGTCCAAGTTAATGGGGATTTTGATGCTACAGTAATTTTGACACAATGCACTATCGAAACATACCAAAATTCGATTTATTTGCTAATTCTAAAGTATTAAAAATAATGAGTTAATCGAGAACGCTTCGCGGCGAACTTTAAAGTTCCTCCGCGAAGCGTTCTCGATTAACTCATTATTTTTTACACTTTAGAATTAGCAAATAAATCGAATTTTGATATGTTTTGATAGTACACAGTCTCAGAATTATTTTGCTACCAAAAACATAGGAGCAAATAATTCCTGGACGATAGAAACACAACTGAAAGTACGCCGCGGAGTGTTCTCGATTAACTCGTCATTTTTAACACTTTAGAATTATCAAATAAATCGAATTTTGGTATGTTTCGATAGTACATTGTGTCAGGATTATTGTGGCACCAAAATTATGCGAACAAATAATTATTACGACATTTCACGAGCGATATAAGATAGTATTGATACGCAGCGCGCTGATTTGCTGGGAGGAGACGTTCACGTCTCTTTGATTTCTCACGCGTTGCAATTAGCAAAAAAATCGGATTTTGTCATATTTTGATAGTACGTACCCAACGATTATTTTGATACCAAATACATTCGAGCAAATAATTCTGTGGAGGTAGAAAAGGGACTTGAAGTAGCGCGACGCGGACCGCACCGTTGGTATTGATATTTTTTTAAAAATATTAAATTTTCGAATTTTTTTTACGCTATCTATAGCAAATAAAGAGCAAAAAATCTGTGTGTGCTTAATTTTTTTTGTAGCACCACTGGATCTATTTTTTTCAGTATGGGGGGATCAGCTTTATCTTAACTTGGACTCCCCCCCATTTTTTTTTCCTCGTAAACCGCTGGAGCAAAAAAAATTTTTTTAAGCAAATAATTAGCAAATAAAGAGCACTAAATTTTTGACCTATTGCAAATTTGAATTTCGATGGTGAGGGGTCCAGGTTAATGAGAGTGACATTTATCGATATTAAATGTATCTGATTCATATGTATTACTATGGCTGCGGTCCACTTGACGCTACAAACGCTTCGAAACATTTTTTGATTAGTCAATTCGTAAAATTCTTTATTCTGATTGGTCGCTTAAACGCTTCGAAGCGTTTTGTAACGTCAAGTGGACTGTAACCTATGTATCTGCTATATAGCAACATTTCAAATTTCATGTATTTGCGACGTATTTGAAATCTAAAATGCTGTGCAGGTGAACTTGAGAATAAGCAATGTTTTATTCTATTCAAATTAGATGAATATAATTAAATATCATTGTTCATTACTATCAATGCAAAACTGATGCAAAAGCAATAAGAAATTATTCTCGCAGTAAAATGTTATTACAATTGCGATAAATTACTGCTCATGTATATTCGTAAATACGTATACATATATAAATGTGTAAATAGAACAATGTCAATGTCAATCCCAAGTCCAAATCAAAATGAAACGGACATCTCATTTATTTTATTATTTAATTATAAAGAATTGTATTTTTCAATAGACACTAATTTTTTATTTGCTCCTAGTTATCAATATATAGGATAAGATGGAGTTTTTTCGTCCATACAGCTACTCCGATCAGAGATAACGTTTATATTTTTAAACAGCGCATAATTTACATTTAAAGGTCATGCTTATGCTTTTAAATAAAAAGCAGTCGTGTTTGAGTAATGCAGTTGTATACACATCATTGTAAAGAGAAATTGTTTGCTAAAGCTTATGTGATTGAAGGTAATATTGTCATTTTCATGATAATTTCAATAGTAACATCTTTATATTATTTAAGTCATAAGTTTTGTATACGAACGAATTTCACAATAAAAGTAGTAGTTAGTGTTAAAATTTGTTAGGATAATAATAATAATGCAAAAAATGTCCTCTGAATCATGACTTTTTTGCATTATTCGTTTTTGAAGATGTTTCTAAATTTTTTCTAAAAATTTTATCTTTATACTTCTATAATTTAACAAAGATCATCTTGTTACGTTCTTTAAAATTACGTATATTCAACAGCCTGCATTTCAATAAAAAATTTTTTATCGAACTGCAGACGATTGAATGTATATGTAATCTTAGAAATATAACAAGGTAATCTTTGTAAAGATATGGAACTGTAAAGATAAATTTTTTTTTAAACCGATCGAAACCATGTTAAAATAAGTTTCAAATTTTAAAGCATTATTTATTTTTTTGTCTGCTATAATTTTTCATCGAAATATATTTTTTAGTGATCTGACAATTGTGCAATTTTGAGTGTTTTGAAAGTGTTCTCTATTTTTTGTTAAGTTCAAAAGCAATAATTGAGCAATAATAATGTATTAACATGATTTCTCATAAAATTATTAAATCTTTTTTGGTAACAAATGTTATATCGAAAAATATATTTTTTAGCGTTTAACGTTTTGCAATGCAACATTACTTTCATATAGTGTCATTTGGTATTAGATCCAACTTTTAATCAGTTTTTGAATTATTAAAGCATAATTCACAGTAATTTCGTAACAATATGAATCAGGATTTTATTAACTTTAGATCAATGTATCAATTTTTTTGAAGTGTACTCAGCGTCATAATAATTTTTGAATTCTATAAAAGAAATACATCAGAAAATGTAAAAATAAAACAATTTTTGAACGGAAACTCTTTAAAAGTTGTACTTTCTTTTGATGATAATTTGTTACACAAACAGCTTCCAACATGATATATTGGAAGTGCCATTACTGATAGGTGCTATCGCCAACATACATCAGTCCTTGTCTGCTTTATTGCAATATACATGCGTTGATTATTATACATACAAGTTTTACACAGTTTTGAAATTATAATATTATTAAAGTATGTATTACATAATTAGTGTCAATAAATGTATGCGATTATCATCTAAGAAATGTATGGACAGATTTCAAACAAACAAGAATACATATATATATATATATTGTGAAAATATTTTTATTACATTCTTCAGATTAGCTTTATATTTTCAATATGTTCTAAAAAAAATAGATAAATTTTTCTTTAGATATTTGTTTGCTTACGCCTATGGCACTTACGTAATAAGTGATAGATGACAAATAGGAAGAAAAAGTGGCCTTTTATACTTGTAAGCCTAGTATTCACGTATCACGTAGTAGTCAGATCTTGTATTTAAAACTGCCTTAAGTACAATCTTAAATCAGTTATAGAGACGAAATAAAAACCGACTATAAATACCAACCTACGAATCTTTAATAACGTGCGTATGATGAAACAAACCGACTGAATTCCTGAATTTTGTAATCGTTTTCGTAAATATTTATGAATAAATACAAATCCTCTATTAATTTAATACAAACATTTTATAAAAAGAACCTTTGCTCCGCAAACTACTTTATTACACTTTATGATAATTTCTATCTATAATATATGTCTCTTGGTCTGCGTATTACGTTTTTACTGATTACCACGTCATACATATAAACTTGTAAAAGAGTTTCAACATCAGTCTTCAACGAGAACGAGTCGCGTGTATAGGTATTGAGTGACATCTGCACTATCGCGCTTCACGAATATTCGTGTATCAATTTTTTTCGGTTTTTCTTTAAAAAAAAAGTCGTGTGCTAATTATGTATACAACTACACTCCGTTCTGCTCTACGCCGCACACAACAGAAACTGCCTACAACGTCCCAATTACATTTATATTCATCGCGTCTTCAGCACTGCACAGGTCCACTGACACAGTTTACAGACGATGAACTTATGACGAAGGAAATGGTCGCTAAACTAACCAAGCAAGAGATCGCTCCGCTCGTACGGAAGATGGAAAGGGAAGGAATGATAGACGACGGCGTGTTACAAAAGCTGTTCAAGAACGGTCTGATGGGTATCCAAACACCGATAGAATACGGTGGAACGGGAAGCAACTTTATGAGCACGATTTTAATCATTGAGGAACTCTCCAAAGTCGACGCGGCGGTATCCGGATGTGTTCATATTCATAACACTTTGATAAATTCATTTATTCTTAAAGTTGGATCCGAAGAACAGAAGCAGAAGTATCTACCTAGACTGGCACGGGATTCCGTAGGTAGTTTCTGTCTATCAGAACCTGGTTCGGGATCGGACGCTTTCTCCTTGAAAACTGAAGCAAAGAAAGATGGAGACGAATACGTGATCAACGGTACGAAAATGTGGATATCGAATTCCGATGTAGCGAAGATTTTCGTGCTTTTCGCCAACGCGGATCCTGCCGCCGGTTATCGAGGCATCACAGCCTTCCTCGTGGAACGTGATACACCAGGTTTGACGGTGGGCAAACGCGAAGACAAGTTGGGTCTTAAAGCATCGGGCACTTGCATGGTATACTTCGACAACGTTAGGATACCCAAAGACAATCTGTTGGGAAAGTTCGGACATGGATATAAGTACGCGGCTGGATTTCTGAACGAAAGTAGAATCGGTATCGGCGCGCAGATGATTGGCATAGCGCAGGGATGTTTAGACGCAACCATACCATACACATTGGAAAGGAAACAATTTGGACAGGAAATTTTCTCCTTCCAAAGCCTGCAGCATCAAATAGCCCAGGCGGTAACGGAATTGGAATGCGCCAGATTGCTCGTTTACAACGCGGCGAGATTGATGGAAACTAAAAAGGACGTCATGAAGGAAGCGGCCATGGCGAAACTTTTCGCATCCGAAACCGCGTGTCGTATCACCGGAAAATGCATAGACTTTATGGGAGGTGTCGGCTTTACGACCAATTTTCCTCAAGAAAAATTTTATAGAGATGTAAAAATTGGTACCATTTACGAGGGTACAAGTAATATGCAGTTATCGACGATTGCAAAATGTATTCGCAAGGAATATTCATAAAAGATCATAAAAAAATACAATTATTCCAATAAAAATTATGATTATTTTTTAAATAATTTATGTACTTATTTCGAGGCCGATAATCGGCACGTAGTTTACGAATGGAAATTGTAAAAATTTATACAAAAATATTATTAGGTATCAAGATCTACTTTGCTCAAATATCGCTTTCTTCATCACTTATTTAGATTATTTATATATCCTTTGATTTTTATTTATTAATATTTATTGAATACATTACGTGTTCCATGTTCTTTGAGAATTTTTTTATATAATACAGCATGTGTATGTATTAATTAAAAACATATTTTTATACTTTTATATGTTATCTAAATTAGAAATAAACATGTAACAGTGTAACAAATAAATATGTTTTAAATATTTTTTGTTGAATTGTTCAAATAATTTTTAATGTTGTGTGTACATATGTGTAACTACATAAAAAAATAAAATTTTGTACAAATGCGAATAATTAAATTTAGAGCATATAGTTATATATAAAATAATAAATTCAAAAGATAATAAAATACAAAATATTAAAAATAGCAGTTAATTAATTAAAATGCGTTACTTTGTGAACATCTTGAGAAGATCCAAAAATATGTCCAAGTAGAACAAAAAGTCGTTATGTGTGCCTTCCAATAAGCGACACAGTGCGACACAGTGATCATATCATCTTTGTTTAACATTGGCAAACAACAACGATGTAATGATCCATTGTGTCACACTGTATTATTTGTGTCGCTTTTGTTGGAAGGCACACTATAACATCAAAATAGCTTAGCAGTACATAATATATTTATATATATACATTACGAATTCACTCTAGAAAATAAAAAACTGATACATAACACAGGCTTGCAAAATTGGAGGTGTTGAAAGTTGATTGGGATTTAACAATGTTTTCTTACACAATTTTTTGCGCTAAATCCGAATCCGTCTACAGAATTGCTCTATCACGTCAAGATTTCGAGATATCCTAACCTAAAACTGCCAAAAAAGCCGTTTTCAACCATATTTAAAATTAAATTAAAAATTAAGAAAATTTTTCATCCGTCAAATCCATCAACGGTATTATTTATTACTACATTTATACGGCCCCTTCAAAATCCATTTTGAACCATTTAGAGCGATTTTTTTTTTCGAAGATATATTCAAAGTTTAATAAATTGTACCTTATAGGAACTTAATCTATATACCGTTATAACAGAACAAATTGTATTTCTGGACGGATTAGCTGAGGTCTTCTACCTTTTATCAGAGAATATTTTTAAATCTGTGAGAATTATTATATTTTCACTGTTCATGTTGCTATCTCTAGTGGTACGACACTTATAGACACTAAATTGAAATATGTTTTTCAATTTATTGCATATAATAGATCTTAGAAACATTTTTGTTAAAACATTTCATATAACATATTGCAGAATCCTTTCAGAATTATTACACATGAGACGTGAAATTTTGGAACATTTCTGAAAACTTTCCGCAATAATCGGTGCTGTATAGGAAATATCCCATACATATGATTATACCAATATTTATATATGAGATTTATCTATATTATTATCACATTTATATACTTTATATACTTTAACACATTTATATACTTTAATATAAAATACAAGCGTATATCAATATTAGTTTATCAAAATTGTAAAACAACAAAATTCTAACAGACATTCTAGAAAAATAATATTCTGAATGTTCTAACATTTGAAATTAATAAAGCATTATTGAATGCATACGAATACAATGATGAATTAATTACATTTTTATGTGTGAACTTTTTATTAACATAAAAAAATATGTAAATTGGACTTGCGATAATCTATTCATTATTTCATTTGCAAAATATCTCACAGTTATAAATAGTTAAGAAACAAATTATCATTATATATTACTGTATCGCCCTATCGGTACAAGATGCATCTCACATGTGATATTAATCTTTTTGCATTACTGAGTATTATGAACAAGCATATTTGGTGAAATTGTCCAGTAATAATAAAATTTCAATATTCTTAATAACTTGATTACTATCGTTATTAACATCACTAACTTGTACTAATATTAAATGAATGAATGAAGCTTTGTCATATATGACTATAACTGATTTTAAAAAGGCGAGAAGTTATTCAGGAATTTAGAATTATCGTTATTTTAAAAGTATGTAAATTGAATTTCTACTTTGTTAATAAACATTGTTATTGAAAAAAAACGATGAACAGGGATACATTATTGAATCGATTTTTCTCATGTTCTCGGATAGAATGCATTACGTGGCTGTGGTATAAACTACGCGGTATTCGCTCGTCAACTCCGTAGATAAGTATTTTAGGATTAATTTTTATGAGTAATTTATAGAGTTTATTATAAATTTCAGAACGGACGATGAGAAAAATTATAAATCGTTGGATCGATTTGCATTATATACCATTAAGCCAAGAAGTAACAAGGCCATTTTGCCTCGTGTACCTTACACGCGCGTATCCCGAGAGGTCGTGAATTAAGCTTCTTATTTTTGGGATACGAGCCGTTATCGGACGGAAACGATTAATCGAGATAGTGGGCCCGTTTCGTCGGCACATTTTTCTAGAGGAGCAACATCGAAAATGTTGAAGGAAAAGTTCAATTTTTATGTTTTTCCGTAGGCTACGCTATCGGCGTGAAAATACGTGAGCGTCGAAATTCCGTCGTGGACGCGAGCCGATAATCGCGGAAACATTTAATGAAGATGAAAATGAAACCGCATACACGTGGCTACATGTTAATTTGTTTCGCATATTCCTACTGATTTTAATTTTATAGAAATAACGTTGCAAAGTCGAAGTATGTTTACCGCTCCATCACTTTCCGCGAAACTAACGGGTCAACATATTGAGCAGGCCTCTCTCCGTGGTCCGTGCGCTGAATACTACAACACGCCGTCACCGGTGGAAAATTCAACAATCTGACTATTCTGCAATCTGTGGGATATTAAGATATTCTGTGGGACGATCGTTTTTGGACGTAAAACGTAATTGCTGAAGATGGAGGACAAAGTTAGTGGAAACACGGCTGCCGAGACCGCCGAGAGCAATGTCGCAGTCACTAAAAAGGCTAGCAAGAGTAAGGTTAAGTCTCAGCAGAAGAAAGGATCGTCGCGGCCACCAACCTCCGAGATGGTGACAGCAGCTATCAAAGAGTTGAAAGATCGCAAAGGCTCGTCCTTCCAGGCGATCAAGAAGTACATAGTGTCAACCTACAAGGTGGACGGCGAAAAGGTTGCTCCGTTTATTAAGCGGTACCTGAAATCCGCTGTTACCGCGGGTGCTGTCGTGCAGACCAAAGGTAAAGGCGCCACCGGCTCTTTCAAACTGTCGACGGACAAGCCTAAGCCCACCAAGTCCAAGGGAAAGGCGCAACGTGCCTTAAGTAATTCGGACGTGTGGAAAGCAGGTACGAAGAAGGACGCGCAGACAGAAAAGGCAACACGGAAACCGGCTGCCGCAAAGAAAGCTACCACCGCTAAGAAAGCTGCGACTAGTCCGAAGAAACCAGCCGCTCAGAAGGCTGTCGCGAAGACTGCCGGAAAGAAGAACAAGACTGCCCCGGAGCCCAAGTCACCGTCGAAGGCAAAGAAAGCTGTGAAAGCACCTGCAGCAAAGACCAAAACACCCAAACCGAAGAAAGCCACAGGGAAAGCTGTGAAGGCTGCAGCAAAGAAATAATTGTTCTGCGATGGATACACTCGCTGCAGTCACAAATGGCCCTTTTCAGGGCCCAAATTATTTTTAACGAGGAACAACTCAAATGCTCGCAATTTACATTTTTATTTTATTTCTAATCCTATATAAAATTTTCCTTGATATAAAAGTATCCTTGATATTTTAATTAACGTAACGAACATAAACGTATGGTATAGTAAAATTATATTTATGAAAACTACTTCATATAGATAAACGTCATAGTTAACACATTTCATATAAAGAACTTTACATATTTATTTCATATAATATAGATACAAATCATTTTATATTAAGAAGTTTGTACATTATTTTTTATACGCCTTTCATGTTAGGAAGAACTTGCACATTTTTCAGAAGTATTCTTTCTCTTTTTAATTGTAACTTTAATATATTTAGCTTGATTTTTTCTTGTTCCATCCTGATTTTGCTCTCTTCTTCTTCTCTATTAAGCTGAGCGCGAAGAATTTTCAATTTTAATATGTTTTCTCGCTTTTTGAATTCAATAACACTGTTATTAGATGTTTCATTGTTAGCTTTTTGATCATTGCTAGAAGAGATTTTCTGTTTCTTACGCGGTCCATGTACGAATTCGACAACATCGAAAGATGTTCCGGATACACTCGCAACGTTTGTCGAATTTGTCGGGACACTTGTACTTTGCACACGAGTGTTGTCAATTCTGAAAAGAGACGTAATTTTATTATTTTATCGTTTCATTTCTATTTGCTACTTTTCATATATCTGAAGTTTCTATATACATATATAAACATCTAAAAAGATGTTGAACTAATCAATAAACATGAGATAAAATTGAGATTTTTACAATAAAAAAATTATGCATTTATTATGATCGAAAAATATGCAATTTACAGAACTGAATCACATATGTTCCAAATTTATAATACCTTGTTTCTTCGCACATCTTTGGCAAATCTTCATCAGTTTGTGGTTCCATTTTTATCTAATAAAAGAATTAAAACATAAATAAAAGAATGAAATATCATTCATATGTTTCTTCGCAATCTGCAATGATTACCTTCAAATTATCTAATATTTCATGTGTATATTCCGTACGTTTCTCAGTGAATTGAAGTGAATGAGAAACATTACAAGAGCCACTGAAATTAAATAATTTATATAATTAACTATATATTCATATAATTTTGTCTTGTTATTTTGCTGTTTGCAAGGAATTATTCGAATTTTTTAATTACATAAATTAATTTTGAATTCTGTCGAATAAAATTCTAAAAATTTTATAATTCATTACAAAACAAAAATATTAACAGACTTTTATATTGATATTCTAGTTTAGTTACTAAAATAAATAAATTCTATTCTATTCTATTGAATATAGTGTAATAATATGAGCAAGATTTAGATATAGAAAAACAATGTGACGTATGTACCTGTTTGTGTCAAAAGAATGTGATACATTGGACAATTCATCATACTCGTTCGTAACATGCTAAACATATAAAATATATGAATACCTACATTTGTACATATGTAAATAGTTCTTATTTATCATAGATTTTTGGTTTATACATATATGTGTCATTAGATTTATACATATTTGCTATTTATTATATTGTAAATTATTTTATATTAAATACATTGCAATTTATAAACAGGATCAATGTTAAAAATGATATAAATTATATTGTAATGTTAATTCTATGCAAAACTCTATAAATACAATTATTATACAGGATGCTTATACATAATAAACTATAACTACATAAATGTGAGGAGAAACACATATATTTACATCTTTTATTCGAAATTATTGTTCAAAAAGTATATCTTAAAATATAATTTTGTGATTTATTATATATAAATATTTTAATTATTATTTATATGAAACTAATTACATTAAAGGTTTAGATTTCTTTATAATTATACATCACAAAAAAATATTTTCCTCATTGTACAATTTATAGAAAAATTATAAATACATCTTTATATACTTTTTTTCAATTTTGTTTTAGAAAGAAAAAACTAAGTTGTCATCGCGACCCTATTTCACTTACATTATTTTCGGATTCGTTCGAAAAATTACTTTCATCATCCTCAAGATCTTGGGAGCATACATTGTATATCATAAAATCAAAGTCCGTTGGTGCCATACTCGTTGGTACATTGCCGCCCCATTTTTCAAAAGCAGTGATGTTTTTTTTGGCAAACCACTTCCATCTTTGATATGCGTGTCGCACTTCCTTCCAGTCTCTTACGACCCCGAACGTCTTCAGTTTCTCGGTTAACTCCCGCCATTTGTCGCGCTTTTTCAAGTACACTTCCGAAGTGTTGCTCTTATTCTCCAAGATGTTCAGATTCTCGTTCACAAATCGAACGACGAATTCCTTCTCCTCTCGCGAAAAGTTTTCGTTCCTTGTTTTTCTGATCATTGAGAGTAAAAATGGCGGCCAGTCGATGTATTAATGAAACGACCAAGAATTATAAACCTCTCTTTGTCTCCCAATCGCGTTCACGTATCCGCATATGCAAGTGTTCAGAACCGATCGCTCGCTTCAGAGAGCTTTCTCTTTATCTGCAGCAGTGGAAGCTACATACTGACTGTATCATAGGGCAAGAGCCGAGAACACAGGCTTTTGCAAACGTGTAAGAAAATCAACCAATCAGGGTCCTTCCTTTCATGGAAAGGAAGAACCCTCAGGCTGGTATTCATAGTCGATTCTTATATTTAAGACCGTCTTAAATAGTCTTAAGATGTCATAAGCCAATCACAAAGCAGTATTAGCAGGGCCGCATTAATCCGTTTTGTGCCTAGTGGCTGAAATATTTCAAGCGACTTTTTACAAAATATGATGTTACCTGAGTAAAATTGTTTTCAGATGTTATATTAGATTAAATTAAAAATTGATTTTCTCGTCTTCTCTCGAGATCGTGTCTTAAAAAATTCTTCATTTAAGTATGAAAATAAACTACAAAAATTAAATATGTTACACTATAATTAAAATGGTCTTTCTACATTTTAATGTAGAGAATTCATTGATATCATCGTAATTTAAGCTCGTGATAACTTTGAATTCGATATGAAGAACAAAAAGCAGCAAATTTAATATTTCTTTACTATGGATCGTATCATTCTATAAATCCTCTTGTTTATCTATAGTGACTTAAAATTACTCATTTCAATGCTCAATTTAAAAAAATCTTTCTAAAATTTGCTGCCCTAAGCATTTCATCTATGCCTTAATACGGCACTGTGTATGAGCATCTTAAAATATTACTTAAGACTGTCTTAAAATAAGACCAGACTATAAATATCGACCGGATTGTTGATTCTCTTATATCTTATGCAAAAGGCTCCGTCCAACAATGAACGAGCAATTCGACTGTCACATTTATCGTTAATGTTAAATGTAAAAATACATTAATATGGATTATGAAACTTCAAGTGCGTCAAATGGACAAAAATCCACTCAAAATAAGGCTTGTTCTTTTTAACTGAACTGGTGCAAAGTTCAGCTAAAAAGAACAGGCCTATATACATCTCAATATTTTGCGAGGTAGATGCATAACGCAGGTTAACATTGTTACCATGTCTGCAATTTGATTCATTAGCTAGTTAATAGTAGCTAGAAGAGAATATACCGTACTGAAACCGCCTCAGCAATAAACATTTGGATTGAAATATTCTCGTAATGTTTAGTATAGCACTCTTCCCTGATTTTTTTTAAATTTTAATTTGTGTATTTTAACGCATAGAATAACCGTCACTAAGTTGTTTTTTTAATACAAACTGTATTGATATCACACACAGTAAGATAGAAAATGATAATTTAATAATTTTTTCTGCTTTAATTTATAAAATATTTAATTATTTTTTTATACAAGTCATAACAGAATAGTGTGATTCGAAGTTATACGTAGACACCAAAATCTTTTAAAATTAGAAAAAAACGGGACTTGAGCAGCAATTATTTTCTTCAAAATATACACCACGTTTGAAAATACACAAATTCTCAGAAAAATCGGAGAACACTTACCAAAATTTAATTTAGTATGTATGTATACATAATCTTGAATTATTTACAAGGTATGTATGGAGTACACAACGCTTTTAGAGAAAATTCCGACATATTAAAAATTGTTGGCCCTGAAAAGGGCCGTTGTAATTTGATTTTGAGAAGTGGTAGAGCGAATTAACCACCGAAACCGTAGAGGGTTCTTCCTTGACGTTTCAGAGCGTAAACCACGTCCATAGCTGTTACAGTCTTCCTCTTGGCGTGCTCGGTATAAGTTACAGCATCACGAATAACGTTTTCCAGAAAGACTTTTAGGACACCTCTGGTCTCTTCGTAGATCAAGCCAGAAATACGCTTAACACCACCACGTCTAGCCAATCGACGAATGGCTGGCTTCGTGATACCTTGGATGTTATCACGCAAGACCTTCCTGTGGCGCTTCGCTCCTCCTTTTCCCAAACCTTTCCCTCCCTTACCGCGACCAGTCATTTTGAACTATGCTCAAGCGTGACGTAAACTCCGTGAGAACTCGACGGAAAGTGTGGCTCAGTGCTGGATCGCCCGTGCTTATATAGATGAGATGTAGCGCGTCATATCCCCTCTCCTATGCCAATAGCCAATCAGCAACGTAGTAGTATAGTAGCGTAGCCGTAGCGCTGGAACCGTGCGAAAGAAATGTAACTTATTCTTTTTCCTTTGGAAGTATTGTTTTATTTTTTTTTGCAACGATGGATTTGAACATTTTTTTATCTGCATTATTTATTAAAAATGTACATTGATTACTAAGTTTTTAAAACATTGAAAAATATTATGTTTATAATATCAATAATATAGCTTATTAATACAGTGACCGTATAAATTAAAACCTTTTGAAGATCTCATTACACTTTGACAATTACATACATCAATACATATGTATGTCGTAATGTATATCGAGATTATCGGAATTTGTCATCTAAGATGAAGACTTACTACTAAAATTACATTTTAATTCTAAATATCTCAGAAACTATCAGGGACCGACATCTAGTTATTAAGGCAAAGTGACAAAGTTCTATCCTTGACAACAAATCAAAGTCAAGATCTTCGATGGTGTCCTTTAATCTAAATTACTTAATCTAATTACTAATTTGCCTTCTCAAGTTAATCTTTCAAATAGTAAAAAAGTATTTTTGCAAATAAGAAGTTTTATTTTCAATCAACAAATTTACTGAATTATTAGTAATCAGAAGTAAGTGCGATGAGAAGAAATATAAAACTGAAAATGCTCTATTTACAAAGAATAATATTCATTGCAATTCGCTATGGAATCTCATATCTCGTTAAAGTATTTCACGGTTCATTGAAAGCTTTAAGAGATCAGCATGATATAAATTTACATTTATAGCAAATTTAAAAGAGAAATCGGAGTGTATTCAATTAAATAGATTTACCATATAAAATCGATTTATAGTTAGCACAAGATTATAAACTTTAGAATATGTATGTTTTTAATAAAATAAAAACTAATAAGATATAATAAGAAAGAAATCATATACAATAAAAAGTATCTTTCTCAATAAAATGTTATTAGTATAATGTATTTAATATTGTCATTTATAATTAAATTTGTATAGGGTGTTAAAAAAAACTATTCGGCTATATGGTATAGTATACACACCATAATGAGTAAAAAAACTTAGTGAATACAGATCGAAAGCCGTTTCTGAGATATAAACATTTTTGTATATTAGCATCATTTAGCATAGCAATGGTTGAGCTTTCGACTTATGTTCACTAAGGTCTTTTTACTCAGAATGGTGTGTATTATCTGCCAGATAAATGCTGAATGCTTTTGTTTAATATCCTGTATATATGTATATTCGAATTTCAAAAAAATTGTAACTATAACTTGTCTTCTTAAATTTATTGAGAAATGAAACAAGCATTTTTAGAAATAAAAGTTATTATCTCCTGCTAACAAGTTCGTTAATAAATTAAATTATCAGTGACAGTAGGTGCGATAAGAATTATTAAATTAGAAACGCTCTGTTTACAGACACTATTCATTACAATTCGCTAAAGTAAACATCTCATCGAAGACTTCAAGAATTCAGCATAATGTACGATGTACAAAATAAAACTGCGATGATCACTGGGGCAGCTAGCGGATTAGGCTACAAGTACGCCGAAATACTATTACGTAATGGTGCAAGAAGTGTCGCCGTGGTCGACCTGCCAACATCAAACGGTCAGAATGCGGTAGCTACTTTAGAAAACGAATTTGGAAAGGGTTGTGCTGTCTTTCTTGCTTGTGACGTGACGAAGACTGACGACTTGGAGGAGACGTTCAAGAAAATCGTCGATGCATTCAAAGGACTTGATATTCTTATCAATAACGCTGGTACATTGAATGATAAGCATTGGGAGGAAACGATCGATCTCAATGTCAAGGCACTAATTCGTGGCTCTATGTTGGCATTTGACTACATGGGGAAGCATAAAGGTGGTGAGGGTGGTATAATAGTAAATATTGCATCCATAGCTGCATTACATCCATTATTTATTATGCCAATGTATTGCGCTTCGAAATTTGCTGTTTTGGGATTCAGTCAGTCTTTGGCAAGTATGTACGACAAAACTGGAGTGCGAGTTGTTATCATGTGCCCAGGCGGTACAATAACAGCGTTGCTAACAGATATCAATAGTAAGATCTGTGACTCCGTTCTCGCTGTGATAGGTAATGTTAACGATGAAGCGAAAAAATATCCGATACAAACAACCGACAATGTGGCACTTGCAATGCTAGATCTCATTCGGAAGGGTAAGAACGGAGCGGCTTGGGTCAGCGAAAATGGTCAACCGCCATACGCCGTGGATTTTCCTCATTATTTCAAACGATCTTTGCCTGTGTAAATTAATATTTGATAACTTGCCTTACTTCCCATACAGCGCAGAATTTGCAGCAATATCGCTGCAAAATATCTGCAATATTGCTGTAACATTTGTGCAACTTTGTGCTGTAAGGGTTTGTTTTGACCAATTTATATTATCTATCAAATCAAAATTACGAAATTATGTCCTTTTTAAAGTAAAAAATTGCATTATGATTGAGTTGCTTGTATATCTGTAATAATTAATATTAACAATGTTTTCACACTTTCTACCTTGAAATTTAATTTTAAAATCTTAAGAATCATATATAAACAAATTAATAAGAAAATTGAGAAAGATGTAGTTTGTATAGCAACATATGTATATTGTAAGTAGGATTTACGAAGTCGTGAAGTATTTAGTTGTTAAATGAAATATATGTATAAAATTATATAAATAAAAATTATCAATAAAAATGATATTGTAAAATATTATTTTATATTTAAATACCTACATTTAATGTATAAAAAATGGAAGGGCTTTTGTGCAGTATTTCAATGTAGTTCACATGCTTTATATATTCTAGATTGTGGTGCTCAATTCAAGATCGCAAATAGTACGTTGTTCATTTCGAAATGATTATACTTTATGCATTTTAGAATTACGCGTTTTCATATAACTTATTTATTTATATCAGTCAAAATTAAATGAATATTAACAGAAAATACGAATATTTTTAACATAATTTATATTGACTAGTTGGAAATGTATAAAAATTAAAATATAATAAAGGTTATAGTAAAATTGCAAATGAGATATTCTTTGTATGAAAAAATTAGTGGCCCTGAAAAGGGCCGTTTGTAGTTGTTGCAGTTAAGCTTTCTTCTCCGTTTTCTTTGGCAGCAAGACTGCTTGAATGTTCGGCAGTACGCCACCCTGGGCGATGGTAACGCCAGAGAGCAACTTGTTCAATTCCTCGTCATTGCGAATGGCCAGCTGTAGATGCCTGGGAATGATTCTAGTCTTCTTGTTGTCGCGAGCGGCGTTTCCCGCCAATTCTAACACTTCAGCAGCAAGGTATTCCATCACTGCGGCTAGATAGACCGGAGCACCGGCACCGACGCGCTCAGCATAATTTCCTTTTCGCAGAAGTCTGTGAATACGACCAACGGGGAACTGGAGTCCAGCACGATTGGAGCGAGACTTTGTCTTTCCCTTAGCTTTTCCACCTTTACCACGGCCAGACATGATTGCAGTTAGCGAAGAACGAGAGGTTACACAGCGTACAACGTTTCCACTCGTAATGTTGCTCCGATCGGTTCACGGCGAGTATTTATACCATGTTGCGATGGCTACGCGCGACCAATCGGGTGTCGAGCGCGTGACGACTGGTTGTGTCGCGTCACGCGATTGGTGCGCCACCACTGTCGTTTTACTGTATATATAGAACAACACTGTCCGCGGACCGTCACTTTTCGAAGTTCCGTCTCAGCGATTGCTCACACGGCGCTGTACGAAAACTTGAATCATGCCACCGAAAGCGAGCGGTAAAGCGGTGAAGAAAGCTGGAAAGGCTCAGAAGAACATCAGTAAAACTGATAAGAAGAAGAAAAGGAAGAGGAAGGAGAGCTATGCTATTTACATCTATAAAGTACTGAAGCAGGTTCATCCGGACACTGGAATCTCCAGCAAAGCCATGAGCATAATGAATAGTTTTGTCAACGATGTCTTTGAGCGAATCGCCGCTGAGGCATCGCGTTTGGCTCACTATAACAAACGTTCAACTATCACCTCTCGGGAAATTCAAACTGCTGTCAGGCTTTTGCTGCCCGGAGAATTGGCGAAGCACGCCGTGAGTGAAGGCACCAAGGCTGTCACCAAGTACACCAGCTCCAAATAAATTGTTGCTCTCAAGATCAACGGCCCTTCTCAGGGCCACAAATTTATTCATACGTTTGGTTTTCTTCTGGTTCGAATATTTTTAAAATATATATTCATATATTCTTTAAGTTCTCAGATTCTTTAATTATTTTATTGGAGTTTTTGAATTATTATAATGAGTCATTAAGGCAATTTGTATAATAACAGAAACTCATAACTAGGATTTCTAATTTAATTCTTCATAAAAATATTTGTAATTACATTTTGTACGCTATTTAACTTCTGTGTTTTCATAAATCGCTTGTAAATTTTGTGATCGAATTTGGTGAACATAAACTTCTATTGAGAAAATTGAACAAGAACATGGTTTATTTATCAAAAATTGAATAACTACATGTTCGTGCATTTTTTAAATGTTCCCCAAGCGCTACAAACTTTTTAATAATTTTATATATAAGAAGTCAAAGTTTATGAAAAACTTACTTATATAAAAAGGTTTAGGCAAAAATAAGCTCTTTAATATCCTTTATCCACAAGTTATAACAATTGTCTACGAATATTTTCTAATTGAGTTGCATAATCTCTGATATTTCCGTCAAAGCAGCCAAGATGGTAAATACATGATTGAATAATTTCCAAACAGTAGAAGAAACAATTTTTTAATAGATAATCGTACAGCGCTTTCTTCTTAAGTTCTTACCTACGAAGACCTGCGAGCGATAGTCATTCTGATGCGAACACCTTTGATTTGAATCAGTGTTTCTTTTTTGATATCTCATTAAGCTTCTTATGCTTTTGCTTTCTTATATTACACTCGTGTTACATATTTCTAGGTTCTGTGTCCTAATATTAAGTATAAATGAAAAATTTAAAAATGTTTACTGAGATTATAATGGGAGCGACGCACTTGCACGCAGTTTAATTGCACACCACTCACATCGATCTGTGTTCCTAATAATATTTCATTGTTTCACCAATGAGATATTTTAAATTAGCCAATTGGTGGTGTGGGCAATTGATATACACCCGATTACGACATATTAATAAATAAGACTGAAGTATATATATATATTATATATAAAATAAATAATATCGAAACATGACACTACTCTTCATCTTTCTTTACCTTCCTTCCCTTCTTCAATGACATTGATTTATATAATTCTAAGATTTATTTCCGATTTATTTATAAAATTATTGATATTATATGTCCGAAATTACAATTTTTGCTTAAATTGCAAAAATTACATTATACAATTAATGACTTGATCAATCGATCCTGCTGGGCTGCAACAAAAGTTAAATAAAAGTGATACGTGCAAAATTTTACAGAATTTTTTTTCCAACAATTTCTTCATAAATGTTTGTCTCATTATTACATACAGTGGGGTGTCACCCATTTTCTGTAATTAACTTTGAAAAGGTTATTTTTTTACGTTATAATTATTACTTTTTAATGTTTGAATTTATTTAATTATTATTTTTTAATATTTAAATGTATATTACTATTTATTTATTCTAATAGTAAATATATTGAATTAATATATATTAATTCAATCAATATTATTTCAATTTTGATTATAATTAAAGATAATTATCCAGAAGAACTGCCTCACCTCCTTTGTTATCTAGCGACATTGTTACAGATTGTTAACCAGCGACAGCCAATGGCAAGGATAAAAAAAAGGAAAAGCGCGACTTTCATTGACTGTCGCTAGTTAACGATACCGACAACTGTCGGTAACTACGTACAGAATAGTTCACAATTATCAGTATGTCTATTCTGTAACTTTGTAATTTAGTAACCTGGTCGATAATAGCTCATGAAAGGATATAACTTTTTTATTACAGCTTTCCCAAAGACTTAATAATATTTAAATATTTAAAAAAATTAGATTATCGGTTGTGTCAACTTATTTAGGACACTTACTGTTGAAACAAGTACAACTTGTTCTGAACAACAAAGATGGAGCTCTATCAAGTTGGCAAATAGCTACTAAATATCAAATTAGTGTTGGAGCAACCAGTCTTGTTTAGGCTGTACTTATGGTAGACAAAGCATTAAAATATTTGAGTACTTTGATAAAATCGTACGAATTAAAGGTGAAAATTAGTTGAAAGTGGCATTACCATAGAAAGACTTCAGATTGATACAAATCAGTATCGGTGCTAATACTGGGTTATAACGCACGATGACGAAGTATGGTTTCGACAGAGCATTTAAGATAAAAATCGGTGTTTGTGAACAATTAGCCAATGGATTGAAATGTTAAACAAAATGGCATTACTCACTGTTCCAAATGATCAAGTAACGATGTTAATTAATTCTTAACTTATATTGCAAAGAAAATAGAAAATTGTATCAGATATATACACTTTAAATAGCTAACTCACTTTATTTTTATATTATGAAGGCATGGGCTATTGGCTATGACGATCGATGTTTGTATTACCGTACGGATACTGATATCGTTCGTTCTGAATTGACGGGGAAACGATGGAAATTAATAGATGCACCGCTACAATTAAGTAGAGCAAGTAACAATGCTAGTTCGTCATCTAGTAACAGACACAGTACTTGGCACCGCAACAGCAACATCATCAGAACTGGAATTTCTTGGTAGGAATATTAATGCCGTTCATCATTTGACATCTAATTAATCACTCAATACTCTTACTTGCATAATAAAATAAAGTTTGATGGATTTGTAATATTGTTGTATAATGATATAACAATTATTATAATATTGAATTTTAAGTGCGTCTTTTGTCTTTATACATAGAACCTTATAGTACTGATGAAGGTACAATACTAATTAAGAGAATAGGAAGAGCAATCACGTTTGGCATCTATGTCTTTAAAATTGTGATAACATATTAGTGACGGCGTGTCTGCAAAGAATATTCAACAATCGTCTTTTCAAGATATCAAAATGAAGAGAAAAAGGTAAAAATGATATTAACTAAACAGTACATGATAATAACTTTGAAAGTGTAATTGTTCTACAGATCTATAAATTCTGTAAACACAAGTGATTTAAATGAAGCGAGTGTTGCTAGTATAGCTATACTTATCTAATAAATTTTTAGCAAAAAGTGGAAACTTGATAATTATCTTGGGAAAAGGAATGGGCAGTACTATCAAGGTAAAAAGATTTTTATCATTGAGATAAAAGTATACTGATTGATACACATAAGGCATAAAAAAGTTTCTTTATGACGAATTATCTATCTTAATAGATTAATCTTGCTCCTTGGAGTCCTATTCATACTGTCGGTTCCATGATGTTGAAGCACATTTTGAATAGATGGAAGTGTATTTGACCCAAATTTAATTGGAAACTGAAATATATGGATATAAGATGAAAATTCAATAATTGAGGTAATAATTGAGTCGAATGTAATGTGTTGATATAAAGTGCAAGCTGAGGCATGCTTTGTCGATTTAACCTACAATCTACCTAAATAGTAAAATGTCAAATTTTTATCTATTTATGTTATATTATCTATATCTTAATTGTATAGTCTTAGTTATGTATAAGATAATTAACACAGAAATTTTTTTAAGAATTTAGAATTGTGCCAAAACTATAAATTTGTAATGTTTTTGATTGGGTAGGATTATTGATGACATTGTTCAACACAAGTGAAAATTAGAGAACTATGGAGAATAAACACATTTGAGATAAATTAAAAGCGAGATTAAAGAAAATGTCATTAGATCCGTCGATAGTGAAAAGTAATTGAAAAGTAAATAAAAAATATTGATAAGATATACAGTTTTATATGATGATTTGAAACATTTTTTACTTGACATTTTGTTATAGATCATCTTGGTGAAAAATGGCGATGTGAAATTAGAAATGGCAGTTTATACAAATTATTACCCAATCCTGGAGATGAATGTATCTCAAAAGGCACAAAACATAGGAGCAACACACAATGCCTCACAAAACAGGGCTGAAATGAACAGCAGTCAAACAGGCAACAGAGTAAGTGATTTTGGCAATCAACATCTTATACGGAATGGTAGATCATCCAAGCAGTAATTCCCGACTTGTCGAAAAAGTGGATGTTGGATATCATACGCACGGAAGATCATTCTGGTAATAACAGCGTCACTATATTCCACACCAGATTCGGTGTGTAAATTAGTAATCAGTGTATACCGAGACTTAGCAAATATAACACAAAGGAAATGATTTTGCACTTTCTGGAGGCGATTCAAATGCGTTTGAGAAGCAGCAGCCCAAACAGGAGCTAGCTGCATACAAAAGAATGGAGCAGGCGCATATTAAAAAAATATAATAAAATCTTATATTTAAGATATATTTAGTTTAGTATTGGGGGTGAGCCAAGTTTCTGTTACAAGAGCTATATCTATTTCGTTATTTACAATAAAATAATTAAATTCAAAATCCTTGTTGTTAATACTTGTCGCGTTCCACAAGCAAATTTTTAATGTAGATAATTTAGCCACATCAATTTAATAAATCGGCCGCCTTTATAAACGTTTGAAGTTTTTCCATGCCATTTCTACAAGTCGCAAGCTTATTATTTAATTTCTTTATTACATCTATCATTTTTGGTATATTAACAAATTGTTTTGATCTATGGATTTCATAAGTAAGACTATTTATATTCATCATATCTCCGGCCAATGAAGAATTTCTAATATTATTATCATTACTATCTAGCACTTCCACATATGAACGTAAATCCCGCTGTTAGTGGATCAATCCACGTATATGTTCAATCCTGTATATGTTCAGGCGAAGCACCTGGGATTGCAGGAAAATGAATCGACGAACTCAGATCAGGAATTCTTTTAGAAGATTTAAGTTTTATCCCGGATGCACGTGAAACAAATATCTCTGCATCATGTGTTATAGCTTGGTTAGTTCTCAAGGTATCAAAAGTTTTCTTCTTTTCCAAAAATTTGATGTAAGATGGATATTGTGCGTACATGCAAGCATATTTTTACCCTCTTTTCTTTGTAATGTTCTAATTGTTAAATAATTACATATAAAATTGACAAGTTTTCTTTATAAAATGACATTTGATTCATTTCGTTTGGCTTACTTGTTGCGAAGTAATAACCATTTAGTTTCAATTCATTCCCACTGGTCATCCTGTATAACATTCGTAAAAAAAAGTTGTGATAGTCACGATAATGCTTCGCATCTTAATCTAAAACTTAAAGAAAATATTGTATTAAATATATATCAAGATAGTCGGTGGGGAGATAAGGAAAGAAATGGAGGAAATCCATTGGAAATAGGCTGTGACTTCACGTTGTACATCGTTTACGAAGAACGCGGTTATAGAATTCATATATGCGTATAATGATAGTAAATATATTTTTTATAGTCATTGAATACTTCCAACTAGCATTACATATTTAACATTTATTGTGCATCAAGGGATTGATAATTTTATGTAGTATTACATAAATCTACGTTTGTAAATAAAATATTTTATTACTGAATTGATTTCTTGTTTTTACAATGTAGATCACCTTTATAATTATAAAAAGCGTGTGTATAATTCGGAATTCAGTATAATTTAAAATGTATTCGGTATTTTTATTGTTCAATTTTAAAATTCGATTAGGTATATATCATTCATTTTGGAGGAACTGTATTTTGTGCGTTTTAGAATTACGTGCATTTTATATAACTTATATTAATGTAATAGAAAATTAAACGATTATAAAGGATATTATAAGAATATATATTTTTAATATAAATTTTTATATTAACTAATTCGAGATTGATGAGAATTAAATAAGGATAATAGATTATAGAATTGCAAATGAGATATTCTTCGTACATGAAGAAATTGATGGCCCTAAAAAGGGCCGTTTGTAATTGCTGCAGTTAAGCTTTTTTCTCGGTTTTCTTTGGCAGCAAGACTGCTTGAATGTTCGGCAGTACGCCACCCTGGGCAATGGTAACGCCAGAGAGCAACTTGTTCAATTCCTCGTCATTGCGAATGGCCAGCTGTAGATGCCTAGGAATGATTCTGGTCTTCTTGTTGTCGCGAGCGGCGTTTCCCGCCAATTCCAGCACTTCAGCAGCAAGGTATTCCATCACTGCGGCTAGATAGACCGGAGCACCGGCACCGACGCGCTCAGCATAATTTCCTTTTCGCAGAAGTCTGTGAATACGACCAACGGGGAACTGGAGTCCAGCACGGCTGGAGCGAGACTTTGCCTTTCCCTTAGCTTTTCCACCTTTGCCACGGCCAGACATGATTGCAGTTAGCGAAGAACGAGAGGTTACACAGCGTACAACGTTTCCACTCGTAATGTTGCTCCGATCGGTTCACGGCGAGTATTTATACCATGTTGCGATGGCTACGCGCGACCAATCGGGTGTCGAGCGCGTGACGACTGGTTGTGTCGCGTCACGCGATTGGTGCGCCACCACTGTCGTTTTACTGTATATATAGAACAGCACTGCCCCTGGACCGCCACTTTTCGAAGTTCCGTCTCAGCGATTGCTCACACGGCGCTATACGAAAACTTGAATCATGCCACCGAAAGCGAGCGGTAAAGCGGTGAAGAAAGCTGGAAAGGCTCAGAAGAACATCAGTAAAACTGATAAGAAGAAAAAGAGGAAGAGGAAGGAAAGCTATGCTATTTACATCTATAAAGTACTGAAGCAGGTTCATCCGGACACTGGAATCTCCAGCAAAGCCATGAGTATAATGAATAGTTTTGTCAACGATGTCTTTGAGCGTATCGCTGCTGAGGCATCGCGTTTGGCTCATTACAACAAACGCTCGACGATTACCTCTCGGGAGATTCAAACTGCTGTCAGGCTGTTGTTGCCCGGAGAATTGGCGAAACACGCCGTGAGTGAAGGCACCAAAGCTGTCACCAAGTACACTAGCTCCAAGTGAATTATTCCTCTCAAGATCAACGGCCCTTGTCAGGGCCACAAATTTATTTATACGTTTGGTTTTCTTCCGGTTCGAATATTTTTGCAATACAAATTTACAATATAAAATTTATAACAAAATATTTGTTTCTGTAGTTTCTATTCTTGAATTTTAAATTATTTATGTCGCAAGAAATAATAAAATTTTGAAATTATTGCAATCATAAACTGTTATTGGAACGAAAATTCCTATATAATAAAAACACTAAGATCTATTATAAAAACAGTTAGGATTACCAATTTCTTCAGTGTACGTTGAAAAACATTCGTAATTCTGTTAGAATTCTTATGCTGTTTAATTTTGTGAATCTTTATGAATCCTTTATGAATTTTTGTGGATCTTTATTCATCTTTTATGAATTTTTGTGATTAAATATAGAATTTGATATTAACTATGAGAACTCGTTTAAAAAATGTTGGAATTTATGAATTTGTGGCAATTTCGTCTAATTATCTTGGAAAAAATATATATATTGACAATTATTTAGATCAGATGAATATTTAGACAGTTCAAACGTAGGTCTCATAATATTCTCTATTCGAATTTCCGAAACACCGTATGTATGTATTAAATAAAATTTTTAATATATACATTAGCATTTATAGCTGAATAATATATTGAAGTCACGATGTAAGTATATTGTGGCGCCATCTTTCTATATGCAAAATCGCTGCTGTAATATTTTTGTAGTGACTTTCGCACATTATCGGCTAGTCTCGGATGTTTCATATTTCTTGTGTAGACATGTCAAAATTACATACGATAATATCCACGTGTCAAGAAAAAATGTACAAAATACTGCCTTCTTTTATTTAACTAAAATTTAGAGAGTAGTGAATATGGTGATAAACACAGTGCTAAAGGTAAACATCGAACTTGTACCTAGCTCTGGATTTTTTCTAAGCATAGTAAATACTTGTTATAGGTTAGTTGTAATATTAAATAATTTGTGAATATATTTGCAAGTTGTAAAAATGTTGAGGCGACGACACGTTAATGTTAAGACAGTTAAGGAACTGGATGCATTTCCGAAAGTTCCTGAGGTATATGTTGACAAAACTGCAGTTGGAGGAACATGTGAGTTAATAAATTCCTTATGTTAAAAATGTACATATTTACATATTGTTTAATATACTTATATGTTATTTAATGCATATATATGTTGTACTTAATTATGCTCTGCTCATTTTGATCGATTTAATCTGGTTCTGTTTCAGTTTCCATTTTTACAGTTCTTATTATCATGTATCTGGTAATAGCTGAAACAAGCTATTATCTTGATAGTAGATTACAATTCACATTTGAGCCAGATACTGACATTGATGCAAAACTCCAAATCAATATTGATGTAACAGTGGCAATGCCTTGTGGTCGCATCGGTGCTGATGTTTTAGATTCTACGAATCAACATATGATAGATTTTGATTCTTTGACTGAAGAGGATACATGGTGGGAATTAACGCAAGAACAAAGGACACATTTTGAAGCTTTGAAGCATATGAATTCTTATTTAAGGGAAGAATATCATGCTATTCATGAATTACTTTGGAAGTCCAATCAGGTTACTCTTCACAGTGAAATGCCAAAGCGGTATGTGAGAACTAACCTAATTATTTGTGATTCTATATGTGTTGAAAATTGTAGATATATTACAGTTTGTGACTACAACCATTTTATGCCATTTAGATCATATGTACCAGATTACGCACCAAATGCCTGCCGTGTTCATGGTAGTCTGAATGTTAATAAAGTGGCGGGTAATTTTCATATAACTGCGGGAAAATCATTGTCTGTGCCACATGGTCATATACATATTTCTGCATTTATGACAGATCGAGATTATAATTTTACTCACAGAATCAATAGATTTTCCTTTGGTGGACCTAGTCCGGGAATTGTGCATCCTCTTGAAGGTGATGAGAAGATCGCAGATAACAGTAAGTTTGTTTTATCTTGCAAGATGTTAGAAACAAGCTAGCGTGATATTATTTCACATTTAATAGATAATTTTTCTTTCAGATATGATGCTTTATCAATATTTTGTTGAAGTTGTCCCTACAGATATTAGGACGTTATTAACAACGTCTAAGACATACCAATATAGTGTCAAAGATCATCAGAGGCCAATTGATCATCATAAAGGATCTCATGGAATACCTGGAATTTTCTTCAAATATGATATGAGTGCACTCAAGATCAAAGTGACACAGGAACGTGATACAATTTTTCAGTTTTTAGTGAAATTATGTGCCACTGTGGGTGGTATTTTCGTTACAAGTGGTAAGTACTGGCAAACAATGAATTTTTCAATAAGAATATATAATAATACAAAAAATTATTGAATTATGTAAATTTGCAGGCTTGATTAAAAACGTAGTACAAAGCTTCTGGTACATTGTAAGCTGCAAATTTTTTAGTTTAGAAAAGAAATCAGATAATCATGGATCTGTTCCATCACATTCCACAAATTATCGGTCGCCTAATACTATAAATTTACTTGACGTTACAGCTCCTCAAAGTATTGATATCATGCGACCTCAATAAAAATTTGTATATTAAGTATTTTATGTATTTTTCTTATGAGATAATATTCATAATGTAAATCTATGAAATTCATCGTACAATGAGGTAATATTTATGGTATGAGTGGAAATGTTTAAATAAGTTGACATATACATTTAACAATACAATTCAGACAAAATCAATGTGAAGAAGTCAACATCTTTATGACATCTTTTAAGGTGACCCTACACGGTCATTAATATTGATCAGTAATATTACATCAGTAATACTGACAGTATGCATTAATATTTATAGTATTTTTACAACCTTACACGATCAGTATTATTGACAATATATTTCAATTTTGTTTTACGTACATTATCTATTATACTGTGACATACTGTGACATGGATCCTAATAAAGCGATATTAATGTTCGAAAATTAAAATCCATATCATCGTCAGTATTTTATGTCAATCCATCAATATCAACCACACACGATCAGTGATATTGTCAGTATTTGTTAGTACTGACAGTATTATTGACCGTGTAGGATCACCTTTAGATATATCTTTTAGACATATGTATGTCCCAAGAAACGTCTTTATAGTGTCTTTTAGACGTGCATGTTGTCTGAATTTCCAGATGACATGTATATTCAAAAAGGAGGTAAGGACATTTTATGAGACGTGACATGAGAACATCTTTATGATGTCTTCAGAGTGTCTATTGTGTGTCTTGAAATGAGGTGAAAATTACAAAAATGAGAATTCACTAAAATATTTATAATTTTATTGGTCAACACACGTAATAAATTTGCTCACTTTTGGAATTTTCATCTCAAGATACACAATCAACCTCCAGAAGCGCATTTTGATTCCTATTCGAGTGCTTTCCGAGTATCATGTTAGTCTTGTTTAACATTCGATGAACAACAAGGACAAAATACCCGGGTGGCACTCTGATAGGAATCTGAATATAGTCTTGGACGTCTTATATCCGCGTTTTAGACACTCAGTCTGCTGCAACTTGTCGATTCGCGTAAAGGAGGCACGGCAGTGTCGCTGCGCTTGGCTTAGCGCCGAGACACTACCGTGTTTCCAGATATTGTTCTCTAAAAAGTTTCTATTGTATCTATATGTAAATATACTTATTGTTATATAAGCATTCATAAACGCCTAACATAATAAATTACAATTATACCTATGACATGAATTCAACAAACAAGCTGATGTTAAAATGGCTATAAATAATGTCAGCTTGTTTACTGGAAATGTGGGTCTTTGTGGCATAATAGTTGCATGTTAATTTGTTTATATTACTATAAGTAACATTAGATAATTTATAATAAATAAAGTTTTTGGAATTGCAATTGAGTTTTATTGTGAGAAGAAATTAGTGCGATTATTGATAGTCGGCAAATATGCCATTCACTTTATCGGTAGTAGATAACTTGATTTTGATGAATTTATCGCGTTTTCACACGAAATGAACATTGGTGCGCTAGTGTACCTTTTGCCCACATGTTTTTCACTTCAGTTGATCTTATTTATTGCAGATGAATGTAGGTGTTTTTCCACGTAACAGTGTTGTGTATATTTTCACAATTAAGTGCAATTTGTAGCTTTTGTATAATAATTTTTCTTTCCTCTTTAATTTCCTTATTTTAAGCAATCGATAAGTAATGTGTACTTAGTAAAGTAGTTTACTGACAATAAGCAAGTTAACCTTAAAATAGAAACTTAACCTCAAAACGCATAAAGTTTTTTCGTATTCTTCATTTCGCCATATAATTTCAAGGTAAGGTTGAAAGCAATTATTATCCATCAACCGGTGAAATTACTCAAAAAAATATCTTCACGAAAAAATAGTAGCCTTCACGATGGCAGACGTACGCGATATTCTGGATATTGAGGTACCGACGACTACGGAACTTACGAAAGAGTCAATATTGGGCAGCGACAAAAAGAATCGGAAGCGATATGACTATAATAAAATGCCAAAGCGTCCTGAAGGCATGCACCGTGAGGTGTTTGCTCTCCTTTGTAAGGACAACAACGACGTACCGCCTTTGTTCCCAACCGACACCGCGAAAGGATACAAGCAGGTGAGAGCCAAGCTTGGTATGAAGAAAGTCAGACCATGGAAATGGGCACCATTTACCAATCCAGCACGTACAGACGGCGCGATTTTTCATCACTGGCGTCGTGTTGCTGATGCTGGAAAAGAGTATCCCTTTGCAAAGTTCAATAAAAAAGTTCCTATCCCTACATACACAAATACTGAATATGTACAACATTTAGTGGCCAACGGCTGGACACGAGCAGAGACTGATCATCTGTTTGATTTGTGCAGAAGATTTGATCTTAGGTTTATTATCATCAGAGATAGATGGGATCGCGCCAAGTTCCCTGCTAGATCCGTAGAAGACTTAAAAGAAAGGTAAGGATGAGATATACATGTATTTATAATTTATTGGTTTGGATATACTTTCTGGAATACGTTTGTCATTTTAAATCAATCCACAGGTACTATCAGGTATGTGCTGCATTAATAAAGGCAAAATCTCATACTGACAAGGTATACATCTTTGATGCTGAACACGAGAAACGCAGAAAGGAACAGCTGAAAAAATTGTTTGAACGTACTCCTGAACAAGTAGAGGAAGAACAAACTTTACTGGCTGAATTACGCAAAATTGAGCAAAGAAAAAAAGAGAGAGATAGAAAGACACAAGATTTGCAGAAATTAATTACAGCAGCTGATCATCAAGCAGATCCCAGGAAGAGTGAAAGAAAATCTTCCAAAAAGAATAGCAGCTCATCTAGGAATAGACCGAATAAAACCGATACTTCTCATGTATGTTGTAAAATTATATTCATATATGCTATGGTACTTTTATATCAAGAAATTTACATTGTTTTACTTACACAGGCAGTAGAGTCAGCTGGAATTAAATTTCCCGATTTTAAGAATAGCGGCGTTACTCTTCGTTCTCAGAGAATCAAATTACCAAGTAGTCTCGGTCAAAAGAAAATGAAGGGCATTGAACAAATGCTAAATGAGTTGCGTTTAGGTATGAGGATATAATTCAATCTTTTCATACCGTACTTGTAAAATTTTGTAATTCAAAATTAAGATGGAAACTGTTTACGTTGTAGAATTAAATCCACCACCGACGGAGCAAATATGTCAGCAATTTAATGAACTGCGCAGCGATATAGTTTTGCATTATGAATTGAGAAGTGCATTATCAACATGCGATTATGAATTACAATCTTTAAGGCACCAATACGAAGCGCTAGTACCAGGAAAGGTGATTCTCAATGCAAATCTCTTCAAATGGAATTTTATGTAATATCGATTGTTATATTCATTTTATATCTTTCATTTCAGACTTTAACAATACCACCAGCGCTCCTACCAAAGACAGAACCGGAAGTCAAACAGGAGATTATTGATGTGGTAGGATCGCCCAGTACGCCCAGTATTACTCATTAATTTAAAATAATCTGTATGTAAAGTAGAGATTAATCAAATATGCTCTATATATATTGTTCTTTTAATAATCGTTATGCCGATTTTCATACTGAAAGTTATTGACTATGCAACATCTATTATGCATTATATTACGATGCGTTATATTACGAATTTTTATTTTATATTGGAATAAAAATTTTAAAAAACAAATGACATGCTTCACTTTACTGACATACGGATGGTATAATTAATGTGATCAGACATTTCACTTAGAGCGGAATAGTCCTGCTTTCGAGATGATTGTTTCAATATCCTACCAAATATGTCAAAATATGAAAGAGAGAAAAAGAAAAAGAACTATATTATTATATTATTTTTTAAATATATTGCTATTGTTTTATTTTTACATTTATACATTCTTTCTCATCCATCTAACATAAATTGGTTCCGCTTTGGATTTGAAAATCTGATCACATTAGGTATAATGAAATAACGAGAAGACGTAGCGATGGTAATTACTTATATATCTGTGTATTTTATATTGTCGACAAAAAGTAACAATGTACGGTCAAACCGTATAATTTATCTACAACAATCTACAATAGATTACAATATGTTGGTTTGTTTTGTTCTTGAGGATATAGGGCGGGGTATGTGCTCGCGGAAGGAAAGGGAGGAAATATAAGATCGGAATGGGATGGGAGGACGAGGGTGTGGGTCGGCAAGTGTGAAGGGTGTCAGATGGTCGTCGATGCAGGCCTTTCTTCGTTCGTGCTCCGTTACTCGCGTTACAGTTGACTCTTTATTTTTTTTTGTTCTTTTTCTTCCTTCTAATCCTATGATAAATTATTCGAGATAGCTCTAGCCGTACTTGGTACGGAATAATGCGTTATATCTGCGATAATAATCGACAAACCAGCGGTCGTATGTCCCGCATTATTTCGCTACTGTGCCTGTCTCGCGAGGACTCCGCTAATCGAAAGTAAAGCGAGAGAGAAAGAGACAATGCGGTCAGGAGAGATATCCGTCCATCAGCCGCGTACATCTGAGATCCCTTACAGAAATTTAATACTGGAAAGTAGTGATTATTTACTTATTTTGAGTAATAAAAGCTGTTGTCTTTTAATGTTTTTAATATTCAAAATAAGTAATTTTCATTATTAAATTGGCCAGTATTACATTGATTTTCTGTAAGGAAGACTGCTCGCATGCTCACCCTCTCTCGTCCTCGATCATCGTTGTCCTGGCGATCACGGCCAGCTCTTGTTACGCTCGACGGTCGCATACTAATCTGTTCTTGTCACAAAGATACTTGTCCCTTCCGAGACTCGAGGCAGCGGCTAACTGTTAAGTCGTATCGCTCTTCTGAATCGGGGATTTTATTTTTACAGCTGCGGCCTACAACCTCTGCCGTTATCGTTTTGAAACTTTATAAAAATTTACATCTCAGTTAAGACACATAATACGCTCGTGCTTTTTTCCTATGTCGCTCTAGTCTTATCTACTAAGTAATAAATGCTATAAGAAGAGTTTTAAATGCGTATGCAACATCATCGCCGTCCGCGATGTTTCTCGCGTATACATCTACATACATACATGTCTTTGCGTACGGAACGTTGGAAATATCTCCTCGATAATCGGAGAGATACCGCTCAAGAGTTGGAGCTGCCTCGCGTGGATCGTCGCGTAGCGATCGATTTTGTGCTGTATATTCATATTTATTGAACACGGCGGGGCGACCGTGACTGAATGATGAACGCCGCTGTCTCGGGGTGTCATGTCCGATTCCCTAAACGAGAGACAGACTTAAAGATAAAATTTCGCTGTCGGTGCACGGAACTTAAAATAAAATGGAACGGAGAAGTAAAAAGAATCCACCTTCTAGGAAACAGTTTACATCCCGGACAATCAAGTAATCGGTAAAGGGAGCGATGGAAGTTGCTCGAAGAAAAATGAAACTGTCGACAATATTCGTCGTTTTAACGATCCTGTCCCGCAGGCATTTGAAACGCAACGAGATACATACTTCTCACTTATCGCGCTTAATTTCGTTAATAACAATAACATATATCCGTATCTCTTGCCCGCTCTCGCGTGTCCTATATATGACAATATAATATGCATTAATATATCATATGTATGTACAATGGTGATGGAAGGGAGCGCTCTTATTCCTCTCTCTCATTCTTGCATAACAAGACACGTGTGAGATCTTCGGGGCTCTTCGAAAAGATGCTCCGATTTGTTCACACCATCGATTCGCAGAGCATCGTCCGATACTATCTCAAGCAGGACACAAGTCATGACATTAAAGTGTGACTTGAAAATAATTCCAAAATAATTACTAAAAATCGCTTTTCAATCATTTACGATTCATTTTAACGCCATTTATCGTGACTTGTTATTCTGCTTGAGATCGAACCTTTAATTACCAATCGAGTAATTAACGTGCTGCTGTACGCAGTGGTGGATACGCGTATCGATAATAACGTAACCACGATGGTAGCATAATGATACCAGTCCATAACATGGCACGCGTGTGGAGAAAATAGAGCGCTTGATGTGAGTCCATTGCGATATTTTTACGTATCCCTGCGATCTAATTTGCAAATTGTAATTAGATAAATAACTATAGATACGAGAGTATGTCGAGATGTAATTAAAAGAATCAACGTTCTCCCGACGGCTTCATATACATCTCTCTTAATTAGAACGTCATCGCATAACGCTCACTTGCTTTCAAACAGCTGAGAAGTAGTAAGTACTTTAATCCTCAAATGTTTAGTAATTAGTACTTTAATCCTCATAACTCTGAAGTCATTTTTTTTATTTGTGTAACCATAATAATAGCAACAACAACAACAACAGCGATAAGAATAATTTGAACAGAGTAAAAGAGAAATTTGCCAACAAAGTCGGGTGAGAGAGAGAGCGGTAATCGCACTGACTTTATAGAATATCGACAGCTTTAACTCTCGGATGATCAATTCATTTCTCTCTTAAGAGGGCTTCATAAAATATTATTCCGTCTTAACGTAAATACTGCCGAATTATCGAATCTAATTACCGAATCTAAGCGTATCTCATATCGATGTGTTCGAATTATCGCGTTAAAACTGAAGAACAAGCTATAACGTAGAAACTTATACTTTGCTTCCGTAAAGATTATTGCGGGAACAGGAAATCTATGCCGCAAGTGTGTAATCGCGATATGTCTATAATAAATTCGAGCGAGATACAAGTATAGAGCTCGATCGTTCATTAACATTTTAATCTTTGCTTTTGTTGAGTTTATTTAATAATTAATATGGAGTAGATAGAATGTAAACTTGTTACTTGATTATTGTCGACTGTGTATCAACAAATACTCGCGAATCAAAGTGACGTTTTGAAGAGTCAAAACACGCCGGCTATATTCGGCGCTTGAAGCGAGATCTTCTTTTTTTCGGAACTTTGAAGAATCGTTTGTATGATTTTAAGTTACATCGCTACCGCAACGTTGCTCGTCTCTTTTAACAATCGGTAACTGGCTATTTAAGTTTACGCAATTAATACATAGTGAAAACTCTTCTCTCGACAAGTATTCTAAATAAATGCCTATATGTTTTATATCTCTCGAGTTATCGTATAACGCAGTTTTTTTTTCCTCAATCGCTTTTCACGTACTTTTTTATTGCACGATGTGACATTAAATCCAGGTAAAGTGTGATATAAACGAAGGCGCGCCTCCGTGAGAATCGGATTTAATCATGCAAGAAGTACTCGCCATTCGAGGCTACTTACTGTCACGGCGCTTAAAAGGAGCCGCGCGCCAAGAAGACACGCGGTACTCTTTTGGAAAGCGGTATGTAAGTAAGTGAAATTCTGTTCTACCGCAAGATTCCGTAGGAACGCGTTGCCAAATGGCAAAAGTGAAGGAATGAGCGGTTAGCATGCAAAGAGTGGTGCGAATCCGCGACAAGCTGTACGCCGTACATTGCTAAAGAGCATTACTTGCGAATAGCTCATTACAAGCAAAATGGAACAAGTTTTAAACAGACGTCACTTCGACATTGCCGTTTTAACACATTGAGGAACAAGATAACGTTTATTATGTACAATATTTCACATTAATATAAACTTTATACTTTGTAACCGTTATAAAATTTCACTCATAAAATTATTTATACAACCAATACAAAGCATAAAATAATTGTTAAGTGGACACACTTAAGTTTATCCAAAAAGATTTGGATAAACTTGCCACAGTTGTTATTATATTGTTGTAAAAATGTTCAAGTATCTTACAATACCTTACAAACTCAAAAATTCAAAAAGATAATTATTGTATACGAAATTAATTATTTTGTTGATTAAATCCAATTTTTTGAGACACGCAATTGTCTCACAATTATCAACTTAAAAACTTTACTTGTCCACGATGCGTTAAACGGATATTTTTTCCCTCTCGTACTTTCATTGTCAAAATTGGTATACGGATTCTTTTATCAATTCGTAACAATTCGAATATCAACGATTTACAATAAGAGTCGTTCCGTCACTGCAGTGGTTCTTCTCGCGGGAAAAAAAGAAAAAAAGGAAAATCAAATTGAATCGCGAAAAATATCGTGAGGAAGCGTCGCAATCGGCGAGTAAAATTCGACTTGATCGCACATAGCGTCAAGTATGCAGAATTCGCGCGTTTTTTTTTGTTCTTGTTATTTATTATATCACCCCTCTCGTTGTCCCGTTTGCTTGTTTAGACACCCGCGCGTATTTCAGTGTTTACCTCAAACTTCAAACGATCCTGCAACTGACCGGAAGAAATTGTTCGTCGTTTCGCAAAAAATTCCTTTCTCCGCTCGCGTTCTTCTATTTTTTTTTGCATTTTTTTTCGCATAACATGTAACATGAGAAATCGTAGCTTACTCGTTTAAGACATCCCTACACAACATGGCTACGGTAATGCGTAATGGATATGTGCGCAAGTGCGTGTAACGAGTTGGGCTCGCGGCAAGAGATGGATGGCTGCGTAAAAGGAAGAGGGAGAGAAGGAGGAGAAGAGAGGAGAAGAAGGAGATTGGGGATTGCGAGGGGTGCGTGGAGGAGATGCAATGTCCGCGCGTACGCGCACGCACGCGCACGTACGCACGTGCGCACATAGGCACACGTTTAAAAGTATATGTATATATATATATAGGAGACTTTGTATATAATATATCAATCATTGATTTTTTTCCTTTCGTTAAGTAACTAGCTTCTTCGAGTATTATGTATATATACACATAGATATATGTACAGAACATATATATGTGAATATATATATATTTGCAATTAAGTGATAATTTTTATATGTAATCGATCACTTCGTCGCTCATACATTCGTTCGTCTCTCCGGATTCGCACGGTTCCATGTTCTCCCTCTTTCTTTCCCTCTCTTTCTCTCTCTCTCTCTCTCGCTCTTTCTTTCGAGTAATCTCTCGAGCTGCCACTCTCTCGCATGCATATTTCACACGCATCCCTCGAAACAAGTTATGACTAGTGCCCTACTTACGCTACGACGCTATGGTAGACAACAACAAGTAATTGTTATCCTAAAACTTCTGATCTCTTTTTTTTTTGCCGCTTGTCCTACTTTCGTATCCGTAATATATGTCGTAAAAATGTTGTATATAATGATATTAATATTGTTACATATTTCGGTTTTTATTGCACACGCGGTGTCGTGCTCGCTGGCGCCAGCGCCGTAAGCCGGTCCGCAACTATTCGCGTTCATTTTCCGCGAGACGCAGAAAGGCATTGGATCATTCAAATTCAAATCATCGAGATCGAGCCCCGTTCGATCCCGAAGTGTTCAAGCGAAATCGTTACGTTCGAGCGGCGAAGCGGCCTCAACTTTCGACGCTGACCCCACGGCTACCCTTTAAAACATTAGTACGTTTCTTTCGATTTCTCTTCTTTTTTTTTTAAGATGCTTTTTTTTTATTTGACCATTATGACTTATGTTTTCTTTATGCAGGCGTTTAGTTCCGTTTACATTAACTCGCATTCAGTTACGCGATCTCTAATTTTAAGCTGAGATTTGTCCCGCGCGAACTTTGGAACGTGGTCGTTGATGCGCTTGTGTTCGGTCCTTGTCTCTCAGTCGCGAAAAGGATTTTTTTCCATCTTTACATAAATTGATTCGCCTGAGCGGCGAACTTAACTGTTCTATCGTCCGAATATCGTTGTACGCTCGTCACGCATAAAACGATCGATTATGCCTCGGCCCCGATCTAAGTAACGCGTCGAAGACGTATCTTACGAATATCAAGAAACGAAATTGTTATCGTAATAAAAACGTCCCATCTTGGAATCGTCGACTTGAACGTATACAACGTTAGGTACTTTACATATTTATATATATATTGCGTATTTATATATTTATATGTATATATATGTATATATATATGTATATGTGTGTATGTATATATTTATATTTCTCCTCGTTTCGCGTCTAGCACTCTGCGGTGATCTAATTAATCTCGTAAGACGTGATTTAACTACACGTCGTATCCCGTAAATCTACTGCTGCGGATGATGGACGGGGGTACAACCCTATGTATGCGACGCTTTTAAGATGGCGATATAATGAAATATATATCAAAAGAAAAGCACGAGAAAAAATTACGAGATACTCCTGAATTTTACGTTACGTTCAACACGCTGATCGCCCAGAATTCGGCATCTCGCCGTTTCCTATACATGTAAACACAATAATTGGCCGACGATTCAGCTTACGTCACTCGCGAACAATATAATACATATTTATATAATCTGTAATTATATAGAAACTTTATAACGCTCGTATAGCCTCATCTAATTATCTTACGAGACTTAAGTCGCTAATAATACTACTAAGTAATCAGTTGTCATATGTTCAACATTTTTCTCTCTTTGATATGTGCGTTCGCGCTTTGTCAATGCCAAGAAAATATTCGAAACGTTCGGTCTTTCACAGCGTGCGTTTTGTGTCCCTTTTTTTTATATTCCACTATCCCGCGTTATTTTATATCCACGAGTACATCGTAATACGAGTATAACGATTATACATATATCGTGCAATCGGGCCGAAAGAGTACTACTAATACTCTTTAATATACATGATCGATCGATGCTGAGAACGAATTCGTTACTCAGCCTCTGCAACAACTCGCCGAAATTTGAAGGATCGTTTCGATCGTCGTCGCGTGCCCGGCTCTAATCTACCGATCTTGTCACGATGTAAAAATTCCTCTATGTTTCTCGAAAGCTACGTTACAAAGTATGAAACCAACTAAATCCTTAATGTCGCTTAAAATCTAAGTTTGGAGCGTCCTTATGAGCGCGCGACGGGTTCCGTATTCGTAAGATAACAGCTATACCATCAACTCTAAACAGTACAACGTATTGCATTCACATAAAAATATAAAAGAGTTTAACGAATTTTATATATATATATGTGTATATTTTATAACAATAAGAGTTTATTTTTTACTACGCGAATAAAAGTTTCGAAAGCCACGTTTGGAAATGAAGCGTTTGTAAATATAAAAAGAAGATTGTATTTCCAGAAAGCTTCTACGGCGCTCTTAATTAAGAATAAAGGTCTTTATCGGTTAGCGATTATACTGTTTCGGGTTGAATACATTAATCGATGGGAGCTTGTTTCCGTACATTCTCGTTCTTTGCTATGAATCCCACGTAATAACGAAGAGCTTTATTTATGCGTTGCATTTTAACAAACTTTTTAGACAAACCGGTACAATTTTAATCTTTCACAAACATACCTCATTTCGTCGCGTATGTCTCGAACACAAAGTTTTTAGACGTGTATGTGCGTGCATGCGTGCGTGAGAGAGAAATCAAATCTATTTCTCTCTCTCCACTTTTATCTTTTGCTGTCTCTCTTTTTTCCAAAACAGAACAAAAATTATCATGACATCAAAATGATGTCAAAATTATTCCAAAATGATTATTAAAAGTCACTTTTCGATCAGTTACGATTTATTTTAACGTCATTTTGGTCATTCGTGATCTGTTGTTCTATTTGGGTTCTCTCTCTTTCGCTATCTTCATGCGAATATATGTGCATATATCTGACAATTCGACAATGTAAGGATTGGAGATCGGTCGCTCTGATGTACTAATATAGTACATATTTCATATGCAACTGATCCTCAGAGTCGCCAAAGTATCGCAGTCAACGGCATTCCACGTACATTCAAACACATTCTTCTTCGTCTTGTTTTTTTTTTAGGTAAACTAATTGCCAAGCAAGTCATTTTTTACACGCGTATCATTTAAATGATTGATCCCTCGAATCGAAATGTTTCGACACTCGAAACCAAAACGAGCTGTCTCGCTTTACCAACGTCGATGATGTTTGTCCTACTATATTATATTACAAAGCATAAATTACACGAACACTGCTGCGCTTTGAGCCCTCAGATCCGACCTTCGACTTATCACGCGATTCGCCGTTAATCCGCCTTCGTTGTTTCGCCCGACTGACAGACTAATCCTTTTCGTGCCTCGCACACTACGGCGTAAAACACCTCGATACTGCACTCTCCGGCGTTTCCCCATTACACATTTCCCCGTTTATGTTTAACGTCACGAAGAAACCTAACATTGTTTTCCACTGACGATCGTTGCTAAATCCGAGGGCGGCCTGCCACAAGTTAACACGTTCGATTTTTGTCAGATTGCTGTGTTAAAGTTTATTCGTTCGCTCTGACCTATCATGATTTCCATTTACAGAGTCTGATCGCGTCTTCAAAGTTTGTTTTTGTTACTACTTAAGAACGGTACTCTTTTTTTCATCCACGATATTTCCAAGTTATAGTTTATTCATTGATAAGAAATTTGATGTAGGATTATGTGACTAATCACTTATGCGAAAATTTCAAAATAGTTACATTATTTGGAAAATGAAATTTCAGAAAAACAAAAATGAGCTTTCTTTTTCTTTTTTAATAATTAATCGGCAAAGAGAGGATTGCCATGTCGACAAAATGCATTGTCTTAGCGTAATGTTGAGAACTCTGTCATATAAAAAGAGGCATCGTTATCTTAAGTAGTGGTAATTCGAGAAGACCGCATTGTTTCTACGATTACTGTCATTGTTTGTTTTCGTGTCGTAACCATAATAGTTTACATTCTGTTAGTAGCTGCAAATTATCTGCACTATCTCTTTAAAGTTTTAACATTGTAGTTAAACCATTCTTTGTCGCCCATAATCGATTATGTGTCGCGTAAAAGAAAATGAACGTATATAACTGAAAGATCATGACGGAATTTTGTTATATGAAAGATATTGATATCACGATCTTTCATGATCGCGATATTTTTCCTTAATTTCTGATATCGTTAACTAACTTCACGTATCATCGGTCAATTTTAGTCTCTCCATGGATCATAGTCTCTAGGTCTCTCCTGTCTTTGGGCACAGAAGTTTCATGACGCTTTTCGTCGCTTGAGGGATCGAAGCATCGCGAAGAGAAAAAGAGAAAGAGAGAGAAAGAGAAAGAGAGAGAGAGAGAGAGGAGAGACTACAAAATTTTTTTAATAATCGAATGCACGAACTGGATTGCACAGTTATGATTTGGGAGATCAGAGACAGATAGACATAGCGTCGGAAGGCTAAACGTAATAATTACTTATCACACATGCGAATTATGTACGACGCAAATTCTGGAACATAAGCTGCGAGATGGAAAAACCATTCTCTTTGCTTCCAATATCGAGATCATACAAAATGCGACAAATATAACGTTTAATATAATATATAATTAATGTATGTTTCATCGCCGAATTTTCACACACACTTAGAGACACATAGACGCGTGCACACATACTCTTTCTTTCTCTCTCATTTTCTCTCTCTCTCTCTCTCTCTCCTTATTATATGTATATATACGTGTGATTTTGATAATCTAAAATTCGCTCTACCGATTAACGTAGACGGTATTTTTATTGTGGTCTTTTTCTTCTTTATATTCTTCGCGGATCAATTTTTGCATTAGCTGTAGGCTTAATAAAAAGCTAGGCCGCTTTTAGGCGTTCAGACTACCGAAAATGTAATATTGTTTCTTTTTCAAACTGTAGGTATGTATAATAATATTTTGTTCACCTCGTATATGTAATATAATCAATATCATATTATAATTATTACCTCTATGTCCTTAAAACGTATTCTTTATAAACGCTTTATACAACATGGATTCTGTAACCTGGATTAAAAGTCGCCCGACTTCTATCATGCCTCAATTATACATGTTCCTATATTCCTTCCTCCCTTTCTTTCTTTTTAATTCCGTCGTTCTCTCTCATTTTCTCGTTCCCTTTCTCTGTCTCTCTCCCAACCTCACACACATACACACCTATATGAACTTGTTCATTCTATTACCCGTTTACCATCACTGTGTACATGTAATAACCATAATAATAATCATATTTTCTAACAATATCTTAATAGAGTGTTATAGTGCAATATCGAAAACTTGAAAGAAGTTAGCAAAAAAATAACTGCTCGGAGAGTATCAAGCTGACGTGGAACATCATGGAAAGTGCAATGTCTAATTTGTTCAATGTCGGCATTTGTTTTTCGCTTCGTAAGAGCGTATCATAATAACGTTACATTTCACGTGCAAATATCTGCAGTGTATCTCTTGTTCTATGTAGAGAAAATATCGCACGAGGATTCGATCGCGCGTAAGATGCATTAGCGAGCGACACGAGTATACTCTCAAGTGATCCTTTAGAATCTTTACATGATGCACCAATTCGAGTATATGATTTGCAACAATTTTTTATATGCGCTTAAGAAAGTCTGTTTTTTGCATGTCGCTTACAGATTATAGTTACGTAGTAATAATCATTGTATTTAAGAGAAAACACGTTCGGAATCGGATCTAAATGTCTTACATGAACGAGATATTTCTTTGTATTCGTGACTCAACTTTACACTGATCAGCAATAAAAAATTTGGTTCTACTATACACAATTTTTCGTAAAAACATGTAATAAATTTCCTAAATGTAATAACATTTAAGGATGGAAGCTTAATTGGTCGGAAACGCGCTTTTTTTTTAAATGAATAATTTATATAAACAAGTAATTACATTTTATTAAATTTTAATGCTATGCAACAATGAACGCATTTTTTTTTATTCAAATAAATCAGTTCGTTTCCTGCGTTTCCCTGCGAATCTGCCAGCGATTTATCAAAACAAAAGCAAAGAAAATAATAACAAACAGATAATATTTTTCGCTATTCTATCTTATTCACGTATCAACAACAACATCCGTTCCGATCGTATGTTGAAAATCCGGTGCGACGATCAGCCATTTCATCATTTAAGACGTGAGTGCCAGTATTTGAATCACATTAATTTAATAAATCAATATTTGAAAACTTTTTGATCAAGCTTTTCACGTAATATCACGAATGTAGAACATTTAATAAAGTAATATAGAACGTTATTTTATTAAACAGTCAAACATGCTTTTATTTTAATTTTTCAAAATGATTGTTAAATATTGAAGATACAAAACGCGAAAAAGCACTGAAGCATTTTCTGCGTTTACGGCAAAAAATTTTTTGCATAATGCATAATATGTATTGTAGTACATATTATAGTATACTATAAGTAACTTTGGTTAACGAAAATATATAAAGTTATGTGACTTGCCTGAAATGTGCACCTGGCGTACGCGGCACTCGAGATTCATGAGTGCCGTTTCGTCGTCAAAATGGAACGCCGAACCCCGCACCGCAGATTGGATTCCGTGAGTACAACAGAGTGAGAGAAGTTACAACGCTATTCTATGATATTAGAGGCGAAGAGAATTCTTGCTTTAGAGAAAAATCGGCGAGCGGTCAGGTCACTTCTTTCAAGGATAACGTTATGTATAATAGTCAGACGTGAGCGTGCCAAGGAATCAAACGAGAAGACCTTATACGGTAACATTTTGTACACTATTGGTAACATCGCGTTTTAAGTCTAACATTATTGCTATTATAGATATATTCGAAAAACGTGATGTTTCGATAAATGCACGAATCAAGCGATATCTAACGATACCCATGATTACAATTAGAAATAGCCTTATAGAATATTGTTGAATATAGGATAGCGTTCCGTAAATCTTTATTGTAATAATTTCAAGTGAATTAATAACAGTACTGTGATCAATTTGTATCACGTACAGTGTCGTTTAATGAGTAACAATTAAAAAGTAGGATGAGAATGAAGAGAAAAAATGAAGAAGAAAAAGAAGAAGACCAGGGAGTCTTAAAAGTTTGTGCCAAAAAATCCTTCCACGGATTATATAAACTTATAGTCTGGTCCTTGGCACGATCGGCTAACGCGCTCGCCATGCTTAAACAATAAAGTAGCGCACTCGAACGGAGTAGCGCGCTCGGTTAATCCTTAACAAGACGAGTATTTCGTTTCAGGTATTTCAAGATTTTTATACAATATATACACCTCTTGCGACTAGAGCAAAACGCTTCGTAATCTGGTACGCGAAGTTGCTGTGAGACTCGATGATCGGTGATAGTGGCGGTGTGAGATGGTGCTACTATTGCCGTTCGTAATGTCAAGTCCCCTTCACGCGCGCGGAAGGTAATGACTGGCGCGGTTTCCTCCTTGGCTCGAAGCGGCGACCGCGGGGAAGAGTTCTCTCGTCGGCCGAGACTCGCCGACGACGATGACGATGATGATGACGAGACCCGTAAGTGTGCGTCCGTTTCGCAGACGTATCCTTTCTCCGGAGGAGTTTTAATACCTCTGCTGTCGCGGCTGCGCTGTCCTGGCTGCCCTACACCGGACAGACCAGTATCTCGTACTCGAACATCAGCGAGACGGCGACGAAGACGAAGTAGAGGATGAACATCGTGAAGCCGAGGCCCCTGTTCATTTTCCATCTGAAGCAGGCGATGCTCATGATCACGAACAGCAGCATGCAGAACAGTATCGCTATGCTGCACACCATGCCCACTGAGTTCACCTCCACGGGTTTCCCGTAGATTAAACCGTATAGGAGCCATGGAACCGGAAGCCTGTGGGCAAAATCAAAGCACAAATCGAGCCTATTTTCATTGCTCGACTGACATATCGATACGATTATAATTATTTCACTATTCCGATCGTTTATGTTTTATCATTCTTTTCTTATTATCTCCTAATACATAAATTAAGTACGTAATTTTAGAATGTCAAGAATGTATATTCTAGTAAAAGACCTGTAACATTTACAGCAACATAGAAAATTATGAACAATTAATATTTTGATTATCGATAATAGGCACAAAAAATATTCGTACAGAGAGAAAATAACTTTTTAAAAAAATCTTATTTTTGAAAAATAAACATTACCAATTTATTAACAAAGAATAAAATAAATTGCCTAAAAAAATGTGTAATAATTAAAAAAATATATATCTTATCTATAAAAGAAATGAAAAATTTTTTACATTATTTGGACGTACAATAAGTATTCGTACAGAGAAATTTAACTTGTAAAATTAGGAACATACAAAGCTCTTTTGTTTATATTAGAACACAACGTACTCATTGTACAAAATTTCTAATTAATGTTTATTTTCTACAAATAAAACCTTTTAAATAAAAATTTCCTTTATACGAATATTTTTTGTACTGATTTCTCATCTCTGATCACTCATTGTACTGATTTCGATAAGTTTTTATTTAAATCTTTCATTATTTGTCATATTAAATTCGTCAATTTATGATTCAACAATTTCTAAATTAATATTTTTATGATCTAATATATATCTCAAGCACAGGAGGATGATTCAGGAGAAAAGGATAATTAATGATGAGAAAAGTGATAATATTCGTGATGAAGACAAAAGTTATATGAGTACATGTTCAATTCGGAATAGTTTCCGAGATAAAGTTGCGAAATGTAACACGTGCTCTCGATAAAATTTTCTGGGTATACATTTACATTTCTGGCATTATAAACTCTATTAGAATATTACGGTTTTATGATTGCACGTGCGACCGGATCGTCCACTGTATCGATCAAGTACAGATGTACCTACATGTGCATGTGTAAGTGATTGTTGCGTGTTCTATATTATTTGAAGTACAGTATCTATAATTCATATTCGTCTGTAACAATACTGTCGACGTGCCTTGGATATATATCGTTTGACGTGCAATCATAAACGCAAAGCATACAAATGCGAAGAAATATTTCTCCGCTTCCCTTTCAGGCAGTCTGCCAGCTGGCAATCGGTCAGCGGATGCGTGGCTATGATTGATCATCAACGAGAACGATTCGATGTTTCATCTCGCGTGCGATTGCCAGGAAATCAAGTGTCACAAAGGGATGCGCGATCAGCTTCGAAAGATTGAATCTTATTGTTAGTCGTAAAGATAAAGTAAAGAAAAATAATTAATTCTTACTAGCAATAATTATTATCGCTAATATTTTTGCCTTTTATACTATAGATCGTTTAAAAAAATGTTATAAATAAAAATCTGGGCCTTGAAATAATTCCCAAACAATTTTATTACATTTAATTCTTGTCAATAACATTATTCCGGAAATCGAAATCTGCGTTATTTCTAGCAAGACCTTTAATATAAGCAAAATATGCAAACCATACGAGATACCAAATTAACGAGCTTGAAAATTAATGAACTTTGGCACTTGTCCAAAGCTCGGACTCACGTAATGCGACATGGAAACAACCACGACAAAATAATTGCGCGTTTTTATTAGATAAGAATTTTTTCTTAGGATAGGACCTTGCGGTTTTAGTAATAAGACGAATCGAGATTCTGCGAGTAGAGATTCTCAAGAATTTACCGTGGAAAATGAGTCTTGGTGTATGGAACAGTATTCGCGATATTTCCCGCGCTAACAATATAATAATGCTGAGGAATGACTAGCGAATGCGATTACAGTGAAATAGCGAGAATGCCTTGATGGGTTCAGTCCGGCTATCAATTCCGCACGCCTCTTCTAACCCCGTTTGAGCATCAGCAAAATTCCGATTCGTATTGCACACCCGAACGTGTATTATGAGAAAGAATATATATATATATATATGTGCACGTATGTGTATAGATATATATGAAATTTGTGTAAAGATATTGACATAGATATGATGTGAACCGTGTATATTACGTATAAGTTACACAATTAAGTTCATTGTGTTCGTACACGTGCGGGAGAGCCCAATAATTCCGATATTGTTCGATTCGTCTATTGAACTCCACTGGCGTTGATATCTTATATGAGCTGTAATCATTTCTACTGTCAATCAACTTCCTGAGGAGCAAGGTTGACTTTGATTAAATGACATTAGAAAAAGTTTCTTGCAAACGCGCTTACTACTAGTGAAAAATTGTGGAATAAAACATTCTGCAGGAATGGATATGAATTTTCTAAATTACTAGAATAAAAAGTTTTTTTTTAGAATGCACAATTTTACGTATTATGTTTAAATTTTCAGAAGGATAAAAGCAATGATGCAATTAAAGAACTGGAGAATAATTGATAAAGTTAATTTTTTTTATATGAGTTTAGATAAAAATATAATAATGATTATATGTAAGAGATATTAAAATTTTCAAATAATAATGGTATTCAGTATTTTTAATTCAAATTAAATTTAAAATTACAATATTAAAACCTATGTTGATAAATTACATCCAAATTAGGTATATAACTAATGATTCAAATCTGAGAGATATCTTCAGAGTAACTGCATATTTTAAAGGAAACTAAATACTATTGTATTCAGTACAACATTGATATAACTGTACCAACTATTGGCTGCGTATACATTCCTGTATGCACAATATGAATAACAATAGCATCGTTTCTTCCACTAGTCAATGTAGAATATTGCAATATTACGATAAATGCTTCTCATGTATTCTGAACGGAAGCGAAAGTAAATGAGAATTGGCAGAATTGAATTTGAGTATTTAATTAACAATCTTTAGTTTTTAGTTTAAACAATGCCAAGTTAGAAAATATCAAAAAAACCAAAATATCCTTTACCGTTAATAAATTGGAAATCTAGATATTTGCAGTGCAAGCCAACCGATATTTTTTTGCCGTGTTAAATGTTATCCCAGCATGCTATTTTCCTCTTTTCGCTCGAACGATTAACGTTACTGAAATTTGAGATTGATATCCCTTCCAGAATAGGCTTCCCGACCTCTTTGGCATCTAGCCCTTTTCGTTAATCGATCCTTCAATATAGTACGACGCAAATGGGTTTCGAGTTCAAAAACAGGGAAAGCTATGGACGCTTTCAGGAGTGTATTATATTTCTTAGTTGCGACATTATTTTAATATCTTACATTGTTTTGCTCTTTCAAGGCACAAGAAAGTTTTGAAAAAAATCTTTACGTACGATATGAACACATTAATATCATCTCCTCGCGCCTAATCATAATTGTTTAATATTATAGTTATATTTTAAGATTACACAAGATATAGTACCTATTTATCCAACAAAAAATTTGCAAACTATTGTTTTTACTAAGGCTAATCAAATATTGAACTTGCATATGAATAAAATTGTAGTGTTCACATTTTAATTACAATATCGGAATAATATTAAAGTTTCTTCTTAATTTGTATTCCTCTTTTGTTATTCGTGCTATTCACTTGTTAGTTATAATTTTCTTTATGCACAAATGTTAATATAAAACGTGTCGAGAATGTATGCACATCCTTGCATTTTCCTTGCACTTTCAACTACATCATTCAATTTATGAATCTAATCTAATCTACATTCTACTAAACTTTTCTTACTTTTTCTTCGAAGTTGTAATCCTATCGGAAAATCAATATGACGTTTCATATCTTTGCTTCCTAGTATCCTCTTTCTTATCCATTTCAAATCTAGCAGTTCTGTTTTGTATATATATGTCGTATAATATGATATATCGAGAAATATATCATAAATCTACATACGGAATCAATAAAAAATATATGTGTTGCTGCGATATCTCTAAAATGAAAATATAATAGTATAATCTTTTGCCAATTTGTATTTTTATGAGTACTTCAATTTTATTCCACCATATTAATGAAATATTATTTCCTGTCATTCTTTTCATTTTGACTATATTTTCAAAAATATTTTAGTTTGACGATAAACTTCTCCTGTGAGCAAGTTAAAACTTTATACTTTTATAAACTAATCAAAAAATATTTTACTACATAGAGGTTGTAAACAATAATACGCGTAAAATAAAACAGAAAGAATAATGACAGAATTACATGAATATTCATAAAATACTATTAACACGAAATATAAAAAAATATTTCAATATAAAAAATTTTATTATTAAATGATAGTATATAGGGTGTCCCAAAATTTGTGATTAAAAATACTACAGCAAAAGAGAAACCTTTTTTGAAAAGTTAAATAAAATATTTACAAATAACCTTTTTTAAATAACTTAATTTTTCGAGAGCTTTCTTGCTATTTTGAGTCGCGAATTTGGGGACAATTCGTACATAAAACTAAATAAGTTCAAAGTGTGAATGAACTAATCAATAAAATCAAATCAAATTTTCTAAAATATTTTGAAATAAAATGCGATACTGAGATCCGTGCGATACGTAAGACGATATTACGTTGTGACGCGGGAATTTCAGTAAAGATATTTGGATGCTCACCCAACGGTCACGTCGAAGATGTTACTGCCGACGGAACTCGACACGGCCATGTCGCCGTATCCCTTTCGCGCCACGATGACGCTTGTGATGAGGTCCGGTATGCTGGTGCCAGCTGCGAGAAACGTCAGGCCCATCACTTCCGGCGGTATGGCCACTGTGTCGCCGGCGACATTCGCCCACCAGACCATCAGGTACGAGTACGCCGCGATCCAGAAGATCGAGCCGATGAACGTTATCGGAAAGAACTTCTTCCCTAAAATTAAGCACGTGGCATCTGTTACACATTCCCTGCAAGATACTATGGAGATTACATTAATCATCGTGAAGGATAATATCGCGCGCGACATAAAAAATGATTTTGACAATTTTTCTCACACGAATTGTAAAGACAACAATGTCTGAGTTAGCACGGGATATTTCTTCGCTCGGAATTATGCAGTCGACCACGTGGCGCCAACGTTTCATTCGCATATATCACTCGGTTGTAGTTTCTATTAACGGGAGTAATTTAAGTATGCTAAATGTGTTTGGTCGATTACCATTCTGACATCATTATGAAACATTGACTAACTAAATTATGCAATGCGAAAAATAATTTGTCTTGGATACGAAATACATACTTTGAAATAAAAGATTTTTTTGGAAATCAAATATACGAAGTAAAATTTAAATGAAAATATCGAGATTATAAATGTATAATTAAACGATAATTATTCTAATAATTTAGTGATAATGTAACTTTACAGCGAATTGTTTAAAATAAAGTATTTATGAAGTAATTGTTAAATAAGGAATTTCTAATATCGGGTCTTTTCTTGACTGGATATAACGGTAAACAAACTTTAGTCAATAAGAACCGTCAGTTCGCAAACTTTAATACTGAATTTACGTGTCTTAACGCTACAATGACGAGAATGAAGGTCGAGATTTCTAATCCGTTTCGTAATCTAATCCTAATGACCGAATCTCGAGGGTTTAATTCAAGAGTGACGGAAAAGAATTCCGCTTTGAATGATTTTCAGAGAAATCTAATATATATCGTGTAGACAATTATACTCTAAATATAACATATCTTTGTGGCAAACATTGTCAAAATTGATTTTTCCTTAATTATTATTATATTTATTATGGTAAGTCTATATAACAAAATGGAGATATAAAATGAAAATTTTTCTATTAATTTTATAATGTGAATAAATGGAGGCATGCTATGGGATAACTTGCTTAATTTAAGTGAGATTAATTAAGTTTACCTCGGGCAGTTTTAATTATTCGAGGAAAGAGTTACACCATGAAAATAAATCTTAATTTGATATGAAAATAGTTGCATTCTCGTTAAATCTTAGCAATTATTTGATAATTTTTTAATGAGATGTGCTATTGATGCATTAATAGTGACAGTTTCATGTAATGCATCAAAGTGATAGTTTCATGTAAATGTTTTTATAAATTCAGAAATTATTAAAAAAAAATCAGGAAAATTTATCGAGACTTATGTAAAAAGAAATGTCTTGATTTATGCAAACTTTTTGTATAAATATTAATAAACAAATAATTTCACAACTTTTCATATGTGTCTCATGGTGCGTACAACCCCATAATAATTGATTGTGATAACGTTCATATTAATGGATCTGTAATCAAAGGCTGAGATTGCTGAAATTCAAAGGACATATCGGAATTTTAGCTGACAATAGAATCAGTACCGTGTGCGTATGGCCATCTATACGTTTGCACGTATGCAACAATCAGTCCCCAATGCGAAATTAGCGTGTCAATATCATCTTTCGTCGTATTGTGTAATATCGCGATAGAAATGCATTAATAGGCTGAGATAATGCAAGAGACGTGTGATAAATGGTGGTTTGAATAACAGCAGCAACGTGTCTCGTTTAGGGTTGATCTTAGCATTTATTATTAAATCGATACACGGCACATACCGAATCTGATATAGACGTTCGTTCTTGCTCGTCCCGCTAAACAACCGAATTGTACCATCGTAACATTTTCCGCAAATAACCTGTCATCGACCTTCATCGCGAGGTTTAAAAAAATATTTTATCTTCTTTTTCTACGTCTAATCTTCGACAAAATATTGTTACAAATCAAACAATAATAAGAAAGTGTAAGCTAAGTAAAATGCAAATTCATGCGGCAAGTGAACTATAAGTGCCGTTTAATTAGTCTCTCGTGTTGATGAGATGAAGTTTCCACCTCGACGAAATCGATAGTTCGAAATCCTGAATTCCTGGAGTTGAGTTAATATTACCACGGGGTCGATACCGGGCGGCAGCAAAACATTGGGCGATGCTCACGCTGATTGATAGAATTTAATCTGATCTCGACTTTTTCAGCAGATAAAAAAAAATATGATGGCCTAGAGTTTTTTTTCAGTCGTAATTAATGACGCATTTGCAACGCTTTTCTGTATCTCTTTAGATAATATTATCGGCGAACGATAAATCATTATTCACGTTTCTATCAGCAAAGTGAGTTATTAGGTATACATGCAGATAATTAATATACGTATAATCAAGTATATAATATAATATTAAATCTAGATATCGCGTGAGATTCTTGAATCCCGCTAATTTTAATATTTCCTTACGCAGATCGAATATCTATTGCGGTTTACAATTTATTGCAGTCGAGCGCGAATGGGGAATATACACGTGAATATATATTCTCCTATTAACTAGTTATGAAATTGGAATGGAAATTATCTTGATATATTACCTAGGTCTTAATATCATCTCATTATTATAAAAAAATAGAGATAAAGAGCACAAGCACCCGTGCGAAATGAAGATAGAAAGCAGAGTGGAAGACATTAAGTCATCGTTGCAAGTTTAAACGTATTTACTGATTAAAACACTTTTGAAAAATTAAATTCGCTGTCCTTGAAGACTTATACGTTCGTTTCATAAATATCCTAATTGATTTTTCAAGGAGTTTAGATCTCGCAATAGATGCAAGATATGTAAATGAAACTGCTAAAACGCTCTTGGACTTGATAAAAGGTCTTGCTTTTGTCTCTGCTCCAATTTTCATTTTACCTCTATTCAAGACCGATTATCTGTTAGCATGAAAAAAACCTAATATTATTATTCGAACAGTCAACAGTGAAAACATTGAAAGAGTAGGTCGGATGAAACATGGGTGTTAGTGTAAATATTCGGTTACCTCTCATCGATCAAATGATCGAGAAAATTTGATTTTATTTAATTTTCACAAAGCTCTATTATAAATCTTCATATAGATATCTATATTTAATTTCGCATATTGTGGATATTTTTTTATAATACATATATAATTTCTAATTTTCTAAAATTAAAAAATACTTACAATGAGAAATTAAATATAGACATCTGAAGATTAATAATAGAGCTTTGTGAAAATTAAATTCTATCAATCAACATTCTGTATATACATATACATATATGTATGAGAGTAACTGTTCCTATTAGTGTGTCTTTATATTTAAATAAACCATAAAGAAAATGAGCACAAATAAATAAGAAAAGATTCTTTTTTATAATGTTAAATTATTAATATATATACCAAAGACAATATTATATTTTTTAACTGTTAAAATATAGTAAACATTTTTCGAAAGATATATATCACAACTTAGAGGAATTTATGTGAGTCTAGTAATATCACAAGATTTTAAGCTTGTTTCTATTGTGTGCCCTGTATTGGAGCGTTGTACTATGAGTGTACATTGAAATTGTAAGTATAATTAAAATAATGCAATAATAATTATGCAATATTAATTATGCAATATTAATTATGCAATATTAACTTAAACAATTAGTTTATATTTATTATCTGTTTTAGTAATTATATGTTAAAATAAGTCAAATGAGGATAGGCACACAAATTGAGAGTACATTAATGGAGTCATCGTTTCTTAGAGAGTCACATTAATAGGCAGAATATTTTTTTTATTTTTATCAAAAACATTACAAAACAGCATTTATTAGATTAAAAAAATATTACAAGAAAAAAAATCGACATTGATTTCAAGCAGGTAAAATTAAATCTGTAATATTTAATAATTAATTCAGTAATGAATAAGTTGGCTTAAAGGCACATTAATAAGGACAGTTATATCTTATGTATATAAACTTTTAAAATTATATCTTATATCTTACGTATATAAACTTTTAAAATTGAAAAAATGATATTAGAAATCGGAAGATGTTCACCTGAGTGAAAAATGATTTATTATAGGTTGCTTGAAGTTTTATAATAGATATTGAAGGACGATCATTGATTACCTCTAGGTGTTCTCGTATCCGGTAACGTCAACCAAAGAGGAAATAAGATTGGCGCGACTAAAATGTACGTTAGCCTTTTTCTTGGACTGCTTGGCCAGCCCATATTCAAGGCTTCTGGAGGTTCATCCTCTTCGCCCTGTAAACAAATATTTAAGAAAATAGGTTTCTCTTGGAATCACGTTTTTTATCATTTAATTTCAGTCTAAAATACTTGCAAATCAAATTTATTTAGTGGATGCTTAGGATGAAACGTTCATTGTAATTCTGAAGAATACGAATAAAAGGTTTATATGCATTATTAAAAAATATAAAGTTCAAAGATCTTTTTAATAACTAGTTGATTGTAAAGTATGTTTCTGTTATTCTTAAACAAACTACGATACAATGCTATAAAGCATATTTGTAAAATATCATTATTTCTAGTACACTCGTATTCAAGAAATAAGTGTATTTCTTGTATACTGGATTGATCCTCGTTTTAAATATTTGCACATTAGAAGAGATTGACATTAAAGAACTGTATTTGCTAAATACGACAGTCACTCGAGTTAATGTATGAGATTTATCCTCATGTTTTATAATTAAATAATCCGTATATCGAAGGAATAAATTATGTCACTGTAAGTAATAAATTATACTTTAAATATTGAGAAGCAAATTAAGACAAGATTCGGAAGCTTTGCGAAATTTGAGAAGATAAAAGAACTAAATCGTCTCTGCCTCGCTTAATTCTCGGGGACCATTAATCTCTAGAATCTCGTCACTCTGTTGTAAACTTAACGAGGCTACTTGCTGGACCGAATCATCGTGTGAGCTTTTTCAGGCGCATCGCGTTCGTTCCCACAAATTCGCAAACTTTCGTGGAAAACTGCAGGGTTGGTGACTTTGCTCCGATTATTCGTGGGAAACGCGCGAGGCTGTAAACGCGCAATGGATGAGTGGGATGCAGCATTGACCCAGATTCTCCGATGCATTCAAAATGAAAAGGCCCTCTCTCCGCTCATTTAGGACAAAGCCGCCTGAGACTACTCGCCGTTCCGTCCACACGCCACGATACCAGCCAGTACCGGCTAATATCCTCGAGAGAACTGGATAGTCAAGTTCCGATTTATATTTCTGCAGAGTAGCTCTCCAAAATGCATCGCTCGGGGAAATTGTTTCGTCATTCTCTGATATCTCCCTTTGCGTCGTTATAAGGACGATTGATGCAAGAACAATTATACCAGAGTTCTTTTATATCGCAGCAATTGTTGTGAAAGTGTTTCCGGCCAGTAAAAGCGCGGTCTCTTTTTACACGTCATTTTAAATGAGTAAATACCTGCTGGTATAAATTAGTAACTTAGATCATTTTTATTCACATATTATATGTTTTATATTTTCTGTTCAATTGTAAAGCCAATTTCTGTTTTCAATTTTAAAGCTAATTTCATGTCAAAGGATGGTTTTTTCCTCAAATGCTACATATTCAATCACTATACATATATATTTGTCGATATTTTAATTAATAAATGCCAATTAATTATCGTTAATAAAAAGTATTAAATATTGCATAACTTTTTTAATTAAAAATTTTTATTTGTAATAATGTAAAAAAATGCATTTTTATGGATCATATAACTCATATCTCTTTTCTACGTCACGACCAAGTAACGTTACAAAAAACGTTAAAATAGAATGGCGTACTAAAAGTTGCGATGTCTTACAATTTTGCGATATCTTTTTAACGGAAGCTGGCAGGATATCATGGCTGATTCAATCAGATTTGCCTGAGTTTGATCTTAGTCGAAGAATCGTAAAAAGTGAAGGGCGATGTCGGATAAGATTCGATACGGTGAACGTGTCACGCTTACATGCGATGCATTTTTTAAGCGAGTATCTCGCACGGTAGCTAAATGTTAATGTGGCGATAAAAGCTCGAATGTTTGACGCAAGATAATGACACGACGCAAACTATCGATTTAAATCGAGATCGTGCACGGCATGACAATTTGTTGCGACAACTGATTCGCTTTGCCGCCATCCGAGACAATTCTTTTTTAATTAAAATAAAAATTAATGTATGTGTATATTATTATAAATATTCGGCATTTTAGCGAAAATTTATTTTGCATCGTAATTAAAAGTCAATCTAGTATTTACGTTGCATCATAATTAAAAGTCAATCTGTTTACGCATTAGATGTACAAATAAAAAACGTTCCACATTTTTTAATGAAATTTAATATTTATTATTGAAATATACTGACATAGTTTAATTACGAAAGTAATCTTTATTGTTTTTCAATAATTTCTTCCACCTTTCAGGTAAGTTATAGATTCCAGTTCAATAGAAAGATCGGTCTTTACGTGCAATGAATTTCTCAAGGCATTTTCTTATATCGACACATTTTAATATCAATTTTTATTATTCAAGGCGTACTGTGATTCAGATTTATATGGCGAAATTGATCAAGGGTACACTATTACAACTTGATTTGGATATTTTATTGCATTCGGAATACTCATTAGACATAGCGCTTTCAGATTATTTGTTCTAATTGATGTAGCACCTTTTGTCTAACAAAAGATTTAGAAATGTCAAAGAAATAAAAAAATAGCTTGATGAATTACAAATAAAGACCAATCTTTCTATCGAACAGAAATCTATAACTTGCCTAGAAGATGGAGAAAAATATTGAAAAATAATGGGTATCATTTTCATGATTGAATTATATCAATATTTTGACGATAAATATAATATTTAATTCCATAAAAAATAGTGAATTACTTTTTGTACATTTAAAATATCATAAATTTAACTGAGTGATGATATCATAAATTTAAGCGACTTAAAAATGGGATTTCTATTCATTCATTGTCGGGTCTATAATTCGCGATGCCACTTTAGGATCTTTCGAAGACTGCAAAAGACATCGAAGGCGAGATGGGGAGCGATAAAATGGTTTGTCGAAGTTGGAGGCCGGGATAATGCGAAGTCTTCGAATATATGCATTCCTATCGCGACGTGTCGTCGGGAAGAATTATTGAATATTTATCTCTGTCCGCGCCAGGATAGATAGAGTTCTACACGATATCATCTGATGAACAATGGGGAAGTTCAGACAAGTAATATCGCTTGTGGTTTATTTTTTCCATTGTATCGATTGTGCCAGTCGTTCTTTCCCTGAGGGAAAATGACAAAAAAATTTTCCGCTGTGAGAATAACGCGTCAAATGATAGGTAAGAACTTACATTGACCATCGACCTTCGTTTTTCTTCTTTTGACAGTAATCGTGTCAAGATCCACGCGGATCCGATCGAATTTCTCTGCGAAAGAGGTGCGCCGCAGTATGAACTTATTTTCGCATATTTCATCCTTGTAATGGCGCGACGCGACACTGTGCGACCGATTTCGACGAAATAACCTTGGATGAACTTTTAAAGTTCGAAACCGACAAATATCGAGCGACACTTTGATTTATGATCTCCAAGTTCGCGGGTGAAAATTGCGGTTGTCTTGATAAGACTTAATGGATGAACACTGTGCCGATTTATACTCTTGCGCGTTAAGGCTCCGAGCGTAAAGCTAACTTTGATTACTCTGGGGACTCATCCCTATTACTCTGCGGACCGTTTACGGACACGATGTTTGATCAGCTAAATAGAAAGCAACATTGTTGTTTTAAATTTTTTGTGTTTCAATAGTAATCTTAATTGAAAAACGGGATTATTTGGAAAGGAGGCGGTAAATACTGTGGCATTAACACTCTACTTAAAAATTTTTTATTACTGTTTAACACACTTTGATTAATTCATTGCGATTTCGTTTTGATTCTTTTAACCTTATTCTAGTTTTTCTTTATAAATAAATTGTTGGCACTTTTAAGGTTGTATCGTCTTAGTTTTATACTAGTTTTATACTAGTGAAAGTGTACGATAAATTGGAGAAGTTTCAAAATATACAATATAGAGTGTTACATCCATAACAACGTTCGACGTGCAAGTTAAAAAAGATTACTTCGCGTGATTCGCAGTATTGTGGGAATTAAACTGCCTATTCTAATTCAGGATATCCAAGTCGTGATAGAAGCAAACATTTCACAATGGAAAGTAGAACGTTACGATATCGAACTAACGTGCCCTTTTGCAACGCGTGCTCCGAGGAACGCGACAGCCATTGCGAAGTTATACTAATCCTAAAATTAGCCTATCGTACTAATTTATCCTTGGTTGAAAGTTATTTTTCTCTTGAAATATTCTTGCAAGATCATCGGAAAATAGTAAGTATTCAAACGAGTCACGAGAAATGTGACGACAGATACCAGCAAATCGAACGTTTTGTCAAGAAAAGTGGAACGACAAATTCCAATCAACGTGTTCTCGGCCTCTTTGTTTTACGACGGCGCGCAGCATGGGAAATGCCGAAACTATTCCAATCTCTCGAATCGAGGTGCACCCTGTAACGAATCGAATCGTAGATTCTTCTACTCGTTTACGCGATTCTTTCAGCTTTCCTTCACTTGCAGAAATAAAGAGTTAAGAGAATCATTTATAACTCGGGGATGATATCGATCGATTTCATTAAACGACATAAACGTTTATAATTTTCGCTACGTCTCGTTACATTTACAAAATCGTATAAGTTTTGTTTTAAAATTTTGAAGATAAAAAAAAATTATTATACGAAAATCATTATATGAAGTTTTAACTTTTAAGGGGGTAGGTGGGGTAAACATAACATTCCAAGTATGGATTTTTTCTTAAATCTTGTTCTGGAAAAGGAAAATATAAAATATTGCCTATTGCAGTTGCCTAGAAGTCTTAAAGTTCATTGTATTTTTACATTCTTCTATCTCATAAAGGTGTAATTAATTAAATTATATAAAATACTATTAAAAAATATAACTATAAAATTAAAATATTTTTGCGATAGTCTGAGTACTCCACTTACCAATTTTTAAATTATCTGCCTATTTAGCCCTTGATTATAGTAACGGGTTATTTGAAGCCAAATGAAAACTTTTGGATAATTGTGCAATCTGTACGATTATAGTATAATAAAGTTCCAAATTGTAAATAAAAAAATTTTGAACGTTCCCGTATCAATAAGGAGATTCATATTCTGTACTTTAAACAGAACGGTTTAGAACTTAACAAATAAAGTTTTCATAGTCGTTGAGTAGTTGAGGATTAAAGACTAATAATCCTAATAATCGAATTTACAACAAAATAATGTCGGCAACGATGCTAAAATGATGAATAAAAATTAACTGATAGATAGTCGCACAGACTTTTGGCGTGATATTTCTTGTATTCGATATTTACCGAATCGAGTCCAGCGTCGAGACCAGCGGCGATACCGCCGTTCGGAAGTTCCTGAATACCGGCAGTGGTGCCGGCAGTGGTCGTCGTAGTCGTGGTGGTAGTGGTGGTGCCTTGTGAGCCCTGCTGCAGCTGCAGAGTCGTCTCCTTCGAGGATGCGCCGGAGTAATGGGCGGCGGTCGACGTCGCGGCGCCGTTATGCGGTCTGGTGGCATCCAGCAGCACCTTCAGTGACGCTATCGCATGTAACTGCGTCGCTTTCTCGTCCACCTTGCCTGAACAGCACCAGAGATGCAGGTTAATGAGGGCAGAAGCACGATGCATTAGCTCTTAACTGTGCAATCATCTCGTAGTCGAATTTACAACGAAAATGCATGGCGTTCTTTCGCAATGCAATTTTTATAAGATTTTAAACATGAAGCAATAAGAGATTTAATTCTTAATTCTACGCGAATATTAGTCGATAAAAAGTGTATTTGATGATATCAATCGAGTAAGTATTGTTATGCGATTTATGTTCAATAGGTGCAGTATTATAGCAACGAGTACAGTTTCATTGAAAGATACTTAAGAAATTTAACAATTATAAACATAGGAATAATTTTAGCGTTGGAGTGACTGTATTAAGGACAAAAAGTATAGATATGTCGTATAGACGTGCGAAGATCATGTTTGACCACACTAATTACAACGTTTATAGTGTGTCTGAATTGTTTTGTTGAATATTGACTTGGCTTTACTACTATGTACATTAATGCCACCGCACATTATATCAGAGCAGGTTCGTTGCATTTGAGGAAATTTTGCAACGCTCGCAACAAATTCCGCGCTTCGCCGAGTTTCCGATTGCGATCAGACAATAGGAAAATGTCGCTCGACGTCGTCTGTTCTTATTTTACGCTAGGCCGAGCGCAAGACATTTACAAAACGTCGATCTGCATGAGTCGCATATCAAACTTCTTCTTTATTCGATTTCTACAATGTTAGAAAATCTCAGCATAAATCGGCGAGATTGAAAATGCAACTTTGAGATAATCGCAAAATACATTAAAGTTCGTTGCATGCAGCTACGTTCTACCTTTTAGCTAATTCTACAAAACGTACATACTGTATACAGTACTGTCGCTTTTGTCAAGATATATGTACTACGGACTTACTTCTACAATCTCCAACCTTAAGAGAACAACATGATTCATTAATTTACTTAGAAGACGTTCGAATCTAACCAGCCTGTCAGCGTGTGTCCTTCCAAGTTTTTATAAATGCTATTAATCTATCATGTTAGTGGCTTGCAATGCAAATGCAAATGTCAATTCTTCATCGTGCAAAAAAAAACAAAACACAATCTTTTTTATTCAATAACATTATACGAGAATTTCACAATTCGAGTACACATTTCATTACAATAATCAAAATATTAATTAATTTAAAAAAAATAATTTCATGCATATGTATCTAATATACATATGTATCTAATATAAATACATATGTATCTAATATAAATATTGTTTACACAAAATTTGTCAAAGATAAAAAATTATCATGCAAAAACAAGGAGAGTTTATTTTGTTTAATACTAAAATCTAAATCTGTGTGCTCTTGTTTAGAAATTGAAAGAAAATGTGTTTCTCATCAAAATTTTCTTCCGAAAATAAGAATTTAAGAATTAATAAGTATTCAAATGTTAATGTTTCGTGTATAATACTATTGAGTAAAGCGTTCGTTTTAGCTATATAAGATACGATATGATTAATGATATATACATATAATATGTGTAGGATAAAATTTGCTGCGTAGAGGTCTTTAATTTCACTTCTGAAGTGATGTGCAACATGCAGCGGAGCATAGAAATGCATTCGCGCCACGCGATGAAAGATATGAAAAGTATATTAAAGGTAAAGATTAAAATTGAAAGGAATAAGATGAATGCGAGCTTCCATTTACAGGGAGAATGCATTCATCTTTATAGAACAGTGTAATTTTATCCCGGGAATAAGCTTACAATATTTTTTATATTTCTCGAGCTCATCGAGCCTTGTTAAAATTAACTCGTATTTAATCCAATGCAGATAATTATTACCGTAAATTTAGCATGCTCTAAACAAGCGGACATGAAATATAAATACATGCAGGAACAACACATTTGTATATGTATAGATGATGCATGTCCGTTTCCGCTGTATACAATCCACAGTGCGCCATGTGTACAGATTATGCATAATTTAGGATGTACATGCTCTATAGATAGATCTCCCCCTTGAGGGGAGAATTCGAGAACTTGATAGTCTTGCCGCTAAAAGGAATCACCGTTATTTCAACAAGTAGTCGATTAATCGCGACATTATCTATTTCTCTGAGCGAAAACCTTTTCGTGATCGTAAGATTCTTCCTTCACGTTCGTTGGTAACCTTCGTTAATAAACGAGAAGTAGAATCGCATGTGCGATCAGGAAATGCTTAATTCAGTAAGATTTAAGTGATTTCGGTGAGAGCGAAATGATTTCACAATGTGGCAAATAAATTACTTACTGGCTATCGTATTTAATCGAGGACAATTAAATTATTAATGATCCTTAAGTGCAATAAAGAAAGACAAATTTATATAACCATATATGACTACTTGCCCCCATTCACTCAACTGTATACAGACCGGATATCCATTTTGCATTGTATTGCATCGTAAGAAAAAAAGATTCTAAAAATACGGAGTGAAAAAAAAGGAAATTATCAATTATTCATTTCTTCAATCTTTCACGGACTTTGTATTATCCTTTTTACACTCTTTTACGATAAAAATAACTAAACAAATCTAATAAATAAATTATTTCGAAATATAAGGCGAAACATTATGATATTAGGTATACGTATATAATTAAATTTTCTATGTATTAAATTTATTTCTGTGCCCTGACAATCGCGTATGATTCGTATTTGTCGTCTTTTTTTTTAATTATTTATTCATTATCTATACTTTTATAGACACTTTTATTTATATTTATTTATTCAATCATCATTATCGTGAGTCTGAGTTTATAGTAAAATTATTTCAGAGCTTTCCAAGATGTCCGTATCATTTGACAGTCGGAATATATTTCAAGCAACTTTGCAAGTCATCATTAAAATGCATTCGTCAGAAAGTATCATGAAGTAACTAACTAACAATCTGTTTTCGCGAACTAGTTGTGAGCTGCTCCAAATATGTCGGTTACCACAGCTTGTGCGAACTTTTGCCGCTGCTCGGTAGCAGGTCAGAAGTAGATGGGTAAAAAAAGCGTGAAGAGACTGAAATTCGGTATTATACGGAAATACAATAGAATAGAATCATTTTCAGTGGCGACGCGGTTTGTTATTTATTTCGGCTCTCTATATGCAACGCTCTGTCTGCGTATATATCCATAGTTTTTTTTATTCCAGAAATTGAACCTCTCCGCGATGCATAACACAGATCCATTCGTACAATGCTTTGTAAAATTAAAAAAAAATAATGACGTGAAAGCGATAAAAAATATCCGCGATGCATCTATGTTTCCAAAGCTGTTTCAAATACGTAAGGTTTTGTTTTAAAAAATGATATCGTTTTTCAACCATTTACAGTTTTACATTCTGCGAGTTTATAAAAAGATACGAGTGCGATAGTGAAAGGTCACTTCGCGTGAGCAACGTCATATTGCGATTATATTTTTTTATAAACAAACTATTGAGAGATCAAAGACTTGAGCTTGGTTCGAAATCGATCACGATATAATATGATCTAATAGACTGACCGAATCATGATCACTGTTCTGTGTTCGTGGCGTAAATCTTAAAAGAGTAACTCACTGCTTATCGTGTTTCGTGCTGAGGGATTACGGATCTGCGTGTCGATGCCAGCAGTAGGTCAAAGAGAAAAAGCTCGAGTAAGTGGCCTTCATTCCCAAAGGTGGGAACAAGGCGAGAAAGAAAGGTAAAGAGCCCGGGGCTGGAAAGTAAAGTGCGATAGTAGTATCGACCCCGAAGCTGCCCAGAGCAAGATGGGAAGCCGGGAAAAGAAAGTGGGTGGAAGGAAAGATGGGTCAGAAGAAATGACGAAGAGTGTCGGTTAACTGTCGTGTCTCAATCTGTTAAATTCACAGTCAATTAGTAGTTTCAAGATGGAGGAAAGCTTCAATTGGGAACAGTTGGGCACGTCGAAAATCAGAGTTGGTAGGTCGGCGTGATATAGGAGCGGGCTCGACAGAGTACTGTCTGTTAACCCATAAAACTCAATCAATTCGCGTTTCGGACTGCCTGCTTTATAAACCATTAAAAGCATCGGCTATCGAGAATAAGAAAAGTGTCGAATAATGTACGAAAGTTGTGACACGTTCGTTGGAAATGTTTTCTACAGTTGTCCAACAGCGAGGAATTCGTGCATAGTTAAAGACTATGGGTGGAAAATTGACAAAGGGAGTCCCGTTCCCCGTAATGAAATAATAGCTACTATGTTAACAGATTTCGCATTTGCCGAGTCGCCAAATCAAGTGCAACGTCATTTGAGCGAATAGAAAAAGAGCTTTAATAGGGTTTTAATTTAATTATATATCCGATTGGAATTAGATATCAACAGATAATCGAATATTTTAAGCGAATTGAAATTATTTCGAAATTGTTAATATTAACTGGTAGCGTATTTTTTTATTTAAACTAATTGTGAATTGTTTTAAATATTGTAGCATTTCCTTCTATATTTTATTTCCAATTTTATAACAGAGTAAATAAATGTTTATGTATAAATTTATTGAAAAATTAATTTAATAGAAAATTTCTATATTATTTACACGCACGTGGCTAATGAAGAAAGCAACCGGGATTTGTCACATGATTTATATAATCCTCGCACTTTTCTTTATAATAATATATCTCACCTTCGAAGAAGATTCGACAACGTGGAGATTGTCATTATAAGTTCAGACTGAACAGAAAGTCACCTAAATCAAGGACCATTAAATTCCTGAAAGCATCGACCGAGTTGATCAGAAAGGGCATCTTCCTTACTGAGACAGCACAGGTTTCAATAACTCGTTTCGGTCAGATTTCAATAATTCATCTCGGAGTAATCTTCTTTTAAATTCAAAATGATCACAGTAGTACTGGGGATAACGAGTTCTGCTGTCATCCGGCCCCGTTTAGCGAATTATACAGAAAATTAAACTCAACTTCAAGTACTTGCTCTATCGTTTGCTCTTGTAGTCATTTTGTAGTCTGAGAGCAGATACCGTCTACATAACTGAGAAAATTTTCTAGCATTCAAAGAAACATTAAAAGAAAAAAATTATCGAAAACAAAAAAGCATGAATTTTATATAAGAAAATTGATATATAATAAAATGTGTGGTTAAAAAAAATGTTTCAACTATTGCGATTGTCCTCATGCACTTGAAGACATTGCACCAAGAGACCTTTGCCCTTTACATCCTGCTACAGTCTTACTCTCTCGTCATTTCGATGCACCTCACAAGAACACTCAGCAAAATCGATGCCGCGTTTCTTTTGCCAAACACTTTGACTAAGGTGGATCGATTCTGTTAACCGGGGCCTTTCGTTGTCGGCCGGTATCGAATACTACCTCGCGTGTAAGCGATTAAGGCGTGGGTGCCAGGTAATTCTAATGCAAAATCCGACGTGATTGATTGCTCGCATCCGCGCGCCGCCTTTGGTCAGAAACCGCAGGGATACACAGAAATCACCGCAGATTTTATTGACTTTCGGCCAAAAAGTGTGCTCGTTATTTCACAAAATGTCAACCAAGTATCTGTAAAACCTATATATTGTTGATTTTTTTTCAGTCATAAATTATATTATTCAATATTTTATATTATCCAATAATATGAATTTTTGATCAGAGTATATATAAAATATTCGTATTTATGCCACATGAATTAAAGAGATGAATTTGCTCTTCTCTATTCGATTAAGCTTTTATATGAATTTTCTAGCAAATTATATTCCTTTAATAAAAAAAATGTCCTATTAATAATTCAGCTTTATGAAAGGACGATTTTAATGTTTAAAGATTAATTATTAGAATTATTATATAAAATTAATTATTATATATCGCATTGAGAGATAGTCGATAATATAAATGATTGCATAAAAGATTGTGCGTATAATGCTTATGTAAAATATTATTTGCATGTATGTATGTGTAATCTGATGATAAATAATTCGACGACTATACAGTGCAGAATAAAGCGGATAATATCATACCAATCGTAATAAAACGAATAATAAAGTTTAACAAACAGGTTGATACATCTGTGACCTACTAATGTAATTGTCAAGCACTATATAAACTAAGTTCTGTATAACTTTCATTTCTAGAGACGTTATGTACTAGAAATCTATCAGGTGGAAGTGAACAGCTTTCTTCTTGTGATCGTTCGTATGACGACGTAAAATAGAATGTAAACATAGCACTTTAATATAGTTCTTTATCATAGCGTGAGAATCCTTCTCTTTGCATACCCATCTCGGAATTTTAGGAATGTATTACTAGTAATATTTATAATTGTCTAATACCTTTGATATAAATTGAGTTTAATACATTGAACGATTGTTTTTTTTCATCATAAAAATAGAATATAATATCTTCTACGTCATCTTTTGTTCTCTTTTGTATTTATAGCTCGTATTAATCTTTGCAACTACAAAATTTTTATGGTCAGAGATCCCTATTAATTCATGGTAGGGCTCGTAATCTCCGGTGAGACTTATTTAAGCTCCTAGATTAGTTTCTAGTGCCCAGAAAAAGAAGTTGATTATACTTTGATCGCGTCTATCTCTCTTCGTTTATCCTCATTATCAATCGTGGCGAACAACTTTTTTTAGAAGAGTATCATAATTATTAGTCTTAAACGTTTCAACGATGTAATACCGCATTGCGTCACTGGTTGATGATAAAAAGGATGATACCATAAAATTGTAAGGCGTGTTACAAGCGATAAGTAAACTCAATACCTTCGTACGATTTGTATAATAATATATTCATCAGAAACCTTAGTTTTTTTTTCTCTAATTGCGCTTTCACGTATATTTAGGTGCATGCAACCTACCTCGCTCAATTTAGTTTTAACTAAAACATGATATCCTTTTAGTTGATTGGGAACATCTTACAATCGTTGTAAATAATGAGAATATGCAAATTCTTTTTCCAGCAAGATTTTAAAAGGAAAGGGAAAAACTTGTCAGGGATGAGGGTGGCACAAACGGTGCACAAACAGTTGGTCCGAGAGCGCTGTAGATACAGCGATCCGTGGTCGCAGTCGTCGGCATTATCTCGAGTAGTGTCTGGATGACGTTAAAGCATCGGAGTTAAAGGAAGGGAAAAGGAAGGCAAGCCCCAAGTGCGGATTCGCTAGTTACGATCGATACGCGTTGGTTTCTAGGTCAGGGTCCCGATACACACTCGCCACTCACCACCGCTCAAGATATACTCAAAACGAGACCCGCAAATTTATTCGAAGCCAACCACTGAGCGACGCCATCGTCATCACCGTCGCGCCAACGCGACCGCTGGTAAAACGCATCTCACTTTCGATCTCAATCTTTTTTTCCCGCTCCTTCGCGACCGGGAGGTCTGGATGCTGCGAAAGATGCTAGCGGAATCCAACATTACACGCGGATCTATTCCAGCGCGTAGGTCTATTATACGCGGCGAAGAAGCGTAGGAATTCACTGTTTCCTCGCGAGGACGGGAAGGTGTACGTGCGCTTTTGAAATCGTCGTATTGAACGTTTCCCACGCTATCCAGATTAATGACGTGCTTCCGTTGCAAACGCTTCGCGACGCCTCGTGACGGATATGTAGGTGGAAAGAAAAGAACGCTATGTATGAAGTCGTGTGCGGGATTGTACCGCGCTATTTCCGCGTGAATTCGCGATTGTGACCGAGTATCCTATGATAACCTTTCCCGTATTTTATCGAACATTGAGTAATTTTTAGAAATTGGGATGCAGCTCGGAGAGCGTATTTTCTATTTCTCCGCGGAAGAAAAAATTTATATTTTAGGAATATATCGAACGAGGAACCATCTCGCTATTTTAAAAGGACGATGTTGTCAACTATACAAGATTTTACGTAGTCGAAGTAGTGCCAATTACAGTTCCATATAATAAATCGCTACACTATCTATCTGTACGTATCGGTAGCTCTACAATTCTATTGGTAATTCTAAAGTTTAGGTGAGTGGCCTATATCGCGGGATTAGATGGCCACGCGGATTGAAGTGACACGTACACGTTCGAGTGTGTCACTCGAACGGGAAATCGAACAGGCATCACTTGGGATATTACGTGCCGTATTTTCGAGTGATACGAGTCAACCGTAACGTCCTGGACGAGGAATTTCAGTCACGGTAAAGGAGGCGCGAAATAAATAGTACAAAAGCTGATAGAAAAAAACCAAATTGATGCCACCGAAGTAATTCACTTCGCCACGTATCATAGCGATTTTACAAAGAAAAAAGAAGGAATATAAGGAAAATCACAATTAAGATCCTTTAAACTTTAGATAAACTAATGTTTAGCTATTAAACTTTGTAAATTTATAGAAAGACTGTTGTAAACTTTTTATTTCTTAATTACTCTCGTTAAGATCATATTTCCGTGCAGAATTTCCTTTATAAAATAGCGTAAAAAGGTCAATGTTATCATAGAGAGAAGCGAGCAAATATACGGACTTTCATTTCGTTTTCGGACATTCTCGGCAGCTCGAGGGAGATCGATGATGAGAATTAACATGCTGCCGAGCCGAATGGCCGCAGCGCTTCGCGCGATATAATCCGGACGTTCTCACGTCAACGTCGTTTCTGAGTATTTTTTTTTTCACCTCACGGTAAAAACGTCCTGCAAACTAGTGCCAGCATTACGAGTTAAAGCGAAAACGATTCGCAGAAAAAAAGGTTGGAATTTACAGTAAACGGGCACATCGCTTTAATAATATATGATTTCAAAATAACTCCAAAAATTACATTTTTTTTTAAAAAAAAAAAGGTAATGTCGACGTGAATCATAATTTTAATCTTCCGTAGTTTGTAAGAATTAAGGGTGGTACGTTCAAAATTAACTTTTCGAAAAGAGGGTTTTATTTGATGAAAATATGATGGTAATGATGTATACGTAATAAGCATGAAATGCAATTGTTATGAAAAAAGTGAAAGAAATATATCAAGAGGGACTTATCGAAATCCACGACTTATCGGCGGAATTGCTTGGTACGTATATAATATCGGTGTGTAATTGTATCTTCTGTACAATAGATCGATTATCCATCGCCTATCCTTTTCGATATCTTGTAATATTCAAGTATTGCTAACATTTATTGCCATGTCGTATGAATTGAGATACGAAATTCCGCAATCATATTTACAATTGCGACAAACTGCGTTACATCACGCCAGTTTACAAAAAGTTTTTTGCTATTTTGAATCAGCAAGGTGTTTCTTATAGACTTTTGGATGTTGAAATGATGTCGCGAGCCAAATTTCATCAGCACTTTGCATTTCCGAAATAATTGAGGTTTAATGATGTTAAAAATGACTTTTTGTGACATATTTGAAATCTTTTTGTAAAAAAAGTTATATTGAAATTCTGATCAGAAGCCACAGGCGAAAAATTTGTTATTTTACATTAGTAAAACTCTACATTTAAATCCTTCATATATGACTAAAAAAAGATATTAAAATAAAAAATATATAATTTTAAAGGGAATGAACAATAACATTTATGGCTTTCGATCAGAATTTCAACCTATACCTATCATGTTAATCTCTTTTTACAAAAAAATTTCAAAGCCATTATTACGAAAGCCATTTTTAAATCTTAATTATTTCGGAAATTTAATGTGCTGAAATTTGATTTGGAATATCATTTTCAGCATCCAAAAATCTATAAGAGATATCTAATTCAAAATAATTTTTAGCTGTAATTAAACTAGTGTTATTCTCAGTGGCAATCTTTTTAACAATAATTCCCGATAATTGCTTCTCACAATCAATAGTTATTGTTACTTTTGAGTGAACACTTTCGCTGAAATTGCGGGAGAACAAACTTTCCCAAACGTCATCGCACTGGAAATCTTTTCTTCTCTGGAACCATTTTCAACGCTTGGGATTATCGGATCGATCTAATCGGATAATCGCACGCTTATCCTTAGGAACGATCGCATATCAACCCTTTTCATGGCTCTCAAACGAGTTCTCGCGGCGTTTGTTAACCGCTCTAAATTAAATATAGAGAGAGGCTCTCGCGCGGTACGGCTGATAGAGATCTTAATCCACGAGCTAACCCCAGAACCCGGCAACCTCGTATAGGATTGATTTCGTACTGTGTAAGCCGAAGACGGTCGCACAAATGGGTCAGGTCACGCGCCACTGAAAAGAACCATCAATTAGGCAGCCCTCTTTCGCGCAGACTGCAACCCGTCACTGCCCGCATTTTGTCTACTGAGCGCTGATATATACGAGCTGTCCTTATTTTTGAGTCGATCCATATTAACGGTGCATACACGGGCCTAACAAAGAGAAGCATTTGTTGTCAGCAGCAAATCCGTATTTTCCTAAAAATTCCGTTCACCTTTGGCCAAAAATATTCGGAAAATGAGCAATGTATTAAATAATGTGCATAATAATTAACTGTTTGCACAGGGATTAACAGCAATAATCAGAATGATAAAACAAACTTAAATGATATATCACACGTCGGCTTTAAGTAACATATTCTGCAGAGATTTTCCTCATCTCTCACGCAATTGTTCACGCACTGAGCGTTCTATTTTATTCATTATTTATTTATCAGGGCAAGATTGATGTGCAAGATTTCGTCCGGGAAACCGAATAAGACTCACAATCGCGCGGAACAACGGCATTTTTTCAGCAGGATGAACGGAAATTTGAGCCGTTGCGTCGCAACCAATCCGGTAATCCGGCTCGTTTAGCAAATGGAAACGTTATCACGTTTTTGTTATCCACGCTTTTGTTAATACCGCATGTGCAGTAACCGTGGGACTACGGTAAAATAATGTTCGCCGTCTCGAGCGCTCGCGCACGCTTCGATCTATAAATGTACACGGGTAGCCGCGAACAAGGGAGAAATATCACGGAATGGACTCGCATTTATTCTCCGACCCCCGACTGGAACCAAGCGGTGCTTTCACGCGTCGTATCGCGCGCACTTAATCCTCCAACGTTCTGATCGAGCTGATATATCGCGATTGAGTGCGTACCTTGCTATCCTTTCCCACACATCTGACGTTTTCCGAATAAAATGAGATTTTATTCTGTTCTGTCGTGTCCGTTTGTTTAGTCGCGATTTGACGTAAATAAACGGAAATACGGGTATGATTGTTCAACGTTCGCGGAAATCGTCAATTTAGGTATTCGAGAACCTAGATGCAAGGATGTCACGTCTGCAGAAGCGCTCGTGGCCGCGATTCAAGATGACCGATCATATATCTAACGATAATTGCAAACATATGAAGCCAAGTTTCTAGATGGAATCCTTATTGATTAATGATATAGTCCAATTGTTGTAATTTGTGCTTTTCAGATTTTAACTGAAAAGCTCAACGTGACAATTAATTAAAATTTATGTTACAATTAGCCCTAAATAAGTTTTTGTTATTAGTTACAATATTACAGCAGAATTTGTCCGACTATTCTTCCGGTTATAAGAGGCTAAGGCTGCTTTGAGTCTTGCATACGCAAAACGCATATTGTATAAGAAAATGAGCCAATTTGAAGTCCTTCATTTCCTTCCTTTCTATAAAAGAATCTAATTGGTTGATTTTTTTATGCTTTATACATTATGCGTATGCAAGACGTCTATGCTCTGGTCTTTAGTTGAAATATCGTTTATATGATGATAAACACTTTGCATTCGTGAGTACCGTATATTTATAAGAGCTTATTTGGTGTGAAACACTTGCGTTATAAAATATTTGGCCACAGATACGTGACGATGTCAAAAGGATTAGATATATGGGAATATTTATAAGAGAACCGAGAACATTTTAATAAATGTATTTTCCATTTGGCAGATACTGCGCGTGTCTATTTAATAGGCCTTTTAGTGCAGAAGCTAAATCAAAGTCTGATTTAACGCCGACATGAGCTAACGAGACGTTTAAATGCCAATCACGAGAATATTCGATTTAATACCGTGAAGGATATAATTGAGCGTAATGTGTGCGCTAAACGTTTGCGAACAGTTAACGGACGATAACGCTAATAATTTAGGACGGAAAGTATCATGGCATTGACTTCCTACGCGCTTCCAATCTCCACCGAATTATTTATTAACGGACGGCTATAGCCTGAGGCACGACCCAGCGATCACGTTCGTCATCGATAACTATTTTTGGACGCATCCCGAACACAGTGGAAATTTAAACCAATCAAGCTTTAAGGGCGTTCGATACAAAATTCCTGCACGGGGGAGTTTTTATCGGGCTTGCATAGATGCGCGCATAGATGCAACGCGCATAGATGCAACGTCGCTAAAGCCTCGCTTTATATTTATGGAAGAGGATAACTCCATATAAAATATTATTCGTTAATTGATGGTTATGTCCTCTTGAATTCTGTAAATATATGGAAAAAAATCGAAAGACATAGAGAATAAGTGTAACATGCGGCGTGCGTTAAGAACTTTTTACCGTCGCGATCGATATGACATGCATGCTGTAGATCTCTGACAAACAAGCTTTCAATATAGCAAGGCTATGCTATCTATATAGCTACGTTTGTCATTCATGAAACTGTTGTTATTAAATCAACATGCATCTTCTGAAATGTGGGCGCCGTCCTTATTTCACACACATTTCAGACGTCGTTGTGACATCAATGAACGAACGATGCTCTACTTATCAATAAGTTTCGATATGACAATTATGCGGCTATAAGAACGAATCTGCATAGAAGCTCCCCAAGTAATGCGCTTCCGCGTGATTCTTTCTGTTTGGATATCTAGCCAGTTTGATTATTGTCTTTCGTATGATAAAATAAGTAAATAAATTTCTTTGGATTGAAGAGGAACGATGCTTTTCGATTTTTGCATTAATATAAACATTGTGCAAAAATTATAAACAGTGATACACACTCATTCGACACAGAGAAATTTTTTTTCTATAACAATGATATAGAATACAAACTGCACATTTCAATAACAGTAAATTAAAAATATTAGCACTTCATCTAGACATAATTTACTAAGCTTGTAAAAATTATTATTTATTTATCATATTAAAAATTGAAAATTTATTAACCGATTTGAGTTAACTGCGGAGTCTTTTGCCATTTGAACTTTATGGCGTTTCAGTTACGAGAGTGAAATTTTATTCGCAGTAGAATTTCCAAAGAGATTAAAGCCTTGAGCACGTACTTATACTGCTACGTAAAGCCGCGGGGTTTTTTATTAAACGCTCACATAGTTTTACATTTAAAAACACTTTATCTGTCGAGCTGTCGGAAATTCTGTGACTGTCTCAGAGATACATCGTCGGAACGAGCTTCCGAAAGCCCGTCGGTTCAGCTTGCCTGCGGCATTACACAAAAGCGTCGCGACTATCAATTGTACAAACATGCAACAAATAAAATGTTATCGAACAGCATCACAATTATGTGACTGTATTTTTCAAGATATCACGATTTTGCATGCTAATAGATTGATTGCGTTTGAAATTTCATGCTGTAGCGTAATTACATCACAGACAACAATAGCTGTTATCTACGCTAATTAATGGTTGTAATAATGATAAAAAATCTCGTTAAGTCACAACAAAATTGTGTTACTAGAAAAAAATTTCGTTGGGCTGCGTTTCGCCATCGCTCCGCTGCGAGAGATTCTTAATTGGCTTCGATCAAGCATTTATTAATATTTGTTTTGAAATTTCGTGGGAATTCTCATCGTTATCGCCGTTTCTACGCGTTCGCGTTGTAACCACTTCAATTTGGTTTGATTTTTTAAATAATGGCTCCATTTATTTTAACGTCCATTTATTTTAGCAAGCAAGAATCTGATATCTCATTGCGCTGAATAACCATTTATTTAAAAAATAAAGCACTATTATTAAAAAAGAAACAAAAGAAATGCGTATGTGTATCTTCTCCGGTGTAACGAATCCACATTTTTCGAAATACTGAAGCTCATGAAAAATGCATGAATCGATCTTGCAAGTATTATCAAAAGCGACGTCATAACAATTTAATTGAGCAGGTCAAACTTTTGTAGAATTACAACGAAATTGTGACATCCGCATCGACGCGATGGAACGTGAATATTTGATATCATGGCGAACGGAGCGATAAGCGCACGCGGGTGTGCACGCATGAGAGATGCAGAACAAGCGCGAGCGATATAATAGAATAACATAGAACAGGCACTAAAGAAACAAATAATCATCGTGCTAACAGAAAAGCACAAGCTGCAAGCGAGAGTGATAGAGTGTGGAGTTGGTATACCGGCGCGGGACTGACCGTCGTGGAGCGGATCGATCGTGTGGATCATAAGCTGCAGCAGGCCGTGTCGAAACTTAGCGTGGCTCTCCCGTGAATGAGAGGACGGTCCTCCATGGGCCTGTTCGCAGCCTTGTCCGGAACTCGTGCCACCGCCGCTGCCGCCGACGCCGCTGCTGCTGCCAACTCTGCTGCTGCATCCAGCCTCCCCGGGCGCCGGGATGCTTCCGCACGCACCCGACGTGCCGCCCACGCTCGTTTCGCTATTGTTGATCGCGTTCGGATGCTGCTGGAACACACAACGCCATTTCGGTGTTCAGTGGAAGGTCTCTCACGATTGCCAACGCGCGTTTGTGTCGCTCGAGGTGTGTTACGAGATAACTACTCTATAGGGCTAGTTCGAGGTAATTGTTTGACATGGATAGGAACAGAATGTTTTTTTTTTTTAGGGATATCCATGCAAGTTACCTTCGACCTTTTCCATGGTGAGGAAAATTCGTGCTATGTAACATTGTTTTATACGAGTTCCAATGCCTTCGATGGGAATGTGAAAAACAAAGAAATATCGTGGAAAAATTCGTGGAAAAATTCTGAATAATTTTTGCATTATTCTTTACATTGTTAGTTTTTGGCATTTTTGATAATTTTCGATTGTTGTATAATTCTTTTATTACAATCCATTCTCGTATCGATTAATGTACACGGTGGCAGACAAAATGTCATACTATTTAATTATCTCATTAAAACTATAATACTTGTGGAGTATATTTTTTTGGTTTTTTTACTGTATGAACAAGTTCTGTATTTCGTGGAAATTCTGTAAAGTGACATTACGTGTATCATCGAAATTGGGTCGTAAGTGAAGCCGCATACACGAGTTTGTGAAATGCAGGATACGTGAAGTATCATGCTATTTGTTTTATGTATAACACATTTATTTTTAACAAAATTAGTATAGAATTGAAGTAAAACTAATAAATAAAGCTTAGAAAATATCGCTAATGAATGATATTTAACATGATCGTCATTGGCTCATCATTTGGCTCATAACACCTTTGAGTTTGACTCCTTTTCGACACAAATCTTCAAATAACATACAACTGCATAAGGTGCACGGAAACGTCTTCGAGTCTCTGCCACACTCTTTGTTTTCATGAAAACCAACAGAATACAACTTCCACTTAATGATCAACGTTTTAAGTTAACCGCCATTTTACAAATTAGTGCACTTTCATCTCTCTCTAATTCAAACTCGTGATATCTCACCTAATAGAATTTTTACAGAGTACAAAATTTGTTCTAACGGTTAAAAAATCCGATACTTCAAAAGTACAATTTTAATGAAATAATTAAACGGGATATTTCTCGTGCGTCACCCTATAATAATTTGCGATGTATAAGGTAAATGTCCCAGTAGCCGGACGTTTAAGCGTTAGGTTCTCATAAATAATACAATTTATAATATCAAAAAAGTTTTTAATATAAATATTTGTATTCATTTGAAAACTCAAGACTCCCTTAAGCAAAGAAAAATTATTTGTCCCAGTATCCGAGCACAATTAGAAAATTAGTATGCTGACGGAAAATAATAATATAAATAGATGTTTAATGACAAAAGACAACTAATTCAAATTGATCTTTAAGGTAAATAAAGCAAAAAAAATTGAGATTAATATTAATTTAAATAAATAAAGTTTTATGTAACTGTCCGGACATAGGTACTGTCCGATCTTAGTAACTGGACATGTACTTATGTCCGGATAACCTATGTCCGCATTTTATTTATTTAAGTTAATATTAGTCTCAAATACGCTTTTTAATAAAAAGTAATATTATAATTTAATTGTAATCTTTAAATGCAAATAAATTATAATACTGTAATAAAAAAAGCATTTGAAATTAATAATAATAAATTTTGTGTAAGTGTCCGGACATAGGTACATGTCCGAACACTGGGACGTTTATCTTATATGATCAAAAGTAGTTCTCTGCTTCTAATTAGGTTCGTCAATGTTACGACTTCAAACTTCTTTATAATGGAATACAAAAGAACGATGTTAAATTTTGGCTGTTTTTCGACTAACATGAAGAAGTTTCAACATGTATCGTTTATTATGAAAAAAACATTGTAAACATGAAAGAAATCATTATATATCAAAAGCAATAAATTTAAAATTTGTTAAGTAAGATATCCCGGAAATTAAGCAATAAAAACTGTACTTATAACTTCGTTATAAGTACTACCACGTATAACTTCATAAGCGTATTCGCTATTTAAAGCCAGAATTCGAAATCAAATGATTCTTTTATTCATAGTATATGTGTGTTTAAATAAAAAAAAAACAATACAGTCCTTATTGCTTTTTCCCGATATCTTAATACTTAACTTTTTATTAGTAATAAAAGTGATAATGTATTTATTAGAGGAAGGTCACCGATACTGACATAGGTCTCCTAAAGCGACATCCCCTTATTTCTTAGAAACTAACATTTGCACCTTATTAATACTAATAAAAACATGATCTGTTTAGCTAATTAAAGAAGTACAATAATTCATATATTTGTGACTTATTTCTATATCAAATCTATATCAGCTAAAAACAAATTCTATGAATCCGAGAAGAAAATTCTTACGGTGTTCTTTTGCAAATTGCGTAATTAAAATAATAGTGACTGTATTATTAATAATATTATGTCATTTTAAATGTTTATAGTTTCATAAATTAGTTTTCTTTACAGAATAGAATATATCTTTATTTATAGAATAGGAATTATTGCCTACTATGTAAGTTTTGGAGCCCATTTTGTCAGACGCTCATTTTTGCATAACTTACGAAAAACTTAATAATTGCAAAATTGCAAACAGTATTATAAAAACTGCTTATACTATCTGATAGACACTTTTTAGTTTGTATTTATGTTTTTGAAGTTGTATTTTTACCTTTTGTTTAAGAAATATTGTCTAAAAACAAAGTGGTATGTCGGTATCGGTGATCTTTCTCTACATTTAATCACGTGTTCTTGATGTTTCCCTAAGATAAACGGTACCCACTTGATTCCGTTTAAGTAGTACTTTAATAAAATTTGTATATCTTGAAACTTCTTGTGTTAATCGAAAAACGGCCAAAATTTAATATCTTCCTTTATTCATGTACGAATTGAACATAGAAGATTGCTTGGGATTAAAACTCATGCTTAGCTAAACCACGGACGGTATTGTGGTTAGAATGTAATTAACATTTTCGGTCCGCACGGTAACAAATGCTACCGCAATATTTAAGCATCAAGCGGTTGTGTACTTAGGCCAAGTAGTAACACATTGCACTACCTCAGTTTATTTATTCATGAATAAAGCGGCTTGGTTATTTCGCAAAACGCGTTGCAATTAGACTTTCCATTCATATCTAAATGTAGAATCGACGCGTTGAGTGTTATTTCTCCACTTTATAAACTGCTGAAAGATTAAAGAGCTAATTTCAGGTTATTCCCGATATTTAAATTGCACGCTTTATCGTAGCTGTCCGTTATTAGCAACATTATTTGTGGGTCACCTCTTTCGCAGGAGGAAAAATAGAAAGTTAAATATCTTTTCTCATCCCGGTGAACTCGCACGAGCACGTCATTTCCACAGACATTCACACGAACTACATATCAAAATGGTATCGATAATGTAGGTAGTCAAATAGAATAAGATAATGACGAGGTTGGACCTCGTGTGTATGATGTTTGTCAGGTTCATCAAAATGTCATACTATGTTCCAATTATTATCTTTCTCTTCCAGGTATACGGCGCCAACTTTTCCGACGGAATTTCCAACGAAATGACGATGACGATATAAATCCGAGGAAAAATGTTCAATATGCAATAGTGAATCGTGTCCCGTAATAACTTCCACGGCGCAGCGAAATAATGATATTACTCGGGACGACATTGTGCCAGTCGCGGTCGTCGCATGTTGCAACTTGTAACGTTTTATGGAATAAGCTTGCTGCCAGTGCGATATGTTAACTATTGTAATATACGAAACGAGTTATGTGACGCTCAAACGTATAAGATTTGGAAAGAGATATTTTGGAGAGAACGTATCCTTCTAATCAAATTTAAATCGATTTTGTCTACTGAAACGCGTTGTCTTTGACTGCCAAATGAAATGAAATTTTTCTGAGCAAGCATCTCATGTTTATATTCATATATGTAATATCAGACGGAAAAATACATGTGAGTCGATTATATGTATACTTGGAGAAAAAGATAGTTTACTCTGTTGCAATCTTATTAAATAATGAATTTAATATATCCTGTAGTATCGCGACGAAGATATTACGTGAAAATCGCGTTAACCGATAACGACGTTACGGACATGTCCTGTACCCAGAATATATTGTGTGATTTTGACACCGCTTCGCGAAATCTCATAATGCGTAATCGAATCGGGCGGCCTTGCTGTAATCTGAAACGTGATAATTCTGTTTGTCCTGACGTTAAATCTAAAACGATTGAGCTCCGCCTGTGTAACGCGACAAAATGATAAGAATTGACACGAAAAGACAAGAATGCTGCGTTTCAAAAGAAAAAAAAAACATTTTTCGCGGATGAGGTATTTGCAACCGCTTTGCTTATTGTGTACGCTTTGTATTTTAAGTTACAATTGATACTGTTATCTACAAGTGAGTCTCTGTCATAGGACGTAGGATGCTTTTCTATAGTGCGCAATGCGTGTGGGCTTTGCCATCAATGGCGGATACCTGCCGATGATACCAATATATATAGATAGACGCGAGTCTAAAGCGGTAAAGCTGAGAGACCTCATAGAGTCGTCGAGCTGCAACAGTGGAGATACGGGTTTCTGCCGTTGTCACTCTGTTGTCGGGGTAATGAACTTTCTAATTATCAGAGGTGCTTGCGGTGCTCGATTTGAATTTCGAGACGACGCGGCGCGGCGCGGCGCGGCGTGGCGTGTGTGGCCGCAGAAATTATGACGGAATTGTCGCGCGCCGTGGCTCTCCGACAACTTTTGGAGGATTAGCACTCAAATATTTAAAGAGGATTACAATTATGCGGCGTATATCTATTATTAAATCTGAGATTATTAAATCCTATGTAACTCTGAGCCACCTTTAAAAATTGATAACGCTCTACGTTTTAATGATAACGATTTACAGGGAGAAATAATTATAGAGTAATTATGCAAATTAACAATTACACGCCATGTATAAGATATCTATGAAATTCTTTGTTTGTGAAATATACGCTCCATGTAAATATTAATTAATAGATGGTCTATAATTATGATCATTTTAAACTGCGTTGATACGTTCTATTTGTTAATACTTTTAGTCCATTTGATATTAATACAAACTATAATTCGTCCAATAATTATCGCTCTTCTAAACGTCATTCACACGCTCGAATAAATATGCAATCTTGCAATAAAATTATGTTCTAATATATATAATAATATAAAATGTTTTCCACGCAATAATATTAATTCTCCTGGCATTAACATATTATTATTAACAATAAATGTCGGTTGTATTTGTATGTATGTAGAAATATATATATAAATAGCACTTATTTGTATTTATGTATATATACACTGAGAAAAAAGTTGCTGTTTCAAAAAAATATTAGTTGATTCAACTAAATATAGCGGTCACGGGCGCTGTCAAGCAAATATTTGTTAATTCAACCAAATAACATGTTTTAAATTACAAGAATTTGTTAATCTAAATATATAAATATTTAAACTAAATAATCATTACGAACTAAACGCATTTAATCAAGTTAACAACTTTTTTTCTCAGTGTATATAAATACAAATTCTTTAGATTTTGATTAGATTCTTAAGATGCTAGTAGCATTATTTTATCAAATTGATAATCAATTTAATTGTGATATTATTTCAGTTTCAGTTTATATATGATTGTGTTTCAAGTCCGACAGTAAGTGGCGCACAGTTTATATAAGAAAGATTATTTAGAATTTATATATATATAAATATTATTTATTATTAGGAATAAAAATCTGGCCCCCTTTCCTTACTTATTTGATTTATCCATATAGTGGTCTAGATTATCTTATTGTAAATAGCATATGTATATTCGGTTGTATAATGCTTATAGTTGCTGATCAGTAGAGTACATTGAATATTATAGTTTGTAACTCATCAACATATAATATTATTAGGTTGATTATCATTCGGCTAATTGCCAACTTTACTCATTAGCCGTTTGATTTTTATTTTTGACTTGAGATAAGATTATCTATAACGCTACTGCGCAACGTGAATTATCATCCTCGCGGGAAGAGAAATTAATAAGCGAAAGCCTTCGTGCGGTTGTAGCATGCTGTTATCTGACGAATTATTTAATAGTCTCGCGGGGTGAAGCACGCGAACAACTTTCCTCGTATCTTCCTAATTAGACGATGCGATTTTTTCGCAAGAAAGTCGTACCTTTGTCTTACACGCATAACGTTTCCAGTACAGGAAATAAACCGAGATTTTTCGATTTCCAAATAATAAAAAGTAATTCTCTATATGATGCATTTATGGAAGCTGAGAGAAAAAATATTTAGGTTTCTCAAAAATATTTCAATATTAAAATTATTTTATATTAATGCAAAATTATTTGTTGTCCGAATCGCGAAACAATTAAAGCTTTGTTTGGAATTTAAGATACTTGATTGACGTCACAGTTGCCATGGAAAGGCTGTACCATCTGCGCTAGTCTCGTAACTTCTTCCCTTCGAGAACTACACTCAAAGGAAACTTGAGTCGATTTATCAAGTATTTCATCGGGTTAAAGAAAAGATACGTCGAGTCCGAAAACTTTTCACCTGCATCTTGTCGATTCGCTTACATTTTTCATCAATTCTCGTGTGACTTACGTTACAACAGTAACTCGCTTTTCCACGTGCTGTCTGTGCATCGAAATCGTTCTACACAAGTTTCTTTGCAATGCTCACTGTAAAAAAGAGGAAAGATACGTAAGCAGGTTTTTGGGATAGCGGGTAAAGAAAGACTTGTCCTTGAATCTTCGCTTCTTCCGGTGGTATTACTCTCAATCTTCAATATTTTATAACGTCAAGTAGGCCGGAAGACTAGTCCTGCCATTAGAATCAATATTATGATAGTAGGAACTTTTACTGTAATATTGAGTCAAGTGGCAGGAAAGCAAACGCAGCACACAAAGGTACCTGAAGTCTTCGGAGATCTTCTTTGAAAATTGGCACGGTTCCCATCTTTCTCTTTCGCTGATGTCTGCATTCATGTACAAAGATCTCTTTATATTTTAAATGCTTATCTTGTCAGTTGCAAAATTTAATTTATGCTGCAGCGTTAGTTCAATTTTTTAGTACAATTTTTGCTGTTCGTCCATGTTAACTGTTCGTTATTGCATAAAACTGATGATCATTTATCTTATGTTAATGAGATAATGCTTAGTATATCCGATTATATTTTTTTATTTAATATCAATTTAACAACGAAAAATTAACAATAAAATATAGGGCGTTGCGTCAGCGCGGTAAACAGTGTACAATTATTTACTTAAAAAACTCTTCGATATCTTAACGATATATAAATTTAATTAAAGTTCATTTATTGACTAACTAAACGCCATATAAATTTAAAGTCGTAAAATATTTCTAACAGGACGTTTCGATTCCAATGAGCCATTTTCAGCAAACTAAACTTTGATAATTAAATTAAAAAATTGAATTCAATACATCCGTATCTTTATTTAATATATAATTTAATATTAATTTATTATATAAAACCCTCAACTGCAGTTATGAAAACCACACCTAAGTTCTAAAGTTCTAAAGTCTTGTTTAAAGTATAGAATGCAAATGAATCTGTGCCTTACTATGATTGAAAGAAAGATTCTAAGTTTTTCTTATAATTTTATAATTTAGAACCTTATAGTACTAATCGTATAGATTGTATAATCGTTCAAAAATTTTCGCTTTGGGTCTAAATAATCTGTTGCTGTCCAGGTTTAATAAAATAATGTTATTTATAGGTATACTTCAACTTAAATGTTAAAAAATATTTTAATACTCTATATATAATATATTGTATGTACTCTCTATGTACATAAAGAAAAATTAAATTTCAGCAAAGAAATACGTAATACGTTCAAGGAGAAAGACTGACCGATGCATGAGAATCGCTAATATCCAAACGATCACTCAACGTTGAACAAATTGTAAGCCGACTAACACAATCGCGAAGCCTGACAAATGTAAAATCCGTGCGAATGTCACTTAACTGGAAGTGAGAATTTACGAGAGACACGCAATCGATTTACCAAATGGAAATCCATCCGTCGTGGCGATCGATGGAATTTTGCGTTCGAGGTAACATCGATTCATAGAAATCAACGGACTTTTCACAGCGATTCTCGGAAGTTATCGATGCATCTTTCTAAGAACGAAGGACGAGGATGCTATTCTTCCTCTATCTTTTTCTCTATTAAATCCTTTCGTGCTCTGGATACTGACTCACACAAAAATCGATAGAAAATTAAGGGAAGAGGAAGAAGGGGGAAGGACATTTTGCTCATAAACATAACTTTCGGATAAACGTTGAACGAATGGACTTTTGTCACGGAATCACATGATTCTCGATAATACAGGAAAATAATGAATAGCTCGAAATACAATACTCTCTTTTGTGCAATGTCACAAATTACATTGTCTCGCCGATTTAAAGATATATGCTCGTGTTCCTTATCACAGAAATTGCATAATATTATTCATGTCGTGATTAAATGCAAGCGCATTAATTAGTACCGGTTTCATCTGTGTTATATCGGGAGATGAAATTGCTTCGAAACGTCATGGAGTATTGATAAAGACAGTCGTACGGAAAAGCATGTGACTGCTGCCTCCTAATTGAATATTATCGACGGTGAAGGAGATTGCTACACGACAGGTTGTCGGCTGCAACAATACGCTTGGCGCTGGCTCATAAAGTTACGCGTACATGGATGAGTAAGCAGCTTATATGTGAACTCACAGCAAATTTAACGAGTTAGTTTAACCATTGTATGTAGGTATACGTTTGTGTACGTATCTATCTTGTATAAACGATCGAAAGCTTTCATAATTCAGCGCTTTCTTTTACTCATATTGAAGAATTTATCGAAATGCTTCCATGTAATTTCGTGGAATTATTAAGCTTTTTATGATTTTATTTGATTGTTGAATCTCAAAATCTCCCATAATAACAAAACTTGCTTTAAGTTGCAAAAATTGTAAACTATTTTTTGTCAATGTACTCCTTGTTCTTAGTACAATACTTAGGCAATTCGTCAAGTAATAATTAATAAGATACTAAATAATTGTCAAATAATGCAGTAGTAATAAAAATTGTAGTAAATAATAAGAAAATATATCCTATAATAAATTAGAAAATTTTTCTTTTATTTGTTCTTGTGTCTGACTGTTGTATTATTATATGTATTTATTAAAAGAGATTATAGAAATTTTATATATCAATTAAACTAAAAAAACATTATAATGTATTAAAGATTCTATTCTTTTCAGAAATCTATTAAAACAAAAAGCTTTTTATCATAATAAAAACTTTAATACATATAATAATGCTACATATAATTATACATTAGAGTAAACCCGGCAAATACGCCGCACTGGGATTTACACCGTGAAATCAGAAAAAATAGAAGAAGTGGAGGTACTTTTTTTGCAACTACTCTGTTACATGCCTTTATGTTATATTAGTATTGAGTTATAATTTCAGCTTCTTACTGTTAATATTAATGAAATTATTGTGAGTTGAATCG
>NW_017256287.1:4560629-4702861 GCF_001594055.1 Mycetomoellerius zeteki | reverse complement strand
TACATGAAATATGTACCTCTTGTCATAACACTTCTAATATATGTAGGAAAATTGTAATTATTATTTATTACTTCATATACATATTTATCATTTTTATTCCTTAATAAAACTTTATAAACGCATTTTATAAGTTATTGTGTCTTATTTATATGCATTATTTGTAAATTTCTTACGAGCCGTATATACCCCCCCTCCTCCTATGAGCAGCCATACATCCCTATAGGATATGTGGCAAAAATGCAAGGGTTTCAAAAAGTTTATTTTTTAGTATGAAAAATTAATATTTTGGATTCCTAATATTTTTTTCATAGTTGTAAAAAGTATGAAGTTTTTACTGGTATAGTTTATTTGCCTTAAATATGGTAAATAGTACTTGATAAATTAAATCTCCCTTAGGTGCGGCGTATATACCGGGTTTACCCTACATATAAATATACGTATTATGACAAAAAGCTTTATTTTTATCATAATAAAATATGCAATTAACTAGTTAACCAAAATCATAATAATCGTCAATTTAATTTATGTTATGCGACAACGTATTTTCCATAATTATCGTCCGCTTTTATACGTTTGTCAAGGATTGGACAAACATAGTTTGCATTTTGGAAATAATTATCATTACGAAACCACGTTACATCAAAGTTACAAGTCTTTGTTACACAGCTGCGTGTCAAATGCAAAACTAAACTGTTAATGTACGCGAGCGCTGCATCTTCTCAATTTCTGTTGAGAAACTCAACGTTTGCTCCTGCATAATCATTAATTGCGTACTCAAGTAACTGCAATATTTTAATTAGAATTACATAGGAAGATCTTTCTTCCTTATTTTTGAGAGAGCTTTGTTCTTATCGAAGCTTTTATTATCGTTTCGGTAAAGTTTCGATAAAATGTTAACATAATGTCGAGTATCATGTAGCTATCATCGCTCGTTTTTAAAGAAAATTGATTTTGCGCCCGTGTGCTAGTAACAGTATACTGATCGCGCCTGTATATTTTCTAGGGGCTAAGTCTCGTATTTTCTCCATGCACGTTAAATATATCGTTTTACGACTTTTCCAAGTATTTTCGTGCTAGCGGCGCATATCACGTTTGCATTCGATAGTTAGGTAGCTTATCCTGATTTCACAAAACCGCCTACCTGTTCTCCATAAAAGCGAGTCTAAAATAAAAGAAATAGGTCGGATACAGCGATTGTGCCGGGCAAAGCAAAATTGAGATTACTGATTCTGTTTAATAAGTGCAAAGAGATCAGTTTTATAGAAAATCTACATGGTTATAGAAAGTTATGTATTAACGCAATATACGAATAAATTGATATAAAAATTGTTGGCATAAATGCAAACTTAATTCCACGATCGAGTTTGACTCAAACTGATATGCAAAGAAAGATATAATTACGTAAACAAAGTAGCTATATTTCCAATAGTGCAAGAAAAAGCGATAAAATCGATGCGCAATATCGCAGATGATGTTCTCTTATGCGATTATCTGTTTTCCGATGTGATAATTAATGACCTGTTATCGGTGAGTACAGTAGTTACGCTCGAAAACACCTATACATTAGCAATCGACGGAGATCATACTATTCTAAGGATATAGAAGATAACGTTATAATGTAGTACCGTGCGCTACATTGCAAAAGAATCGATCTATATAAAATAATATTAAAATATACTGCAATAGAATTACGATAAATAATGAGAGTTGTTAAATGTATATTTTCAATAAAATAGTGTTTCTGCTAATATTGTCTTCCATACTGATTTCCAAATAAATATAATTTTTTGTTAGAATTATTAAATTTTCGAACAAATCATATGATTCTTTGTTACTAATTGTTATAACTAAATTGTCCATAATTTTATATTGTCAGTTTATATATATATATATGCGTGATTTTTCTTTGTATATAGTTCAATGTTGGAACGATAGTGATTGCGGAAATTTTACGCCCCACTTCCCTGTCTCAAGATATCCACATTAACGTGAAGTCGGCGATAAAAGCAAGCGCAAGTCATAAGTTTATTAAGGGCGGTCATAAAAGAGAAGTTTGAAAGATCGCGAAAATATACAACTTACTCATAAAGATAATATATCTGAAAAAAATCATTTCCCCATTGGAAAGAAACCAATGCATATGAAAAAATATATAATGAGGAGGATAATCTGTTTGTATCCAATGTATTTATTCTGGCAAATGTCACAGCTTTTTCTGTTCTATGTGATACCTCTCGGGTTTCTTTTAACTGAAATTGATTTCGTTTACATTGATTCGCCAACGAAAATACAACGATTTAATTTGGTCAATGAATTAGAATCTCTGAGATCTAACGGAGTGGAAATATTATCCTTTTAATTAGATATAGTAGAACGGTAATTATGCACTTCAGGGCAGCCCTCCCCACTGACTTTGTCCTTGACATATGTTGTCAAGGTCATGGCCCTGAGTAATTTTGAGGAAGTTTTAACCATCGGAGTCAAAGGTGAGAGCTGTGCGCCCCTTTGCAGGGGGGGAGGAGGAATGAGAGTCAAAGATGAGAGTCGTGCGTCCCTTTGCAAGGAGGAGGGGAGGGGGTGAGAGTCGCTTCGCGTGGGAAATCGTAAAAGTTATGGGAAGTTGTGAAATATACTTTAAAGCAGGAAATCTCGTTTCATACAGTAGAAAGAAGAAATTATTTTCAAGGAGGGAGGGAAGGTGAGAGTCGCTTCGCGTAATCGTAAAATTTGCGGGAAATCGTAAAATATACTTATATAATATATATAGCAGAGAAATGAGATATTATTTCTTAAACTTTTTTTGTTTGTGACTTTTTAACGAGTAACGTCCGACGGCTAAAACTTCCTCAAGGTCACTCAGGGCGATGATCTTGACAATATATATCAAGATCAAGGTCATTGGGGGGGCTCCCTTAAACTGCATAATTACCATTAGGATTACTATTGTAATTTACATATGATAATTATTTCGCTTTATTTATATTTATTGTTAACTTTATTTATATTTATACTTAACGATCATAAAGTTTACATAAATGTGTTCAAGAGCTATGTTTGTAAAAATGAAAAAAATTATAACAGTTTTTGTAACACAATATACCATATCAAAATGTTTTTTAGATCAACTTTTGTAATCATGAGTGAGCGATGAGAATAATTTACGAATGCATAACATTTTCATAGTTCTCGACGACTCTGAAATTACATCATGATATTTTAAATTGAGATTACATTTATTATTACGTGCAAAGATCTTTTATTACACTTAAAAGACATTCCTTCTATATTTCTAAAGAATGTAATTTTTACCTTTTCATTCATTTAGGGTAAAAGACCATATTGACACATTGAGGTTGTATTATCTGTCTTTACGAGACGCCAGTATCATAATCACTTCGTGATTGATGACTATAATACTGTTGACAATATTAGGAAAAATATAAAAAAGTGATTATATTACTGGCATTAATGAATACATTATACAAATTAATAAATTTATTCAATATTTAATTTTTTTCTTCTTGTTTTAATATTATTTCATCAGAAAAATGAGTTTTCGTTTGACTTACTGATCAAATTTTCCTACAATCGCTCATCTTTGCAACTACTTATTATCCACTTCACTAATAAAAATGGACATAATTCAGCAGAAAAATGCGTTTCTCGAACTTTAAGTTTTATTTGTAATTAAAGGATTGGTTTTCATTTTCAGTTAACTGTTATAATAATAATTAGATATATTACAAATTCTATTAAAAATTAATAAAACAATGTAAGATATACTTTTTCCACCTCAAAATGCATTTTAATTTTGATTGACAGTAATATATACAGTGTCAATAATATGGTCTTTTATCCCACTAAATTTAGAATAATTTATTTTACGCATGATAAAATAAGAAATTCTTGTATAACAGAAAGAGCGTATTTTATTTGCAATAATTTCTTACTAAACGGATTAAATAGATTCAAAAATATGTAACATTTTTATTTTAAGTTAATATAATGTAATACTAATATATATGCATTTTATATTCTCATTTTGTAGTAAGATCAAGTATCTTACGAGCATAAGAGGAATGAGAATGAAACATGCATGATTTTTTGTTTGTGAAAAATCATTCGAGTTAAGAAATGAAATAAGTTTTTCTATAAAGACAGATGTCGATGTAATATATTACAAATATAAAAATAATCTCCTTTAATCCTCTGTCTTAAAGAACAGATACATAATACATCGACACTTAATGTGGACTATAAAGGAAGCATAAATAAACGTAATCCGGATTAGCACTAACAGTTATTATAAAATTTAAAGCAGCATACGCGATTAATTAGTGAAGTAATTCGCGAATCAAGTATGTTTTAATTAAATCAGCTTTTATGAAAACTTATAATAACCTGTTTCGTATAATGGACGAAATCAAGTAATTATTACTGCAATTATGTATTATTATGACATTATGACACATTATTATAAAACATATTGAAAGATTATACACTGTTCTTTTCATGATGTAACAACACAGAGACTGGATTGGAAAATTCACTTTGAACCAGTAGCTAATATTAAAGCGCCGGGAATTTGAGTACATAACATGTATATTGGATGGTTCACGTATACGTGTACAAGTAAGCTTTTTAACTATAGCTATAGCAGCAACTATAATCTTTGGTGGAAACGCGAGCGATTATGTCACATTGGTGCATACAATGGCCAACATTACATTATACTGATTTAATGTAATGATCGATGACCAGGAATAAGAGATATTTTGTAGGAATAACCGTGAAGCTCTTAAAAGTTGTATTAAAAGTATTTTCTTCTTAAATACTTATATACTTTACACACATCAATAAGCGACAAAAATATATAAGTATCACTATATTACACGTGCATGACATTATAGTCAATATCTTATACCGCAGAATTGTAATTTAAAATTCCATTCTGCGTCATAGTATACTTTAAGCGTTATTTAAATCTAAAATGTCATTGGCGACAATACCCCTAAAAGCAAAGTTATAAGTATCGCAATAAATTCTATTTTTACTGTTGCACATAGTTTAGATACACAAGCATAAGAGTCGTTGAGTTAAGTTTTATTATTAACCTACTTGTGTGTGCTTCACATAGTTAGGATAAAAGGTAACTGTGGAAGAATGTTAAAATAAAAATATTCAACAAAGCAAGAGAAAGGAAGGAAAAGAGAGAGAGAGAGAGAGAGAGAGAGAGAGAGAGAGAGAGAGAGGAAAAAGAAAAATCTCCGCGTCAGAAGATAAATGATTAATAAAATTGTATATAATAAAATAATAAGGCTGCTTGCATTATAAGCTTTACGTTAGCCCTTTAATTTTAAGTTAGCTTAGACAGCAAAGCTGAAGTATTCATTTGTGTGCTCAATGTGAACGAGCGAACTATCTTTTATTTGATTAAGAATATTTTCCGCGAGTCAGTAATCTTTGTTCTCGTTATGTTTGTCCGATAAGGATATACAAGTATATAAGAGTACTCAACAATCATTGGAAAAGTAAATATAGTTACTACGCGATAAATTACTGTAATTTAATTTGGATTAATACGAATAACATTAAATCTATAAAGAAGTAAGGCAACATACTTTTGAAATAATGCTGTACATAGGTATGCGAGTAAGTGAAATATATTGACAGACGTATGCGCGCGGTAACTTAATTTGCATGTGCAATTAAAATGCATAGAAGGGTCTTTTAAATTTTAATTAAATGGGCTCAGGGCGTTAAATTAGACGTTTAGAGTAGTGAATGGTATTATTGTCGTTGCTTTGTGATCGAATAAATTATGATGATTCGCGTGATCCACACAACGTTTTCATAACGTTGCCTTCAATATTTTCCGATAAAAAATCAATGAAAAAATAAAAAGAAGAATATTATACTGTTAGTAATTGTATACATCATGGTAATAAGCTCAATACGAGTATGTATATTTCTAATAATATAAAATTTATATAATTTATATAATTTATAAAATTAAATTATATGTACATTTGCAATAGATACCATATATTTTCATTGATTTTGGAATAAATTCTCAGCTAATATATAAATGCCAATCATTTTTCCATTATTAATTTTCATAAATCCAGCTAATATTAATTTTTCACTATCCAACTGATTTTATTTTTTTCTTTTCTTAAGCATATGTAGTTGTTGCGTAAACATATTGTTATAATTATAAAATATCTATTGACAATTAAGATATGTACACTGTTAAATCTATAGTGTCAAATTTAATCTAACGTGAGTCGCCACTGCTCCTATTAAATATATTGTTATTTTTTACTAAAACGATAGTTAGATATAACACGATATCGTGTCAATTTGACACTATATAGTGTCAACTTGACACTGTATAGTATCAAATATAACCATTGTTTTAGTATAAAATAACAATATGATTGAGCAGTGGCGACTCACGTTAGGTTAAATTTAACACTATAGATTTAACAATGTATATACGCACACAATATAATATGTGTTCAAAGTCTATAAAATAAAGTTTGCACGGCTTTTATTTATAATCAGTAAATGTTTAAAAAATAATGTTCAATATATATTGGCTTAAACTCTGAAACAAGGTGTTATACTTTCTCTCCTTTGTGAAGATAATAATATAAAAAATTTCCAATAAATAAAATTACTTATGTAACTATTACTTATTAATAAACGAATTGCCAAGATGATCTTCACGATAACTGTATAGTACTTATTACATGTATTAAAATAAATTCTAGATGTATAGTTTTGGTCATATAAACGTAAAACACTTCCTGCATAAATTGACATAGTAATATATATCTTTTATATTTAACGAAAAATAAATAAACAGTTTTATTGAAAAATAGTATTTATTTTCACAAGAATCTTATTTAATATTTGTTAGACCTTCTTTGACTTTTATTTAGGGATAAAAATAACATGGAATGACAGTAACATTACAAGTTTATCTAAAATTCAAATAGTATCAATACTATATAGAACTCACTGGTTAGAACATGTTTGAATTTGTTTATTTGTTTTAGATAAACTGACAATGTTGCATTTATCTTATTATTTATGTTACTTTCATCTCTTTCCTACCGCATTCTTTCAAGAAAATGCAATAAATTGAGGATGTTCTTATGGCTGTATTTGTGTTACGATCTTCTTTTTCCTTTGAAGATAAATAACAGATAAAGTTACACGATATTATTTATCTCATCAATTATCTTAAAATAAATTTTAGTTTACATTTTGAAAAAATAAGCTAATGTCGCGATGACATGAGTTTTTCATGAACTTTTTCGCAACTAAGCATAACGAGAAGATCACTGTGTGAAAAAGTCAAAATCAAATCGAATCGACTTTCGATTTGATTTCACGTATCTTCTAAAAAACTGATGAACTTTGAAATATGTATGCCATAAATTGCATCTATACTTCGATTAAAAGATTTGAAAAGAAAAGCGAGAAGGATATCATGCTATACAACGCGCGGTATTCTATGAAAGCAGGTGTTAAGAATTTGCGGTGCTTTTCAACGTTCAACTACGGCAAAACGTTCGACGGTCGTGCAAAATTAATGGGCGTGGTGATACATGTCACACCGTTGTAACTAGTAGATGCTATTTCGATTGGAAAAAGCCACTTACAAGCCTCAGATTGGAAGAAGTTTACGATAACTCTATGGCTGCTCTAGCGTGCAAAACTAACTGGAGAGTCTCGCCGGAGTCTCTCACATCGAATCGGTTATCCCAGTCGAGTCGATAAGGGAGTTGCAATTATACAACTTTTACAATACTTTCGACCTAGTTTGTGTTTCCGTACAAAATCGTTTTGCACACGCTTTCCTGAATAGGAAACGATATTCTAGATAACGATAAAGAGAATAATAAATGACGAATCTTCGACAAATTCTATCCTCTGCGTTTAATGTTATCACTCACTTTTTTAATGCCATAAACTTTCGCATTACGTTGTAGTTGTCGACGCTTTTATTCTTCATAAAGATTTAAGTTTGGTAAATGCGATCGATTTTTATCAATGTGAAACATAACAAACTTTCTTTCCAATTGTTGCGCATTCAATTTTATTCAATTTAACTGGACATTATTCTTTAACGACTTCCAATACTATCTTTCGATCTAAAGTAGCTGGACTCATGTCATAAACAAGCTTCTATAAATAACTTAATTGTGATGTCATTCTAAAAACTCGAACACGGCCTAATAAGATTTAAAGAAGGAATAGTTCAAAGAAAATTATCTCGTATCTCAGGCGACGTTTGTCTGGTATATGTCGAGATTCGTCAGGCGGAAATTCTCTTGCGGAAGTCTCGTTTTAAGAAACGGCTGGTCGGAGCCGTACGGATGATGATGCGCGCACTAGCAAAAAAAAGAGTGAAGCTCGATCTTGCGAAAGGTTGCAGGAGATTCCCTCTGATCGGTCCGACAATTCAATTATCCGAGCGATTGGATTTTCCGCACCGTTCATCAGGAGTAAATTATTTCGTACTACAACGAACAACGAAGAGCTGTTGCATCCTATGGTGTTCAACGAATCATCTGACATCGTGGCACACGCAAGAATAAGCGTCGCTTATGGCTGATGCATTTCTGAATCGCGATTCGGAGATGTTTCAGAAAATCGATACCGATATCGTCGAAGATTTATCAAAGCGGGACGAGGTCATCGAAGCTGTAGATAGATTTATATTCACATGCATCCGACCATCGTTCCGCCTCCGCTTCGTATCGGACCGACCAGCGCGAGCTTTCATCGACCACGCGAAACAATCTCGCTGATTGTTCATTGAAATACGGTGATGAGTTATTTTTGTGTAGTACCGCGATCTCTAGATCGATACAATTCAGTTAAACACCGTATTGATTAAGCGTAAGTACGTGATCGCATGTATAAATATAATTATGTATATAGCTTCATCTTAATTAAACATCATGAATTTTACAATCAATTTTATTTATTCTTGTTCATCATATCTGTCGAGAATTTAATCACAATGAGAGAAAAAAAGAAAGTGCTTTGCTTTGTGTGTGTGTGTGTGTGTGTGTGTGTGTGTGTGATGAGTAATTAAATGTAGCTAATATTGTGTATAAACATAACAGAAGATTTAAAACTTAAAAATGGCATGTTGTAAAATAAATTATGGGCTCGCAGAAGTTATTAATGTAAATTAGATTTCAGATATTTAAGATATTTCCGAAGGGATTAGAGAGGGACTGAAGCGAGTTTAGAAAACTCGATCTTGATAGAATTTGTTAAAAGTTAGTATACGACCATCGCGTAAAAATCGTTGTGCTTTCAAAGTTTAAGGGTTTTAACTTTCCGGTTTCTTGATCCAGCTTATCTTATTCCATCAGAGAATATTATTCTTTTTGTAATATAATATTCAATATAAATTGTAAAATATAAATAATGCAATGTTGTTTTACAAAAGAGAATACAATGTAATAAAAATCCATAGGTATCTTAACACTATCATAGGTAACTTAACATTATACTATTTACAATGACTGACAAAAAAAGAGACCACTGTAATATTATAAGTTTTTATTTCAAAAAATTGTGAAAAAATGAAAAGAACTTGAAATAATTTAGCTCAGACAGTTGATTATATTAACAAATTTTAATGTTTATAACAGATTTCTTTTTATCTTGTTTAAATTAATTTATATTTAATTTTTTTGAGAAATGTTTTATTTAATACTAGGACAAAAAAGAGACCATATTTATTTTTTATTAATAAAATTTGAAGAAAATTAGAAAAAGCAAAAAAATACATTTTAATATTTAGTATGACTTCCTTTCGCTTTGATTACTTAGCCTAAAGTCGTCTTGGCATACTCTCCACGAGGTTTTGAATGTATTTTTTATCCATCTTCTCCCAGGTCCTTTGAAGCGCCGCGAAATAATTTTCTTTATTAATCACTCCGGTTTTATCAATCTTCTTATCCAAAATGGACAGATTTTCTATGGGATTGAGATCGAGTGATTGTGGAGGCCAATCAAGAAGTTTAATTCTGTTGGATTTCATAAATGTCTGACGTCTCTTTACCGTATGCTTCGGATCATTGTCTTGCTGGAAGATGAAATTATCTTCCAATCCGACGCGAAGCAATGATATTCATCAGATTTTTACGAAGAATATCGATGTAGATATCAGCGGTCATAATATCATCGATTTTCACCAAATTTCCTACTCCTGATCAACAAGCAGGAGGAGGCACCTCCGTGCTTATAGTTTACTGCAAATGACATTCTTGATGTTGAATGAATATGATGAATATGATGAATATGAATTATTCATCATATTCATCATCGTTACCTACATCGATATTCAATCGAAAAACAAGGCTTAGAGTATGGAGAAAAACCGGAGAAGAACATCAAGATCGTCATTTGCAGCAAACTAATAAAGCAACCCCAGATCATAATGCTGTCTCTTCTTGCACAGAGGAAGCAGCATCATAATCTCAGATTGCTTTAGTTGATCAGGAGTAGGAAATTTGGTGAAAATCTGATAGATATCATTGCTTCGCGTCGAATTGGAAGATAATTTCATCTTCCAGCAAGACAATGATCCGAAGCATACGGTAAAGAGACGTCAGACATTTATGAAATCCAACAGAATTAAACTTCTTAATTGGCCTCCACAATCACTCGACCTTAATTCCATAGAAAATCTATCCTGGTCCATTTTGGATAAGAAGATTGATAAAATCGGAGTGATTAATAAAGAAAATTATTTCGCGGCGCTTCAAAGGACCTGAGAGAAGATGGATAAAAAACACATTCAAAACCTCTTGGAGAGTATGCCAAGATGACTTTAGGCAGTAATCAAAGCGAAAGGAAGTCATACTAAATATCAAAATGTGTTTTTTTTTGCTTTTTCTAATTTTCTTCAAATTTTATTAATAAAAATAAGTATGATCTCTTTTTTGCCTTAGCATTAAATAAAACATTTCTCAAAAAATTAAATATAAATTAATTTAAACAAGATAAAGAAAAATCTGTTATAAACATTAAAATTTTGTTAATATAATCAACTGTCTGAGCTAAATTATTTCAAATTCTTTTCATTTTTTTACAATTTTTTAAAATAAAAACTTATAATATTACAGTGGTTCCTTTTTTTGTCAGTCACTGTATATCGTTCAATTATATATATTTATTTAATATTTTGTTTAAAATTGTTTTGTTTTAAGTTACTTATACAATTTAAACTAAATTGCACCCATGTATTCTGTTGTAACGCGTGGAATTGAAAAAAATCATATTATACGCGCTGTATACAGAGGATACATGTTTCACGAATAAAAAGGTAGTGTAATTTTCTACACATATATATCATGATGCAGCTTTGATTATGATTTAATAAGAATACCATTGATGTTAATTTCATTCAATCTTTTCTCGTGGATTAAAATAAAAAATAATTAACACATTGTTATTTATACAATAAAAATTGGTATACCTACAAAATGTAATTACTTATCTTAATTTTAACATACCACGAGAAAGATTATTGGTAATTTCAGTAGTTTGAAACGGAATGGCGATAGAAATGTAAAGATGTACATAAAATGTGCATATAAGGACAGAAGAAAAGAAAGAGACATGCGACTCACCAATGCCTGGGCGGCGCTCTGGTGCTGCAAGCAAGAAACATTCAGTTACAATCACAATAACGACAATCAGTTAATATTTTTTAGCTAGCTCGTGATAATACTAACAAACAGTTCAACAGTAATGCGGTGCTTACGAAAGCTTGAACATTGACTGGTACACAGACAACACCGAAAAAATATGTGAAGTCGTAGAAGCCAATACTCACAAATTAAAACTCACACAAATATCGAAAGTTCCGAACTAAAAGATTGTAATGATGACTCAGAGAAAATGAAAGATTTTGTGACTACTGGCTCCTTCGATTACATATTTTCCTAAGTGTCATTCTTTTTTACGATACGGCTGTACGTTGCAAGCTTACATAATGCGTAATTTTTCGTGTTAATAAAATCGTATGTTATGTATTGCTGTTGATGCTTTGAACAATGTGATAATAAATCAATAATGTAATGATTCGATAACTAGTTACGTCTTTAACGTTTAAATTCGTTAAATGTGGCCGATTTTGATCTTACAGTATTTTCGTCTAACCATATTTTTTAAGGAGCGTGCGTTCAATCAGTCGGCGTTTATTGAAAAGGAAAAAAGAAGAAATCTTAGCTTCCTATCTTTAAAATTCGAGGATTATTTCTTCAGGAGCATGCATTTTTCGCATATCTGCTTTTACTTATAAGAATAGCACTAAAAGTGCTAGTCTTACAGTGATTAAAATAAATAGTACTGATGAAATCTAAAGATAAAATCTATCAATATCATGATTGCAATTGCAATAGCCTTTGGTAAGCCAATTCTTTATCTAACTCGCACGACTTCGTTTTATTTGCACGTACTTTTAAAAGCGTTGCGTGGATGTGTATGTATGTGCTCGCGCAGTTTGTATGTACATAAAAATATTTGTTCGCGTAAGCACCGTGGTGCTGTCACAGGCAGACCACTGTAATTCGTTTTGAGATTTGGTGTTTTCCGCATGAAGGAAAAAACCGAAAGTAGCATTTATCGCGAGTGGGTAAGCGGTGTGACATGCATAGTACGTATAAAATTTAACAAAAGCAAATGTTTTTTTTCAAAAAAGAAAAAGTGACACGCGCTTGATTTGAAACGTGTCTTCAATTAAAGCCTGGGACGCAAAGCAATGTTGACCGATGTCAAATGATGCGAAAAACATCGAATTGACATTTAATTAAAGCACTTGCCTTGGAAGATGAATTTCACGCGGGCGTGAACGTAATGGCTTCAAGACAAGTTACTGTCACTTGGGACATTGAAAAAGAGGTTTAAACGGATGTAGTAAACAGCGATTGTCACATTATCAGAATAGCAAGTGATATCATTCGTTAAACGACGCAAAGGACGTATAGGATTACAAATTAACACTCAACATTTGACATTTATTTCGATTATACGTAATCATATTGTACAAACTCGTTATTTTCATTGTCGATCCAATATCCATTTTTTACTCGCAGACCTGCGTTAAATTACATTACAATAAAATTATTGTTTCTGATGTGTACTTCCATTATATCTTTTCAATTATGAAATGCTCTTCTTCATGCTTCTAATACGTATCTAATATTAATAACATTAATTGCTTAGCCTTTAACAAGAGGAAAATCAATTCTATACATTTTTAAAATACTTGAAAATATGCGAAAGATTTATTTCGAATATTATCAAATTACTACGCGTAAAAAATAATTTACGAATCATTATGACGTAAGCAATACGATAATGCGATATTAATCTCAGCAAAACTTAACTAATATTCATAAAGATGATTGCAAACGCTTTGTAATTAACGGGATGTCCATGAGAATAGAGCGATAAGCGGTTTGCTGTCTTTTGTGAGAAGTCAAGCTGCATTAAATTCTCCTCCTCGGTATGTATTATAATGGCGCTCATTCACCATCGAGCTTTCTGCCATTTGCCAGCAGTGCTGCAGCGACAAGATTGAACGATCTAATATATTTAATTAGGAAACACCAAAGTTGTGGCGATACCGATTGTTGCGGTAATGCGTGGAACGACATTTTACGAGAATGTAATCTAAAATAACTTGAGCAGAGAGAGACAAGTTAGTTTAACACAATTTAATTCCGAAACATCAAAGCATATTTCAGTAGCGGTAAATCACGACGAGTTACAATACAACGTGCCCTTAAGAACTGCGAATAGAGATAGCACGAAAAAGCGTAATAAAGAGACAAATGTCAGAAATGATAAAGTTCGGTACTTGCATTTTCTTTTGTAGAGCGGGCCTATTCAGTAAGTAAATAATTGTTTGGCTTCACTGTCGCCATCGGCAAATGGAAAGAAATATTATTATGTGTAATGCGAAAGTTTCAAAGTGATAATTCTCTTTGATTAATTCATGGAATTCTTTAAGTGTCTCGATCTCGAGGATAATCTCGAGTAAAACGGACGGCTGGATTGGAAACTCTCCGTGAGATCGATATGGTCATCAGCGTGAAAAATACAAAGAACAGACAACGAAGACTAAGAAAAACCAATAAAATTTCTTAACTACATTCTTCGTTAAATATCAAAATATCCTTCTTTCAAAATTGATGATTAATTGAGAATCATGATTATACATACATTATGTATATAATTTCTTCTATGAAAATGCAATAAAAACTTCGAGCGAATATTTTATAATTTAATTAACAAGTAAATGATTAAATAAAATCCATTTGAATGAATTAAAATCATGTCTCCTGAATTTTTATAGTTAAAACATATGTGATACGCATAAAAAGTGTACGCTAAAATTAATGTGCCATCTTTAAACTCACTTAGCGTAAGCCGCGAGAATACAGAATATATTCATTTTTCCACGTTCAACTTAAAGCATATAAATAAAATGCAAAGTAAAAGAAATGAATATACTAATTACTGCTAACAAAAATTTGATTAAATATTGTAAATGTGTATGCCAATTATTTATGTTTTATAATCTTTCTTAGTTAATCATTCTAAGTAATTAAATAATAAAAGATATGATAATAATAATGACAATATTTGAAGTATTAGGAATGTAAAACTTTTCTACACGTGAACATTTATGGACGTTGAGATCGCGACACGAACGTATTCTGCACACGCGGATAATTACATATATAAGTTCTTAATGAGATTAGACTTGTTAAAATCCTGACTCTCGTTAAAAAATCACGATTAAGCGCATTGCGCAAAATTACTCTCCGATTAAAAGTAAAAGAAAGGTGTGATAGTGATATTGACCTACATCACGCCTCACGGAGGCCGCACACGTATATGTGTCACTTCGGAAATACATAGAACCATCACTTTATGGCTGGTGGAATTGCGTTCCAGTGATTCGTGTTGTAACAATTACCAGCAATCCATGATGAACTATTGTACAATTTAACACAACATGCTGCATGATCTGCACGCCAATAATTTTCATCGTCTATACTTAATCTTTTTCGAGACTCTTACCCTTTTCTAGGTCCAACAGAAATTCCCTTCGAGGACGGTCTAATTCTCAATTGTGGCAGGAATATTTTCTCTTCCCTTTTTTCCTCTTTACGAGACAAAGGAGCAGATTATGGCGGAAGATTTACGACGGCAATTATGAGGTTGTGATCGCGAGCACATCGATCAGGTCGACCTATATCTATGTTGCGCTTACTTGAGGAATAACATTCCGAAAGCAGTTCAGTCTGAACATATGTATGTATACTTATGAGAGGGAGAATGTTTGCGTTTGCAAAGTACTTAAGTCGAGATGGTCGCATACATTTTAATCAACTATTGAACTTGCTGAAATTTTCATTCTACTAAATAAAGCTTTTAATACTTTAAACTTAAATCTTTTAATATTTATTTTAAAACTCTAATGAAATCTAATGTCGTATTTAATATCATAATGCACTCTAGTGTACATGATTACTGTTGACCGGCATTACACGCGCCACTTCGATGAAATAAATTTGTCCCGCCTTAAAGTTCAACGTCGAAAAATCCAACTCACGCGGTTTAAAATTATTAAGAAAATGAGGAAAGGGAATCTTTTCAACCGTCCGCATTTACAGAACCTCGCGAAGTATATCAATTCTGCTGATTTCTGTGTGTGTTGTGTGTGTGGACAGAAAACTTGTGACTTTTCTCTAACAATCACGCTATTATTTTGCTATGGCCACGTTCCACTTAGCGCGACACTTACCCCAGCGATTACAGCTGACCCAGCGGCCGCCGAGTCTGCGGATTATTGTTCAATTTGCTCGGCGCCATCGTGCGACGAGGCCGCGCCCTCAATTTCCATATTTCCACAAATATGAAAACTCCCGCCGCGTCGTATTGTTCTTTACGACAAAAAACACTGACGGAATACAGGACCATGATATTTCAACAGTGATTCCATCCGGGAGTCTACTACCTTCATTACTGATGAGAACTATATCGTTAAACATTAATTATGGTGAATTGCAGATCTCCTGGTTTATTATGCGGCCTATCATTTCATAATCCAAGTCCTCAAATATTCATTAAGCTTAATGCCTACTAAGCAGCTACTATCTGGCGCAAGTGATAAAATATAACAGCTGCCATAACACAGTTTGTATAATAACAATATTTAATAAGTATTATTCTTTCACTTTATGAAATGGATATTCTGAATAATAGAGCCATTTTGTATACAGTAAACACGCGAACATGTATATATGATGTTTGAATAATCTTTGAACCGGGGAGAGAACGACATTGTACTAAAAAAAGATTAAAGAAATATATACTCGACGACAGAGTATACAAAGGAGGTACGTACTCGGTGTTCGGCAGAAAAGTAGGTCGAGGTTTTACAAGAAACCAATATGGTTGTTAATTATTATGCGCTATATGTAACAAAGGCATAGAGCGACAGCGTCAGTAGTATTAATACTTCGAACGTTGTATTTGTATTTGCATCAAGAAAAATTTTGTAGCTACAAAAACATACAAAAATAACACCGTTAAACGCTGTTCAATCAACATAAGTTGCTGACATAAGAATTTATGTTTGGTCGACGTTAAATATATTTGTGTACAAATAATTAACATATTGGCAGCAATTACCGTTATTTATCGTTTGGGTGCAAAATTATTGCAGTGAGATAGAGATGAGATGCGGTAAGAGACGCGGTAATAAAAAAAAGCTATGCTTAGTTGCGCGCGCATAACGCGTTAATAATTAAATCGATGTGCTCATTTACTATATTTACAAACTCGTAATCCGTTACGCTGCGATAACCGATTAAACAAAAAGAGCGCGCGATTTATCGTACATGATACACTATATGCATTTTAAAAGTGAATTCCTAAAATTAAAAATTTCAACATATTTTATTAAATGTCTTTAATTAAATTAAATTAAATTGCTTTTACTCATACATATCAATTTATTTATAAAAATTTATATTTTTCGAAAGTTATTAAAATGCCATACCCAGATAATGACAAAATGTTTTAATAACTTCATAATATATCTAAAAGATAAGGAATATCGATATAAAGTTTACACTAAACTTTATTCGATAAAATATTATATAATAAAATTTCAGATTTTCGCTGTGTAAGAAAAATAAAAAGGGTAGTTAAAATATTTTAAGCAAGTAAATTCCTGCATATTTTTAAACCTTTCAATCGAAAAGTCATTGACTAAAGCAACTTTTATGCTTAATAATCAAGCGATATAGAAAGTATCAATTTGTTGCTGTTCTTCGATTATCCTCGTTTATCTTTTAATACCTGAAAAACCTACTAAATGTTAGCTATCATTATTGTTTATATTTCGACGCATTTATTTATTTTAGTACATTTATGACAACGATACATGAATACCTGTAAACACGTTTTATTTTACAATATCTCGAGAAAGTACATATAATGCTAAAGCGTTTATGAGTGTGCCTACGTCTATATCCGAATTTACGCTTACGGTGTCACAACGTGCTCAGCGTTTCAGACACGAGCCGTAAAATATCCGAGGGTTTCTGCGGTCGCTCAAGTTGATGACTAAATTCATGCTATCTCGCCCGTAAATTTTTTTCCTATCCACCCACCGGTATTATGTAATGCTTCCCCGCGTGTATATAGGGTCCCGTCAACCGTTATAACTCAGTGAGAGGAAAGAGCGAAGTGGACTGAAACACCGATGGCTGTATACGGACGTTCGCCGATACTAGAAGCGTGTGGAAGAGCCTCTATCGAATCGATTCGACGATAGGTGGAGAGGGCCCAGCGCACTGCAATGCCGTAACTCCTTCGAGTGAGATTTCAGGAGTTAAAAAGAAGGAGATGGTATTTTTTTTTTACAAGGCTGAATAAATGGAGGCGTGGATAAATCACCGAAAGGACCATCGTCGTGACTAGCTGACGCTAATCCGATAAAGTTATTAGATTTCGTGTTCATATAAAGTCTTTCGCGGCAACGTAGAATTTAAAATACTCCGAATATTCCTGCAGCCCCGTGATGGTCATATTAATTAAGCTTTTATCATTCTATTGCTAACCGCTGTCTCTCTTGTATATTTCGCAGGAGTTTAGATACGGCGTTATTCTGTAGAAAGAACAATAAGACTAATAACAGCCAGTTAAAAAGTTCAATTGAATACGCGCAGGTGGTACGATTGCACGTGTACAACTTCATCTCTTGTCTAGATGGTATCTATTTTAATAAAACCAATGACATATTGTTGAAACTTTTTTTGTGCAAGGCTATAATTATATCAATGCTTTTATCATCAGTTTCATAGAAATGATTAGACAGGTGTATATATTGAAGACTACTAAAATCAGCATAAAAATAATTTACATTGATACAAATTTATTATATAATTATGGACGTTTATGACCATAGATATCATTCTTATCATATTCTTTAATCTCGATTTAATTACCATGATATTGATATTACACGGAAAGTTAGTTTAATAAACTTGATATTAATAGATACAACGTTACCAGCGTCTAATTATAATCTCGGACGCACGTTTACCGTACGGTAGGAAAAAAGGAACTTTTGAGCGAGTCGAGATAGTAACACTTTGCACGCAAGATGTTAAATGCCGTGTTAACCGTAATGTGCGTATAGAATGTGAGACACTGATTAACTGTGTAACGTTATCTCGTCGTTATATGTATCAGTATTAATATTTTGATCACGTTAACTTGTTTCAAACGATATAAAGAGTTTTAGAACAAGAGTATTAGAGTTTACGTGTGAGTAAACATATACAATGAAATTATGAATTAATAACGCGATTCTGTGATATTCTCGTTCAATATTATAACAATATTTAGGATAGCTTACGGAAATGTTATTAAATATCAGCTAATTATATTTGTTGTGTGTACACTATTAAATCTATAGTGTCAAATTTAACTTAACGTGAGTCGCCACTGCTCCTACTCAATCATATCGTTATTTTATACTAAAATAATGGTTATATTTGAGACTATACAGTGTCAATTTGATACGATATAGAGTCAAATTTAACTATCGTTTTGGTAAAAAATAATGATATATTTAATAGGAGCAGTGGCGACTCACGTTAGGTTAAATTTGATACTGTAGATTTAACAATGTATGTGTGTGATATCAAGATTAGTTTTAAATATTTCCACACTGTGATTGTTTAGGCGCCGTCAAAAATACTACGTGTGTGTGTGTATTGTTTTGTGTGTGTGTGTGTGTGTGTGTGTGTGTGTGTGTGCGCGTGTGTGTGCGTGCTATTACAATAAATCTATTGCGGGCAATTTCGGAAATACTTCAATCATTTGTCAGTCGGATGCAATTATGCAGTTATCACGCTAGCTGCGGTCTTCTAATAATCACCAGTCAGTGTCAGTAAGAGAGATATACTTCGCACTCTCAGCATTCCGCGTGATTGACAGCAGCATATTTCCGTACTTCGAAATATTATAGCGGCACTGAGCGGAAATAATATGAATCTATAAAATTAAGAAGGAACAGTCCTATTGATCGAAGTCGCGTCAATACTACTTTCGTAGAAGTTTTGTATTCTTATTTTCTATGACAAACGATCATTGCCATGTGTAGGAATAAAAGATAAATTTCAGTTAAGCCTTCCCGAGTGTCAGCGCAAACGACACCGGAGGGAGACGAATAAAGGTAAAACAGATTTCGCGTCTCAACTTCGAAGAAGCGGATTACGGTATTTCCGGACTGCGACATTTTCCCGGTACTTTAAATTTAACTTAGACGTTTCAAAGTTATTTTATTATTCATTAAGGTGACGATTTCAACTATGAGCCAAATCCTAATTAGGTATGGGTCAAACTTGCAAAATTAAATGTTTTATAGATATACGTATATTAATAAAGTTATGGAAAACTTTTTTGCGTATTTGAATTTTTTGTAATTATATTGTATAAAATCACTTTCTTAATCATTGCTAATATTTAACAAAAAAAAAGCGGATTATTTTAATAATTCCTTGAAATTATGATACTCTTACAGTAGATTGTGTTTAGTATACCGTTACATTACACTGAGAGAAAACGAAATAGTTCCAGCAACTATAAATTTGGCAACTTTTGCAATTGAAGTACCTGTAACTAGTTTTACAAAGTAATAGAAACTAAAGTAGTGCTGAATATTATAAAAATATAGTCACGGTAACAAATTGTATGCACTATTAATTGGTAGTGAAGTAGTGACTCAACTACATTGAGTAGTTACTTGGACTTTATGCAAATAGATATAACAATTACATTTTTCTAGTTTAGACAAAAATTTTTAAAGGGTCGCTCAGTACGAATAGTACGCGGCTTTGCCACCAGAGGGACGTAGCGGAGTTCAGTTTCTCCTCTCCCTAAGAAGGAAACCACTCGCTTACAATAAAAGGCGCAGCGTTGGTTTCAAACTTGGAAGACAAAAATAAATAAGAAATGCATACACAAATTTGTAACTATGTATTATAAAGCTTTAATAACAACAATAAGTAAATTAAGTGAACTAAGAAAATATAGTAATATTAACCATTTATAAATTGTTTATATTGTTAATGTACTATATTTTCTTAGTTCACTTAATCTAGTATTCTTATTAGAATTTAATAATATGTATATAGTTGTGAGGCGTTATTTCACTACAAATTTATAGTTACTGATACGACTTTTTTCTCTGAGTGTATATATGTTAAAACAATATGAATTTCAATGTTATAATGTAAATAATTTTACATTAAAGAAGTTTTACACAAAATAATCTGTCGATTCACAATTACGATTTATATATACCTAAATATTTTTTAACATTTTTCAAAAGTTTGGAGTTTATTCAATACATAATAATAATTTCTCTTTAAAAATGTAATATTTACTGCTTATATTAACATTAATAAATTTTAAATGTTTGATCGTTACATAGATTAATGAAAATAACTTTAATCTTAAATAATCCCACAATTGAGACACCATCACCTTACATATTTTTATCACCTCAATGAAAGTTACGTATGTAGTCCGATATCTCATACAGACGGCACGCGCATTTTAACATTTAAAATGTAACATGAATTCTTTAGAGGGAATAACAATTACAATTCATCTCGTTTGTCCTTCTAAATGGGCTTCATGTCTTTTATATATATATATTATATACGCGCAAATATGAATGTGTGATTATTAAAATACCATAAATAACATTTCTATTTTTATCGCAGATATTTTTTATGTACAGAATAATTATATTAAATAATGTGGAAATTGTAGAATTAATTTTGAGTAACATAAATCAATCAAAAGGAAACAAACATCAGAAATTCGTTGGAAACTGGCAACAAAAATCTAATACAACTTCTGATTATGCACGTGTTTTTCTAGCGTACAAATATATATTTAACTTTTATTGGTATGTGTGATATAAACTTTTCTCGCTTGTTATTTAGTAATATATCTAACTTTTTTATAACTGTACCATATTCTGAACAAAGAAATAGAGAAAAATTTTTCAAAGTATATTTTAAAAGGAGCAAAGTTTCTCTTGAATTCTTATTGTCTCATAACTATAAAGGAAGAGATCCATAAAGTTTCATTTTACATCACACAAATATTAAAGACAAATCTCTTTTTACTTCGTGTAAAATTTTCAAAGTTTACATAAAATTAACCTCATACATGATTTTAAAATATAAGAAAAGCTTTAATTTTATGAATATTAGAATTAAAAAATGTTACGCATGTGAGGCACATTTCATATTTCAAAATTATCAATGCATTATTACAATTCAGAAAAATTAATCTTGCAGCCGAAACATGTTGTGCGATTTCATCTCATTAGTAATTCATCCGTAAGAATATATACAACAAATTTGTAATTTTGTGCAATTATACGGTTGTAATAAGTAATTTATTCGTTATTTTTTAAAAAACTTTTCTAATCTGATTCTCATTAGCCCTTTAAATTCTCTATTTGTTATTATTTTATACTGAAAGTCCAGTACTTTTGTTAATTTAATTCAGAAAAATGCTATATAATTTATATCAGTGAAGTTTAACACATTTTTCCTATACCAAAGATTTTCTTTCGGAATCGTCATTATCATAAAGATCCTTTCTATCACGAATTTTTCCTTCACTCAGCAGCCTGCTTCTTTTTCGTATACATGATTCAAAATCGATTGGCACAAAAACGCACTCTGTCCACGAAGCATTGGCTTGAAAGGTTCTCAATCATTCGGTTTTGCGAACGAATCGATCGCCAATAGTCATTACGAAAACGTAGGACTATTCATTTACACACCAACCTCTTGGAAATACGCCGATCTGATAAAGTCTCGTCTTCAGCATAAATTGAAGATTACATAACGATTCTCAATCAATAGTTGATAACCTCGTGAGATTAAAACGAAAAAAAAAACAACACATATAATTTTGATAACACAATCAACGACTCAGAATATAACAAAACTCACGCTGTGACATACGCGTTGACGTCCACTATGCGAGTTATTACGCTAGTACTGAATGTTGTCACAACAGCTAGTTTTCCTATAATGTAAAGTTTCTACGTTTGTATAAAGTCCGGGGGCGCGTATTGTTACGCCTTTGTATATCGCGGTAAGGCACTCTTTTGCGACAGGTCAAAGAAACTTCAACGTAGAGAAGCTCACAGTGCTTATGACGTCTCTGACGACCTTGAGTACGATTCTTCCTCTGCTTATGAATTGTGCTCCTCTGTATGAGGTACCATTATCAGAATGAACATTGGTCAGCGCGCTAGATTCACGCGTAAAGATGATCAAAATCCAATCGGTTGAAGGTTGATTCCGAATAAACTTTATTTTTCTGAAGCGTACATAAATCTTTCGATAATCTAATGTTTATAATTTGAATAAGAACCATTTGTATCGCTATCATTTGACATTATATGTAGTTTAGATTATAGATAAAAGAAATAAAATATTTTGCAAAATTAAGTAAAGTAAAAGAAATTGCGTTTATAATCGTGTGTAAAATTCTATAATAAGAAAAAGTGTTTTAAGAGAACTGTTAGTGCAACAATCGATATATCTCGATATCTCTCTCTTGGCCTACATGGGAAAGATAAGCAGGTCATGTGTCTTGAACTATGATTGATACCATTCAGAATGCGCTCGGGACTATCAATTTTATTCAAATATTAATTTCTTCTCGAAAAGTTGCGCTTGTAAAGTGCCAAGTTTGTGCAAAGCTGACTAATATTTATAATATATTTCTCATGCATCCTTATAGAATGTTATTAAAAATGTGCAGTCTGTAATTTAAGATTTATCGTACCATTTGTGAATTTTAAATTTGGCACGTCAAGTTATCACTTTATTAACCGTAAAATAGAACATACGAAAGAGAAACTCGGTATCGGGGATAAATCAGACGCAGATTGATCATCCATTTGTCATACAAGTTCCGCGATTTGGTCAAGGTCGTGTCTCTTGACCACACTGTGCTCAAGGTTCATCGGTTGATCCCATCTCGAAATGTAAAATTGAAAAAACTGCAAGGAAAGGAGGTAAACATGGCAATGTCCGTCCACGAGACAAAACACCGCCCACGAGCAGTCGTGCGAGTAGGTGAAGTCACGCGACGCTATGCTCCTCCATGAAATATAAAGTCACGGTAAGAAAGAGCGTAAGAAGTAAAGGGGTGAGTTGTGCAAGTACATGTACATAAAAGGATAGAAAGGGATGATGAAAGAAAGAGAGAGAGAAAAAGAAAAAAACTAAGAGAAAGTATAGAGATAGGCGAGGGTATATAGTAGAGGGAGATAGATAGGTAGATAGCTGGAGAGGGAAAGCGCGTGTAGACAGAGAGGCGGCGGGGTACGGCAGTAACATGTATCTATACGAAAGAGTTGATGGATAGAAAGAAATGACGTGACATAGAGGATAGAGTGAAAAGAGAATCGTAGAACAAGACAGACTGATCGATCGGTATAAAAGTAGACAAAGACAGGGTCAGACGTTTTCCTAGATCGCGAATGTATAACAGTTCGCGTATACATTCCGTACATACCGAGGGCATCAGCTGATCGGTAGACCTGACCCGGGTCACCTTGTTCCTGTAGAGTACCCTTTTGACCATTTTCTCCATTGGTTGGTTCCACTTCATGAAGCTCACATATCCCAAGTAGAATCCAAATAGCACAAGTGCCTCATACCAGTATATATAACTATCGCGGAAGAAGTAGATCAGGGTGAGTAGACTGGCGCTATAGAAAGTGCAGTCGCGAAATAGAGGCCACCATGTGAGCGATAGCACCGTACGCGAGAATATAGCGCACATGCCGATCACGAAAAGGATATTGAAAACGGCGGAGCCGACGATAGTGCCGATACCGACATCGTCGAACGACACGAACACGCCTATGATCGATGTGAAGAGTTCGGGCGCCGATCCACCGGCCGCCATGAAAGTAGCACCGGCCACATCGTCCGCGATATCGAGCTTCTCGATAATCACGTCTAATGACGGTACGAAGAACTCGTCGCAAACGATTGCTAACGCGACGAACATGTACACCACTAGCGGCCTCTTGACGTCTGTATCGTTATCGTTAGTCCTATTATGCCCGTCAAGACCCGCACCATTGTTTTTGCTATCGTACACTTGCACGCTGGTACCGTTACTCAGCCGTATTAGGACGGGCATGGCTGTGCTACTTGTGATAGTATGAAATGTGATCGGATTGTTCGGCGCCGGTCTGTGGCCCGAAGACGACGAGGGTCCCATCGCGAAGGCTAAAATCGCGGAGAGCAGAGTGATCAACGCCAATCGGCGCCTCCGCCTCCAACATGTACGCCGATCACCGCCCGTCACGATCATCGTCGTCGTCGGCGGTGGTGCTGCTGTTGGTGGTTCGCACCTTCGACGATGTTCGCCGTCGTTAGCGAGGCCTCCGTCCTCCTCCTCCTCCTTCGCGCCACCTTCTTCTTCTTCTCCGTCCTCCTCGACGTCCTCCACCCTCTCCCTGGCCCCCTCCGCCGCCAGCACCACCTCCGACTCTCCACCACCTTCTTCTACGTGTCGTATCGTGTCGCGCCGCGGAGGGTGTACGACAGGAGAACCGTACTAAGGCTGGGTCATGCTGGAGCGGCGATGAGGAGCGGCTCCTTGCCGATGCCTCCCTCTGGATGGACCTACCTGCGTGTGACCGCGGTAGTCGATCCTCCACCAGCTCGTTTTCCTTCTCTCCGTTTCTCACACTGCGTCCTCCTCTTTCTCGTTGCTATATCTCGGCGAGCTTTTTCACTGGATGTTCACGATGTGCAGACTGACAGGATTAGTCCGCGACGTGTACTACGGTTACTATTACTACTACAACTACTGCTGATGTACGCCGCTACTACGAACAGGCTCGGGTATTCGACGCGACCAATATTCTTTTGCTTCCCGGCGGCGTCGGCGTCGTCGTCGTCGTCGTCACCGTCGCCGTCGTCGCCGCCGCCGTCGTGGTCGCTAGGATGCGGTGGATGGTGCATATAATCTTGGATGGATATACAGGAGCAGCAGAACGGCGCCCCCGCCGCGATGCCCGCCCGCTGCACACTGGAACAACCCTGTTCCGTTTCGTTCCTCTCTCTCACTTTACTCTCTACCCCTCTTTTGCGTCCACCGACGTCGCACTCCCTCCTTCTATCTCTTTCTCCCACCGTGTTCCTACCTTCGGTCTTCTCTATTCTCCACTAAGACTTCTCTTTCGCTCTTTCGATTGTCTTTCATTCTCATTTGCTGCCGATTCCTCTTTCGATCCTCTTTATGATAGCAGAACCTCTTTCTCTCTTGCTCCTTTTTCGTTTGGTGTCAGTCTTATAGCGCCTTGTATTTATCTTTGTCGCACTAGCGATTGTCCATGACTCTTTATCCTCTTTTTTTACCAGTATCGCTTTCTTTTCCATTGAGGTACCCAGTCTTTCGCGAACAGAGAAACCCCTCTCTATATTACCTTCCTCCTTCATTCGCCGTCCGGCGTTCTCCACCCTATGTTTTCCTCTCGTTTACTTCCGTTCCTTTTCCCTCTCTTCATCCCTGACATCGTTTATCTCCCTCTTCGCGAGAGATAGATCCTCCGTTCTCTCTTTCCCGTGCAGGGGGAAGCTTCCTCGCTCCGCACCGGCCGCGTTACCCCGTGCGTCGCTCTTTTGCACCACCCGACATCCGTGGCGGCCCACCCAACTCCAACCCCGTCGAAATCGCTCCTCGAATGTCGTCCATCTCATTTTGCGACGGCTCGCCGCCCTGAGTTCCTCTCTCTTCCACTTGTCGCGACACCCGCGCGCGTTCCTCCCCCAACGCGTATCCACGACGGAGGTGGTAGGTCGTGGAGGTGGGAGCCTGCGCACGTGTGAGCACCCCTCGCCGGGCCTCCCGCTCGATATCGGACCGACTCCACAACTCCACGTTACGAATGCACATATAACGGGTGTCATCCGGATGGATTCCAGCCGTCCGTCGTGCGACATACGTATACGTGCCTGTCTTCGCCAGTTCGGCAACGACTACTCCTTCCAGAGGATCACGCTGCGGTGAGCAGACAGCTCAGTGCCGAACAAGCAATCTTCTACGTCGAAAGACATAGTTGAAAGATACAGGTGACTCGCGTCAAGCAATGACGAATCCTTGGATTCTGCAAGATCGGAATCACTGTTCAACGCAAAAAAAACTTAACATTCTGCCACATAATTTTCTATGTTAAAGTCAATCGGGCTTAAATACAAATAAAGGAAATCTATCAAGTGTGCTCTAGGCTTTTGGGATAGCCTCGTTTGCCCTCGAAGTAACTGGTCGAAATAATCGATGGCGCGTGTATCAGCGTTCCATGCTTCTGGTCTTTTAGATTTATCTTCTCCGTGCACGCGTAGCCTTTTCTCTATTGCGTCTGTCGATTGCGAATCAAATATATCTGAGATCTGCCGTATGTTTGGTCAAAGGAAAATGGAAAGGAATTTATCAAGAAGTTTTTTCTTCTTATTGCACTTTAATAATATATATTGGATATATGTCAGTGATGTTCTTTTTCGCGCGTTTATTTCTAAGAAATATATACATAATGTTCTTTCTAAGAAATATACGAGTACACACATAATTTTCTGAGAATACTATCCTAATGATTTCTTTGGAAATTAAAGTTTGAAGACATCATTTAACGTCATGACTTTTATTTTTTGTATAGATTATAATTCATAGATAAGATTTATAAAAGCGATTTAGATATTCGTCATAAATAATCGATCGGTATATAATATACACGATGATCAATATAAATGACTAATAAAATATTCATGTGATTGCCCCTATTCCAACACTCATTTTATAGTTCTAATTTGCGTTCAGATTAAATTTGACTTGTGTGATCTAGTTTTAATCTGAAAGAAACATATCCTATTAAAAAATATTTTCTCCATCCTATTCTGAGTTGTTATTAAGAAATACTAACAATAAATTGTATTTACAATTTCTAGCAAAATGCCATACAAATATTATTGAGTTAAGCAGTTTAACGAGAATTATATGTCATGCCCATCTAACAATAAATAAACGTATTATATTTTCCATTATTATTCTGTGAGTTACTTTAAGTTACCTAACGTAACTAATTTATAGTTGTGAGTACCTTACTTATTGTTAGTCCAGAGTTTCGAACTTAGAAAATGTTCTTGAATAAGAGCATGTAACGGTAAGTCGTGTTCTGTAACATCTCACAAATAAAGATCAGTCCGTACATGTAAAAAACTCTCGCACCTCCTTCAATATAAACTAACAACACTTGGATGCAATCATGGACCGCCACGGATATTGAAGGTAGATAAATCTCTATTATTTCTTTATCGTCTTTTTACATTGCCCGAAGACTTACCGATAACATTGACAAAGCATTCAAATAGTCTGCAAATAGTATGCGAGAGAAAGAAATAATCATTTCGATACATAATAATTTCATTATCGTTTCATCATAAAATATGTTTATATTCTCTATATTTATAAATATTTTATTCATTTGAATATATTAAATACAATATATTCGTGGATAATTTCAATATAGAGGATTTCTCATAATATCGTGTTAATTGAACTAAAAATTCAAGCTATATATTATTTCCGTGACTGAATAAACTTTAAAATTTTTGCAAAGTTAGTTTATTATCCGACCGATGAATTGCTATGTCATAGGCTAAAGTTGTTTCAAAAGCCTTTTTTGAAATTTTGATGTTAAAGATACAAACTCAAAATTTGTCAATAATGTTCAATTAAAAGAGATGTAATAGTTTGAATAAGACAAGTATAGCTTAGCTCTTTTTCGTTTAACACTGTTATTGAGATTAATAGAAGTAAGTAGTTAGGAGTAAGTATTCTCGGGCATACATGTGAAGCTTCCATTAATTATTGCTCTGTCGCGTGTCAGTCACTTATTGGAATACATTTTTTATTCGTGATTCTCGGCGAACGCGAAAATCAAGCTAGATGAGGGAGTTACGGAAAACTTGGTTTCAAGGAGGCACGTGGAAGGGTGATGCTGTCCAGGGGTGGACATCCCCTCAAAGTCCCCACAACCTTATCCTGGCTGTGCCACCCTTAGACCGCTTTGTTATGTCCCAGAGGTCGTTACGGTTATTAAGGGCTGTCGACGGTACTTTTAAGCTTTCGCCTCGTCTCGAGCTTCTCACCGCATCCGGTTTCCGATCGTTGAAAGATCTTGCAGGAAAGGTACAAGCTGCGCCATTCTATTTTCAATTCAGCATTTTATTCAAATTAGAGGAGAATCATTTAATGATATACATAAATAATCCTACACAAATAAAAAATTTTAATTATTATAAATTAAAAAAAAGATACATGATATGCGATAATTGTCATTATTTTGATAATGACATAATTATGATTCAATTACACGTTATGGTAATTTGGAAGAATTATTATAGTAATACAAGAACATTATTTCAGCATAAGATACATTATCGACTAACGTGGCATTTTTTTATATTGAAAGCATGCTATGTAATTTACTTGTAGGAAAATCAATTATACTTTCCAATATCGTTATTTAAAAGTATCGTGGTTTATCCAATAATTATCTTGTATTGGGTAAAGTTCGTACAAATTTCAAAATTCAAACAGCTGTAACTTCGTTAAAAATAAACCATATTTAAATTTAAAAAAAAGATTTTAAAGCTTAAAATCTCTACTTTCGAAAGATCATTTGAGCCGGTCGAAATGTCTTTTGAGCTTTTGTGAGTTTGATAATTTTTACATATAAAAAACTGTACGCTGCACAAAATGAGAAATTTCCTTCTCATTTTGTGGGTCAATCACGTGCCCAAAAAAACTTGCGAAAATTTTCGATTTTCTAACATGAAAACTTAAAGTTTTCTTTACAAAATCGTTTTTTAAAATATTCTTAAAATTTTTTGTTACCACAGATTAAATAAAAAGAGCATTTTGACTTTGATTGTTCATAACTTCGTACCGCAGTTTAAAAAGAAAGCATTCTTAAAGCTGAAACTTTGTTCGAATGGTATATAATTAATAATTTTTTTATAAACGTGTAAACAAGATACACAAATAAAGTAGCACTGTGAACTTTTGTTCCAATCTAATACATTAAAATATCGTACACATATATAACAAATATATTTTATGGAATTTTGAATTTTTCAAACTATTCGTGTTAAAATATTCACTTGTAAGCAATATTGAATCATAATGGAATTTATTTACGTACTTTTAGTAGATATATTTTTCATTGCATAAATGTACCATCTGTTAAATGTTCTTCACTAAGATTACGTTTACTTTTTCATAACTATTATATATTGAAGCCGCAAAGCTGACTCAACCATGCGTACCAGAGAATAAAGGTCAACTCCTGTATCTCTTGGCTCGTAGCTGTGCACATTACCTATGGTCTTTCGCTGTGCTCGCGTTAACATATGGTATTTTGCCAGATATTGAAAACACGGCTGTGTTCAAAATTAATTCACCATCGTGTTTCTGGCAGATTATTTTAGCATAAATTAGAAAATATATTCTACAACAATCTTGTACTAAAGTGTAATTAAACTATTATACGCAAAAATATCTAGATTAATAATCGCTAATGTTAACATTTGCATAATAATTATCTTATATTTTATTGTAAACACACCACGTCAAAATTAAAAAGCAAATTACTTGAGAAATATTTTGGAAAGACGAGAAGTTTTTATAACGTGCGTCAATTTAAAGAGTTAAATAAGTTAGCTATTAAATAAATTTCGTTTTTTTTAAGTAGATTAATATTATTTTTTAAACTTATGAAAATATAATTTTAGTAAAATAGAATAGGATATATAAACATAAAATATTGTTATATCTACATATGAAATTGATAATATATATCATGAGAACAATAGCCATATAATTATAATATATGTCGAGATATTAATCAAAATTGTTTTAAACAAAAGCTGGAAAATTTTACGAAACTGCACTTTCACAATTAATTCATAATTAATAGATAAAATAAATATTTTCTTAACAATACACATCCCATTCCATTTAATATCGTGAAGGTCATTTGTGCAGCCATTTTCATGAATTTATTGATTTTTAGAATATGGAAATATGAAATTTCGGATACAGGAAATTCTTGTAAATATCGTATTGCGTTTCTATGTCATACATCAATCGTTTATTCGTAGCTCCATACAGAAATATACCGAGCCGTGCCTATTCGTACAAGATCATGTTTCGCATATAAGGCAACTTTTTTTAAAGATCGAAAATGTATTTAAATGATCCTCTTATTGTGCCAATTTCTCATTTCAAATCCTAGTCCTGCCGTTTGGGTTTTGCAAAGAATATTCGTATTTCTTATAAGAAAAATTACGGCGCAACTTTTACTTCCGATACTAGCGGCACTAGTTTCGTTGATTAAATTCGTTCTTTAGAAGCATATTTTCTTGCAACGACCAACTTTAACGTTCTCTTCCTATTGCGTCTAGCTTCAAGCATCGTACGGTCACAGTGCTAAGTTTTTAAGAACATGAGCAAAGAATTTCCGTCACGAAATTCATTTTAAATTTGTGGGAAAATTATTATATGGAAGTTTTAAAATTACATGTATGCCTGTTTTCAAGATTTTCATCTTCATGATATTGATACAAATTTATAAATAAAAGCAGGATTAACGAATTTGTTTTATAAAATGATATAAATAATATTGTTGATCGAGAGAATATATTAATTGTGTAATTACCCAATTTATCATAAATTGTATTTTCACGTACTAAATATTTGAAACGCTTTAATGGCGATTAAAATATATTGTTGCAATTATGAGACTTTATCATTAAAATTTGGATTGTTGATATTAAAGTACGTAATTGAGTGAATTTATGCATAATTTCGATTGTGATCTGATATTAAAAAGATACTTCATTTGTTATTAATCTTTATTAAAATATATTTCATGTATATTAAAGCCGAGATGCATATCGAGTGCATTTTTGAAAAATTTTAGTTTGATTAAAGATTAACCTTGCCCTTTCGGTCGAGGCCAAAATGTTACCTCGAAAGGACATAGATAGGAGAATGCCTGTACATGCTACGTCACCCTCGAAAGTTTCGACGTCTTTCCAACCGAAAGGTGGAACCAACCCCATTATCGAACGTCCTCTACGTTATCCTTCCTCCCCCCTCTTCCCATCTCCTACTACCCTACCACCGTATGCGCATCTAACGTAGCTACCCCGAAGAGTTTCGAATGCCTCTCTTTCAAGGTGATAAATCCCTAAGTATATCCACCGGAGAATTCACCTTAATACAGACTTTTCATCAGAATGATTGGTCTGATCCATGATTACGTAACGTGATATTCTGGGAAAAGCAGTTCTCTCTCTCTCTCTCTCGCTTTCTCTCTCGTGCAACTGATAACAAACGCTGACCTAAATACGTTCCCGCCAAACCGTCGTAAATCGTAACACTGCAACGTAAGGCACCCCCGCCTCATCACGTCCGCCTTCTTTTCGGTTTAATCTATTTCGCACGATCTTCCCTTATGCTTCGTGGAAAGAAAAGGTTCTGTCATAGGTAGTAAGTAGGAAAGAGAATCTTCTAAGAGGAGCCAATTAGGTCAATTTTAAGTATAAGTCAAGTATAAGTATATAGGGGCGCACAGCAAGAAATAACGCCGATATTCCATCGCTTCATCTGCTTTCTGTTTCGTCCCCTCGTGAATACGACTTTCGATTCCTGGGCTATGGAGGAAATATGGTCCCGACAAACGGAGCACGTACATCGCGATTTATAGCTTTAGCTTAATACTAGATATCATGTTGAAACCTTCAACTCTACTTCCTTTCTTCGCCTGCCCGCTAATGTAATCCTTACTTCGCTTCTCACCGAAAAGCGGCTTTTATTTCACGATACTTAATAGCTTCTCGAGTTTAACGTAAATTTACGTCCTCCGTGAATCTTTTTTATCTGTGTGTCGGTTTTCTAAACGTTGAAATTATGGTTTTCGTGGTTCCTCCATAAAAATTTTCGCTCCGTGTAGTACAATAGATAGCTCATAATTTAATCCTGAATAGATCTGTATCTCTCTATCACCTTTAACCAGTTTTATTTGCATTTATATTTCGAATTTGTAAAGCGATTGGAAGTGAGCGGAAAACATGTTGAAGAAAGGGTTGTGGTAGTGTACATGCATAGTCATTAGTCAAATTTTCCACGGAACACGACATTTCAGGCACGGCACTAGTTCTGTTCCGAATCGTCGAGCGTGTGCAGCCCCGTCAGACACAGCCGCGTTTTCTCGCGTGCACCAATGGTGCATGTTTCCAATACAGCTTAAAGAGAGAAATGTCACAGCCTCATAAATTGTGAAACCTTTACGAGGCACGATGGAAAGATATAGATTTTTATTATTAAATTATGTTTTCGCATTATTACATATTTCAAAATATTTCTCTTTGATACACATGTGTATATTTCTTGTAAACGTACTTTTGTTTATTTGTACTATATTTACATTCACGCAAGATACGTTTATCTTCGATGTTTCTATATTTACACATACTTCTTTAAATTTATTAATTTAAAGAAATATTTTTATAAATTGATTATATTAATTCTTGCAGTAAAAGGTTCAACGAGTTAATCAATTTAGAACTAGATTAGTTGATATAGTATTTCCAATAGTGTAACTTCAGTGTTTTAAGCTTCTAAAGCCACAAAGTCAACGGTGGTGTTGCACGTGTCTTCGGAGACGCGTGTATCTGGTCAGTTTGTGCGATAATGTCACGCGCGGGCGCATCGGAAGCCGAAGAGAAGAGCGCACGCGCCTCTAAGACGTCAGAAAATTCTCCATTCTACACTAACCGCGTTTGAGTTTACGTGAGTCTCGTTGTGAGGAGATCCTCAACAAAGATCGCGAGAGGAAGCTAAAGCGGTGGTTTAGCGTCATATTAAGGATCGGCGCTAACGAGATTGATTGCGGACAGACATGCACAGGACACTTGCCGTGAGCCTTGTCTTATCTCGATGCGCCGCTCGGCAAAATGCGCTTTAAATTAATTGCTGTTTAAGCTGTAAGAACATGTGCGTGTTGTCGCAATTTTCGATTTTAGGTTATGTAGGAAATAAACGCAACGATTAGCTCTCTCATAAATGGATACATTAAAAATTAACAAACGACATTAAATACACCGATCTGAATATAGAATTATTAATATCAATGTTTTCATTACTTTTTCCTATTTATCTGTATTTAGTAATATAATTAAAGGTTTCTTATTTAACGCGAAAAGATATTTTAGAAGTCCCAAGGCACATAGAAAGTGTGCTTGGAAAATACGTGTACGAGTAGTTAATAACCGTAATAAAAAACATGATTTTAGCACGTCTTGATTTTTTGGCGAAAAACGATGGAGCTTTGGAAAATACGAATCGCATAATTTGCCGTCAGCGAACTAGAAATGTCGCGACCGCAACCAATCGCACCGGAGGGACTTTGCGACCGAGAAACAACGTGTCGGTCCGGACATCGGAATCGCTTTGCAAAGCCTCTTTGGAGTTGCCCCTCGGTCGAGAAGCGATGCTTTACAGCCGAGCGTCTCTGGGAATTCCGCCAGATGTGAAATAATCAACGGATGATGTACGCGCTTGGATGTGCGAGAAAATCCTTCGTTTCGTCGTGTGAGTTCACGTATATAGGGGCGAGAATTTGGACGGCGCTTGCGCGTTCGTTAAGGGTGCAAATCATGATTATTTCTCTTTAATTTCAATGAGGTCGATCGGCAACCACAAAGCCATAAGAATATTAATCGGCTTCTCGTGCTTGCATTGCATACATGTTTCCCACGCATCGACGCTTAGTTAGATTGTGATAGCATTGAGAACAGACGCCTCCACACGTCAAACAATGTCTTTTCCTCTTTACGTATTTCTATATCAAATATATACTTAACGATTCGTCGAGTTAACATTATGATTGTTACCTTGTTTTAAAAATTTTAATTTGTTAAATATTATTCAAATCGTTTCGCACTATTTTATTGCTACTATACTTACTTTCATTAAGTGGCTAATTTTATGAAACGGAAATATCTACAATGTCAATATGACGTCAGTTTGTGTTTCAATATTTGTAAGCTGGGATATAATAATATTTAATAAAATTGTTCAATTATTAATAATCAATAATAGAATTAATGCGGCTGTGGATATGCATTAGATGGCGTAAGTAGACCAGTTAAAACAAACAAATAATGCATGTAATGTGAGCTGCCGGATAAGCACAAATTTTGTCTCCTAAATATGTCCCATATCTTCCAGCCTTTTCTCTCCGAAAGTATGGCCGTGTTGGATTACACGTCGTGAATTACTGTAGGACCAAGCATCTGCGGTAAAAGCTTATATCCGCGTAATTTACGCCGAGACGCGGTATAAGCACACCGTTATCCACGGATCGTTATCATTTCAATGCTATTTGCGGTAAACACGTTATATATCGATCAGTCTCGTAGATACTACCGTGCTAACAGTTAAGATCCGATATTCACTCAAAGCTTGAAAGCCGTCATGAAAAAAATTCTTTATGCCTTCTTTGTATTATTGTCTAATTTACAGCAAACTTGTTACAAATTTCTTATAGCTGTGTATTCTCATTTGCTATGTTTAATCGAGCGTATCTGATCGTTTTTCAAAGGATTTTAATTTTTTGTTTATTCTCTACATTTATCGAATTTTGGTAGATAGGAAAAAAACAGTACTGCATTGTACTGTTGAGTACCTCTTGAAGAATTGCAAACAAAGTGTTTTCATTTCCGAGTTCTTCGAAAATGCAATGTTGCAAAGCATTCGTTGTACCTATCATTTAAGCAAAAATATCCCGGCAATAATCGTAATGTATGTAAAATCGTCAAATAGATTTTAATCTAATATGATCTCGACATTCCAAACGCGATATAGAAACTGTCGATAAAGTCATCACTAAAAAGTACTAATATGAAAGCAATTCTTAAAAGCTCTCGTCGTAACCGTTAATCGTAAAAGTATTTACTTTGCCTGTTCAACTGGCGATCAATGATTTCAATTACCTACTATCATTGACTCGCGTCTCGTCGGAGGCAATTCAAGTTCTTCTCGACCAACTACGGGTAGTCGGTTGATAAAGCCGAATGTAGTTCGCGTGATGAGCTTTAAAGCTTCCTTCAAGTGGTAAGCATCGAAGCTACATCAGCCAGCAAAGTTTACCATCGGTTGAAAATACTTTGATAATAAAAGCGCATTATCGTAGTTTGTTACGATTTAATAATATGGAATGTATATATTGAACAAATATGCATTTAAAGACTTTGTGTGTAATTCGTAATAGTAAATTAAATTCACACTGCGTATTTATCTACTCTCAAAAAACCAACAAATATTGATACTCTACTAATATCAAAATAATTGCTCATATAGTGGTGCCATCGGCACAGCATAAGAAATCTTTTTTATCAACGTAACAAATAAATAATTTCTGTTTTTGTTTTACCAGTTAATTAACAACGAGACATTATCTTTGGTATATTTATGAAACACGGTTGAAGTAAACTTTTGCTGTACGGTGCAGCATTTTTCTGATAGATATAGTGGTCGGTAGTTATAAATGCATATACAATCTTGTTTGGATAATCCGAGAAAATATACAGAACCTGAGTGCACGTTAGTACGATGAGAAAATTAACTACCTAACAGCTGTGTCGCACTTACTTTTCTAAGGTCTATCGAATAAAAACAAGATATATATCTCACATTTTATCTGTCGATGTTTTCATCTATTATGAGATGAACAAAATTGTCCTTTTTCCTTCAACAATTACAATTTTAATGCAATAACTCTTAATTTGTTTGAATAATTCTTCCAGAATATGAATTCATTAATAGTAAGAAATTTAATTTTTATTTATGAGAATTAATTTCAGTCCTAAGAAGCATTCGTCGTGACAGAAGATGCCACCCAAAATCTTTAAATATGAGTACATATATTCGATAAAAGTCTGTCATTTGCGACAGGTACATTAAAAGATTTTTATATGGCGTAAAAAAAGTAAGACGGTGGAACACACTTCACCGAAATAAAATTTGGTGTGTCGCGATAAGTGAACCGTATGCGCGCATATGCGTTGTGGTCGTTTAAAAAGAGGTAGAGCGGGTAGGACAGAAGCGGGGGAAATATGTGTGTTCTGAGAATGATTCATAAATAGTTTATTTTCGTACCGGCTGCTGGGGAATCGTTAGTTGCGGCCAAAGCTGCCGCCTTCGAGACGCGCCGCGTATTTCCTCGTCGGTTTCTTCGCTTCGCCAGCGTAGATAGACGCGCGCAGCATAGAGTACGAGATTTGAAACAAGGCTCCGAAATCCGTATTAACATTTCAAAGGACGCATGAGTAATAAATCTAGCTTTCCAGTGTGGCGTGAAACTACGGATTCCGCAGTGCTCCATAATAAATGTACATCGGAGTAAAAGGTGCGACCATAATTGTACTGTCGCTCGTTGCCGCGCATAGTGACTATGTGACGGCCGATTCACACTAATTGAAATCACATCCAATACTGTTGCGATTAATATTGATAGCAGCTTGTGACGCATTTAATTATTACACGTTGGATATATAGAATAATGCATACGCGTGATAAACAATAGCGTTAACGCGTACGGTGGCACGTTTGTGCTTTCGCTTGAAAAATGGCGTTGCCATCACAGGAGGTAACGTTTTATTAAACTGCATGCTGTGTTATTTCGAGCACGAAATTACGAGCATCTTTCATGAAGCGTATATACTGATTATGCACCAATATTCGAAATTTGCGAGGTGCTATTCTGTGTCCGCAATTAGTTTCAAAAAATTATAACATTATTATACAATATATTCTTGTTTTTCATAAATTTGGATTTTTTTCTTCTTTTAATTTTAACTGTTTTAATATTTTGTCTGCAAGTCCATAATGCGCACAGATATATAATTAGTCTTTATACTTCAACAAATTAGGATAGTACAATGTTACATTTAAATAAATTATTACTTGGTTCAAAATGTTGCGCAATTGTCATGGTATATATACGTAATGTGTTTGTTTGACATACTCTCATTAAACCTCCAAATTGAAGTTCCTCCGAAATGGAGTTGATGCCAGTTACTTAGTTCCATGGTTCGTTAGCCGCGACTGGTGAGAAAAGATCATCATGAATACAACCTAGGAAAAAGATTCTTGATGCTCAACCTGTGTCTTTGACGTTGCCTTTCAAAGAACACGTACAATTGAAAACGAAGCATCATAGAAAGAAATTCAATTAACTGTAGTCGAAGATACATTTCATTCGACTATTCATCGTTAATCGAATTCTGTTACATGTATAAACTCTTGACAGGTATTATATCAGTTGCGTGTTTTAGAATGATTGTTCATAAAATGAAACGGAGATATTCAATAGAGATGTTCATGTAATAAAGTTTGAAAAATCGATCGTGAGTTTTTCGGAATCGGCGAAATTAACATTGTAAATTATGTATCATATATCGTTAAGTTTATATAATTCGTTTATATAATTTAAAAGAAAAAAGTGAAAGTTTCTACCAAATTTTTGTTTGTTTAAAAATAGATATACTTTCGACAAAGAAATGTAAGGAAACATTATTATGACAATGATATGTCCATTGACAAAAATATTTAAATGTAAACAAAAAAAAGCCATTTTCAGTTACAGCGGGTTTGGTGCCTAATAATATTCATTATGAATATTACAAATAATTAGAATTATCAATTTCATAGACTATGCCCCAATTTGGTTTACCGGGTTTGAAACACAAGCATAAACTAAATAATCTCACAATTAAATTAATTAATCGTCGATTTAATAATAATGCTAGTTAATGTTAAATATAAGCACAAGAATTTAAAATAATGAGATTAATCTATATCTTTTTCAAGTTATGGAAAATGACGACTCGTATGTAATATTACATGTTGCATGGGATCAAAAAATATCGTTCCGATGATTTACACTCATGTCATAGTTCGCGGATCAGTGAACGGAAGAAATCAAAGCAATTTTAATTTACATATTTCACAAAAGCAGAAACAAGTCGGTCGGGCAGCATGCATTTTTTTTTCCCCCAATAGAGATAAAGTAGAAAAAGGAAAAAAAGGAAGATAGAGAGAAAGAAGAAAGGGATAAAATTTCCCTGTAACGTCCCGACATTTTCAACTTCGTGTAGATCTCACGGGATCAAAATATCAAAAGTAACCTAATAAGTAAGTTTTCTAATTAAGTTAAAAAAAAAGAGACTTATTTCTTTGCTTTAACTTCATTGTGGTGTAGTTCTGGCGAAGAAAATTTTTGCCTATTCAACGAATTTAAATATGCTCTGCGGTATTAGAATACGACTCCATTTCGTACTTTTGTTGAAATAAATAACGTGATGCCAAATATATATAACAAGTGACATCGCAGCTCCAAATATCGTGTTAATAGTGTTGCTTACGTTAGGCGATTTTGCTAAATCGTCAAGGAAAACAATTATGCCCGTGTGAGGGTATATAGCCTTGAGCCCATTTAAGCAGAGTTCATACATTTGCACCCCTATTTCTCCCGTTTCTTGACTGGTACGCGAAATGCATATGAAGCGCCTTAAATCGTTGGTGCACAAGATGCAACAGCTGTTCTCATTGTTGTGATATATATACATTTAACTTATATCGTTTGGCCAAATCTTGAGAAACGAGACTTCCATTAGGCAAGATTGTTTTTTTATGTCATCTTTTAAATTAAATTTTTCTTCTTTTTTCTTATATGTCTTATAGCTCCAAGTTTTTAATGATCATAAGTAAAGCGTTTTTGCTGTTAAAAATTATGGAGCTTCAGCTTTTTTCTATATTTACATATCGATCCCTTACTTCAAAGCGAAAGTTTAAAATAACCGTGATTTTCGAGTTATGAATGAGATAGGTATGTACCTAAACGTTAAACCGATCAATCATCAAAGGTAAATTAACTTAATTCCATAAAAAAAAACTCAAAATGTTACAAACTTAAAAAAAATGGTTTAAAAAATATTGTCAAAGTTTAACAGTCAATCGTGCAAAAATACCCACATTGTTAAACAAAGTGACTTGGAGTCGCGACGATTCTGCGATTAATTAAAGAATAAATTAAATTAGATCTTATATATGAATAAATCAAATTAAATAAAGAAGCGTCAAATTCAAGAGTGAATCTTAATGCCTAATAATATTTCTGTATAAATATTTAAATACATTTTTCAGCACTTCAAATTGCGTGCCGAATGCAGCTGGTCTTAAAAATGCAGTTCTAAATTAAAGCTGGAAACAGTAATCTTATTAATAAAAGATAAAACTTCTTAGGAATTAAAACAAAGTATTTGAATCAAGGATTATGAGAGTCGATGCGGTTAACAATGCATATAGTTAAATTAAATAATATAATATTTATTAGTAAGTTTAATAGTTACATTCGGAGCCGAAATGTTTAAATATAATTGTAAGTTGTAAGATGTAATTTTAAATTTGTAACTGTTAGACTCTCATAGCTCTTGATTCAAATACTTTACAGTAATATAATAAATTAAATTAAAATATTTTATAATATAATATATATAAATTAAATTATTTATTATATATTAAATATTTAATATAATAAATTAAATTAAGATATTTTAAATTAAAATATTTAAATTAATAAATTATTTTAAAATATTTATTCGATATTTAAGATATTTATCTCTCTCTCTTTGTTTTTGGCTTTTTCTCTTTCCGATTATTTGTTAGTCTAATTTAATATATGGGGTTATCATGTATTTCCACACGGCTGATGAGGACTAAGTAAAGTCGAAACGTACCGTTGAAACTTATAGTTGTGAATATATATATCACATTGTTACACCTAATATACCTCGTTTAATTTTTTATCTGGATTGGTCCCTATATTTAATTGTAAAATATTTTTAAATATTGATATTTATTGTAAATATTGATATTATTTTTTTGCCAATATTAATTAATTAATTAATAATTCTGTCAAGTAGAAAAATAGTTTTTTCTCCTTTTCTGTAAAGTTGAGTTATATAATTTTTAAAGGGAGCGATATTAAAGATATCGTCCAAAGCTATTGTTCTTTAAGGCAAGATTTAAAAGATGATTCTACTCCGAAGTTCAATAATTCTATCAAACCATTTAATAACTGATGTTATTAAAGCAAACTTCAAGTGAGATCTTCCAGAAAAATTGAAGGAAAATGAATCTTGCATTAAAACGTCCAGAGAACATTAGATAATACTTATCTAAATAAGGAATATTATTAACGATGTTGTAAAATAATTAATAAATAGTACACTAAGAAAAAAATTGTTCATTAGACCAAATTAATTTAGTTCGTTTGTATTTCTTTTGATGAAGAATGTTCGTATTTAAGTTAAATATATTATATTAAATATATACATTCTTTCCAACGAAAGAAATAAAAACAACTAAATTAATTAAATGAAATAAACAATTAATTCAGTCAAATAAATAATTTTTTTCACAGTGTAATAAAGAATAAAGAGAGAAAGAGAACTAAAGAAAGAAATTATTCATATATATGTATATGTGTATGTAAAGAAGTATGCGTAAACTCATAATATTGTACTATTATAGCCCCAATTTTTTATATATAACTTTATAAGATACAATCGGTTTTCTTCGATAGATCTTCTTTGAGAATTATTTTCGAAATCTATATGATACATCTTATAGACCCGACAAAAGTGTTTCTAAGAAGAAGATATTAAATTCTGCGCGTGTATTCTGTCGCTAAGGCCACCGTGCGCAAAAACACGACCCTCTCTGTATATGTTTAAAATCGATAGATCTTTTCAAACGCAGCATTCTCAGCTCCATCTAAGCCTCCGCTGTTGATTTTAATTGCGTTTCGAAAGTGCCCGGAGACAGTATAAGAAACGATAGCAGCCCCAAAACATTGCCTGAACGCGGCACGTGGTACAAGCCGGTGTGCTCGGCATCTCTAAAAAAACAAGTTTAAAAAATAGGATTCGGACGAGAAAGCAATTACGGCACCCTCGGATTTAAAACCGCTCGCGGATCCCGCGCCACTGGTTTTTCCCCATTAATCCAATATCGCATGTCAAGTCGTTCCCCTGCAGAAATATCATTTAATGGTGCAGATTTTGAACAAACAAACAGATTCCCGTCTCAATATCATTCCTCCTGCCATCGTGCTTTTGTGTATCGGTACGCGCGTTCGCGCGAGTGCATCCGCACGTTTGCCAGTGCAGGTGGCCTTTTCCGCTCTCGTACAGTCGAAGCCGATTCTGCCACAGCCCCATCCGCTTCGTCTGTTCTCTCCCTCCATCCTCTCGATTGTATCGATCATCGATGGAGAGGGTGCACACGTCGAAAACGGCTGGTTTACTCGAGCGTATCGTATCGTTACGTCAATGGCGAGTCACGTTCTCGTTGAGATCACACCTGCATCCGCGGTCCTCGCGTGCATTTTCCGCACGCGGTTACGAATGTTTGAAACTACCCCTTCCCTTTTGAATTCGCGAAACAGTTTGTTGGCATCGAGAGTTGGAGCGTTCGCTTCCGCTCTTTCCCAACGTCGACGCGAGCATTAAACGCTAATAAGTAGCGCGTAATAAAGTTGCTCGGGTGGAATGATAATAGAATGTACATCTACGAGGTGCATACGATCGTGTGTTAACTCTTATTCGAACAATCGGGCTTGAAATACTTCTTGAAATACTTCTTTATTTATTTCTCTAATCCGTCTGAAATCTCCTCTTTTTTCCTTGGAGAAAAAGTGTCTCTCGAGGATAAGAACTAATGTTTAATGTATGAGGAGATTAAGGAGAATTATTGACGATTACTTCCTTTTCGACTAAAAAAGTGTAATGACGGATGTTGCGCATATATTCTCTCAATAAATTATCCGAATTATTAAAATGTTTTCTTCTTTCTCTCCCTCTGTTTTTTTCTTTCTTTCTCTCCTTTTCTCTCTCTAATATAATATAATATTAATATAAATAATATTAATATTGGAATTATTATAAAAAAGATCATCTTAATTACGTCCGTGCATAAACATTCGAATTTTTAATCATTCGTCGTGCCATGAATTACCGACACGGCATGTTAACGATGCGAATTATGTGATGTTGACTTATCTGATATATAATGAGGTGTATTTTTAACAATTCAGTCATTACGACGACGATTTTCTTAAAACATACGAAATACACAAATATGACTGTTTACCGGAAAGAAATTTAATAATTTACAGATATTGCAAATATGACTATTTTCATGTTTCAATTATATTCTACATTTTTTAATAAAGCAACATTATTCAGGTTATAATAATTAATGTAAACCTGTTACGACTGACTCTATTCTTAATTCCGAACCAAAATGAATAGTAATAGAGTTGACAATTCATTTAAATCACCGATATAACATTGTATTATATATAATACTACTAAATTTTTTAACTTACTTACGAGAAAACTGCGCGAAGCGGAAGGACAAACTGTGTCGTTTCTACTAGAAAAATACGCCGCTCTCTCTCCGAGCGTTGCTTTCATTGAAAAGTTCAGTGCAGCAGTGCCATTCTTGTGCCAATTCGACTGAATGCACCCGAATAGAACGCGCATTCGTAAAAAGTAATTATGCGCCGCGTGCACGAGTTTCTTAAAATCCAAATCGGATGAATTTTCTAGTGGAATCGAGCGATTCCGAATTCCAATAGAGAAGCGATGATGGAAAAGGATCGTGTATTTACACACTGTGGGACGAAGCGCTTCCCTGCAACGTGAAACATTCGCGCGACACAGAGGCGTGCAATATCGCGTAATTAAAGAAACGACCGTCGCAAAAATTTTTCAAGCAGATTTCGCTGTGAAAACTTTCCGTTCCAATTCTAGTCCCGTTTATATCGCAAGTACTCGCGCCTGTATGTTTCACAGTCGTGCCTTGTAAAAACTGTCGATTCGTGTTGTCTATGTGGACGTACGTGTATGTTCCTCTGGTCGAAATTTTCTATTGACCCTTCGCATATGGAAAGAAGAAACCTATTAACGTATTCCAGTATACGTCGGATCGACCGAGCGGAGCTCTTCAAACATCATTTTCTAGCGCGCCAGCACGACGACGAGGGTGAACACGATGAAACCGCGAAATATTTATAAACTTCGTCTTTCTTCGGTTGAGAGGTCAATGTACACGACCGAGGGCGTCTGTGGGTGAAAGTGTAGACGGAAATGTACACAATGATGGGGATGAGATCGCCGTCGGGAACCTCCTTTACATTCACGTTAATCTTTTTTTACCTAATGTGGTCGCATGTAGCTCGATATTTGAAAAAAGGGGATTCTGTAGTGGACGTTTTCACGAGAAACATTCTTTTTTTAGGATCTGGGTAGTGAAGTAAGGCAATGCAAATTCGGTAAGAGATATATTCTAATCATTCTAAATATCCAAAATTTCTCAATTTCTTTGAAATATTACAATAGATATCAGTATATTTTAGAAATATTTCAAAATATTATCAGTACATTTTAATTTAAATGTATTACTTCAAAGTGCTTTTTCGTATAAAATATTCAGATATCTCGGGAGATATGTAGAATTATAAAGAAAATCTCTTGCGTGCGATATCCTTAGAATATCTTGGCCGCTGTGGTAAAAATATATACATATATACCAGTAGACATGTAGAGGTGAGTGATTACATTATATATAAGCATTCTAAAAATATATCTTACATATAAATGTTCCATGCTCTCTTATAGTATGTAGGACATAAGATATTATGATTTTCCAGCAAGATATTTTGATACGATCTTGTACATTTTCTTTGGTGGTTAATAATGTGATCCAAAACATTTTACCTCTCTGTCATAGGTGTCTCTCGATTAGTGCAAATTTTATGGTAATCGCAATAATCTATAATATACAAGATTATTTATCGTGATATGCTTCTTGTAATGAAATGTTACAACAAAATTATAATGTTTTTTGAAAATAAACTTCGACGAATGATAAAAAAGAAACTAATCAACATAGTACGTATCTATTTTAAAAGCATCAGTATAACATGTCGTAAAGAACGAAGGACACTACATTTGCACCTAGTGGCACATCAATTCGCGGTCTAACTTTATTGCGCGCACATATTCTCCGTGTCGTTACGCCCAGATTTATATGGCCGCGACGTATCCCCGGGGCGAAGTAAATATTCGCTCAAGGAAGGAAATATTGTTCGCAGATTCGATAGATTTAAGCCGGCGAAGGGTTTAAAGGTACTTCGCAGTATGAGATCTAAAAGTTAAGGATCTCGACCTGGGCAAGGTGTCGGTAATTTCCCAACGTAACGAACATATCTCCTCAGCATAACGTTTTATATCATCTTGCTCATATCGTGCCAACGTTTCCCCGAGGTAAAGTAAATTTTAGGTGAATTCAAGAGGCAAGGAACATCTCACGTTCGTTCTTTTCGGGAGAGGAGAATCGCACGAAAAAAATGGCAAAAAACAAATACATTTTCGTCGAATCGTCGAGGCTTGCCGTGAGGACCTTGAATTAACGTTTGCATAAAAAAGTCGATTAGCTTATGTACGTGTGCAACTGTTGGCCATTCACGAGAAATTGCATGGAAAATTGAGTCGCACGAAGGAGGTCGATATACGTGCAGGCGGCGAGAGCCGCCGCGTGAAAGTCGTATAAATAATTTTTATGCGACTTCGACTTTTCGAACAGTTCCACTTCTGCCGGTGTACCGTTTTATCTTGCCGTGTTCCTTCGACATTTCCCCGAGGACATGTAAATTTGTACGGGAAAGAGAGAACGGTCGCGTCGTGCCAATAACGCCGAACTGGCGAATAATTGGCTCGTACTTATATAGGATGAAATCGGAAACTTCGACGATAGAAAAGATAGAGAAGAAAAGGAAGTTCCACGGTCGGTCTGAGAGTTGCAAGCAAGAACAATTGCTAAAGCCGTTTCGTCATAATTTCATTGCATATTCTTTCTGTAGATACATCATGTTATTTCGCTCTAGTTATGTTTCTGCAACATTTCCCCGGGGTGAAGTAAATTTGAGAAGGAGAGAAAGAAAATATTGTCCGCTTCGTCGACGAGGCGGCAAAGAAGCAGTTTCGGACGCACAAAGGGCCTACAAAATAGATCACCCAGTCGTATCTCCAGCAGGATATTGCAAACGTTCCGCTTTAAAATCTATGCTATGTGTAACCTCGTGCCAATTTTGATCAAAATGCACGAATTATTGTTATTGATCTACTATTATCTGCCTGACTTTACCCCTCCTCGCTTGAACGCCACGACAAATGATTAATTTCACATGTGTGGCCCATGAATTCAACGAAGTCCGAAGTGGGACTAACAAATATTTGCGGATAAGTATATTCCATGAACGAGGTGTTAATTATGCATGCCGACAAATACCGCTAACGTGTTTAATGGATTTCATTAGTATATCGAAAAACATATGTGTAAACTATATTTACATACGTATGTAAATGCATGTGTACATTCAACCCGAAATTCAAAACACAAGTCATTGAACTGTATATAGAAGAATGTATAAATGAAACGAATAACCTCAATCATTGGAAAGCTCGGTAACATTTAATCGATTGTGAGAATATTTGTGCGTACAGCACCGACAGCAAATGTAAATTTCTAATCGCTTTGATGTCCGCGGGTCACTGCAAACTGAAGCAGATAAACCTACTCCACGTGCGCAGGCTAATATGCTCGTTTCAGTTCGTGGAAGCTTCGCTACAAACAATTTACCTGAAATTGCCGTACGTGCACGATAACCGCTCGGGAAAACGGAAATGGCCCCCTCGAGAATGCGGGTAAGCGTCATCTTCCTCGCGGCTCACGTCTTACAAAAATCCGCCACTTGTGCCGCTTGGTGCACTCCGGGAAACTATGCAGGCGGTCGGTAAACCGTGCCCACCGACTCACTCTCGAGATGCTTAAATTGCCATTACGTTAGCAAAACGCTCGAGGGACTGCACCGCTTGACTTCGGCAAATTTCGCTGTTAAACTTTATTGAAGATAAAAACATGGAGCGCAAAAACCTTGCACCCGTTAAACTGCAAATGTATCCAACTTCATTAAACTTATTGCGATTATAATTGAAGATTACAATTGAAATACTGCAACGTTGCTGAACATTAATAACAGTTGAAAATACAAATACTGTATTTAAATAACGATTTGCAAAATCGCTTTTATTAAACATGCTCGATGTTTGAAGAGAAGTTTCATACGCAATATACGATATACGCTTAAGCTTATAGAGCAGGGAATACACACGGTTTGAACACATTTTAGCTACTCCCTTCACAATTTTGTATTCTCAACGGGCATAGAAAGTTGTATACACGAACTATTATATCCTTAAATCACTGTTAAATCAAGTCTTAATATACTGACATTCTATATTAATCTCTTATTCTTGACGAATCGAACGGAAGAAGAACGCCAAGCAACTTTTAACAAGAAAGTCCTACTTTTTTTATTCTTCAATGACTTGCAAATTCATATCTAGCAACGCTACTTGAATGCGATCGTCCTTAGAAATTTATGCAAGTAAGAACAATTATATTTTTCTCAAATGACAAAGTCAAAAAACAATATCCAAGCAAACTATTGAACAGTAATGTAATAAAACTAACGTTAGATGATGGCAATCTATCAAATGATTACGTTAACGATTCTCTAATTATTTTTTATTTAACGCAGAATAAGGCTATCAGAGCAGCTTTTTTATAAATTCTTCTTTTTCTATTCGTGTATGTGATTATTTGATAGCAAAAGAACTTATATTATTTAACGATTTATTAATGTCATTATCTTTCTAAGCAGGTACGTCTATAATTAATAAGTCGAAAGGTAACAGTGTCTCTATATATCACGCAGGCTTGGTGAGCAGTTATTATCACTCCTGAAACAAACAAGCTGCTTGCCTACGCTAAATGCAGAAGAGCTAATTATATCCGGGGAAATGTTATATCTCTACAATTTATACCTAATAATATTTATGTCACTGTTGCGTATCGGTAAAATTTGGATATTGATAATAATATGTTAGTTTGTTAAATATTATATTCGTTTATTGCGTCCATGTAATCAAAATAAATAAAATATCTATTTAAACATTCTCTAATATATGCCCCTCGATGATTATGTCACTTATTTATAGTACAGAGTTACATACGTCATTGTATACTAAAGTTCACTGAATGCTTTAACATTTCCGAAATAAAGGATTGGATATTTTCGGTCGAGTGCATCGCGCCCAGACATTTGTATGTTATGATTCAGATTTTAATCTGACAGTTTGACATTTACTATAGATTATAAATGCATGTATTAAATATAAACAATAGCTTATATGATATATTAAATCAATAAATAAAAATCTATTTTTATAATTTTAATTAAAATTATTATATATATGAATATCTAGATAAAGCGATAAAAAAAATGCTTTGTAATCTTAAATTCCGGAAATGTTTTAATAAATTTCAGTATAAAGAGAGATTCGAAAATTAACGATGTTTTAATGCAATGTGTATGTTAATACAACTTGTTTTGTTTTATGGCCAAAAACGATTTTACTATCTGCCAAAAACATATTAGCCGTTTATATGTACAAAACGATATTCTAATTATGTCCATTTATTTATGATAAATTAACATTTTTCTAAAGTGTTTGCAATTATTTTCAATTTCCTTTTTTTTAATTTCCTTTTTATCATTTTCTTCTGAAAAAGATATAACTTTTTACACACACACACTTACTTATTTTATAATTTATATACGCAATTTAACGTTATAATAATTGTAAATGATATTCTAATCTGTTACTTAAATAAAAAATAATTAATGTAACAGAATATATAAGTACATTTTAGCCACTTTAACAACTTCCTTCTATTTCAATTTCCTATTATAATCCTTCAATTTGCTTGGAAGGTAAAACTCAACATGTTCGTTGTGATCAAAGAGAACTAACAGTCAATAAAAGTTCTACCCGGTTTTCATTTCGCACTGGTGCAATTTTTGTTTGACGAACAAATACATAGATCAGCGTGTTTCAATAAAAAAAGATTCAACTAAAGTAAATCGAAGTTTCCGTTTCCTAAATGCTAGTCTTTCGATTGTTGCTTAAACATATTATGTTTATCTTCTATCGATATGTACAGTACGACATGAATAATTATCCAGATTAAAGGCCGAGATTAAAGGATCAATTATTCCATTGAGTTTAAATTAACTTGTTAGTAGAGGAAACAATGGAGGAATGTAACCTTGATCATTTGATAATCAAGACGATTAATTGTTCGCGACAAAATGCTTAATTAATCGCGATGGAGTGAAAGAGAATAAACGCGACGCGGTGCTTCGACGCTTTCGCGTTTAAGTATCTCACCATATCCTGCACCATTAATATTTATAACGGTGTTGTCATCAAACTTGATCATGGTTTGTCCATCGAGGGTCTAAATGCGTGGTCGTCGCAAAGAGAAATCCTAAAACAACGTCCACCCCGTAGTTCGCGTCGCCGCCACCACTGGCCGGCAAGCAAGCACAGCCAGGCAGACAGGCCAGGGGTGCAGGAACGAGCGGGGTCGACCCTGCGCGCAGCCTCCCCAGTCCACCCCGAAGATTCAGTCGTCGTGCGGCAGAGGAGGGCCGAGGAGCGCCCGGTCGAAGCGCCGAGGTCCTCTCTCCACTCTCTTCGTCTCCTATCTCCACACGCGTATCTCTTTTTATCCGCCTCGCGTTCTCTCTCTGTCTGGACCAAACTGAAAACGACCGGCTCCCTCTATCGCACGCACATACATACACACACACACATATACTCCGCGAGTCGCGAGTGAAAACGAGCCGGGCAGCGCCGCACCGACCTTCACCATTTTGGTACACGCAGTACGCTACGTACAGCCGTAAAGCTGTATGTCCTCGCCGAACCCTCGCTTGACGGAGAGAATCCGCGAGAAGAACTCGCCAAATTTTATCGGAATGCGCGCGGAGCGACCGGTCCGCTGCGTGGATTCCGTGACGAAACGACGACGCCGGTCTGGGGGTTGCTAGCCTCCCTCAACTCCGCCTCTCATTCCTGTCACTCTATTCGTTTCTCGCTCGCTCTCTCCCTCTTTCTACTACGAAGGGTGGGTGGTGATACGCCGGTGGCAGTGGCGGCAGTAGTGTGTGGATGCTTGTACCGGTGGGTGCTCTCTAGTGTGGGAGTAGTGGTTCCTAGTGTTGGTGATGGTGCTAGTGGTGGTGGTTCAAATTTCAGCCGCGTGCACGGGTTCACCTACGTGAGCCATTACACGGGTCCTCGGCTTTCTCGCCGACTGGGAGGCTATATGAGCGGTCACGGTCCACGGACGCAAATTCTGGCCACCTTCGTCCACCTCCTTTTCTCTCATTATCCTTATCTCCTCCATATACCCGGTGTGCTGACGTTCGACGTGCTTACTCAGGCTACGCTCTTTGCCCGCTCATCTTGACCGAAATTCGCGGTGTGTTCGTCGATCCCTACGTGTCGGTATGTCCGATCGTAGTAGTATGCAGTGTATGCGCGTGCTTTGTTGAAAGGATGCAACGTATCGCTGCTGCGCTGCCCTCGTCTCATACTGATTGCTGAGGTAACGTAGCAGTCAGAGGAGAGAGACGCGATGAAAATATTATCCGCAAATACATTATCCTCGCAAATACAACAGGCAAAAGACGTCAGGATGTATCGTGATAAAAATATTATTCGTCTCGCAAATACGATGAAAATCCCTCCGTTCACGGTGAGATCGGGGCGAAATAACTGGGGATGGAAAATGTGCTAGTCGAGATAAAACGCTATTTTTCAGGATTATTCAACCATTTAAAAAATATGACGGATATCGATAACAAATATATAATGTATATTTTTATTTCAAAGAAGATCGTATCATTTTTTCGAAAAATTTAGAAATAATTTTCTTGAAAATTCAGATTTCAATTAATCGATATTAATTGTAATTGGTAATCAAAATATATGTTTCGAAGTTATGACAGTGAAAATGATCAACTGCAAGAAACGGTCTGGCTTATAGTGTATCCATATTTTGAATTGCAGATTATAATTGGTTTCTTACACCTTTTAACGAAAACGTCTTTTTCGTATCTATTATATTCCCCATTCCGTCTACATTCGGACGAAACTCCGCGTGTGTAAACGCGACCATATGTGCGCGGAACGGCCACATATATGCTCCAAAAACGCGTTAGGTACGCACGTGTATGTGTGTTTCTATGGAAGAGAGTATCGTATCATTGCGACAGGTCTCTCGACCAGTTGTCGCGACCCTCTTCAACACCGCGTAAAAACAGGAAGTATGGTAAAAACATCATCCCCCTTCTACCGTGATAGCCTGAGCCCGCTGAAGCCCGTTAAATCGGACTCCAAAGCAGGGTGGGAGTACTGGAAATTACCGAGATGTATCTCTCTCCCGATTATTTCATGTGAATCCGCCGCGAGATTAAGTGGCTTTCCCGATATATATATATATATATATGTCCGTGTGTGCGTATTTTCTATGTACGGGTATATATACGTATATGTAACGTCCACATTGTGCGAGCAGTGGCATCGTTTCCGTAAATTTCGCCCGACGCCCCTTCTTCACAGCGACAATTAGACGCGGCAAAACCATTACCGATTCCACGCGCGGCCAACCGTGGGAACAAACGGTGAGAAAAAGAGAAGTGATATCACATAGAATACCTAGGAAGCTAGATTCGACAAAACGACGGATCATCCAGAGCGTGTAGCTTTCGAAACAAAAGCGTGCAGTTTGCTACTTCGATGCGTTTTACAAGAACGAGTTACACGGGTTGTGTTATGGATGAGCGTTTGAAGTCTCGTTCATCGTGACGGTTGGAAATAGGGGTTGCAGTTGGGGGTGGTTTGTTTTGCCCTCGTCCGTTGAATAGGAACAATCGACTCGCACCGGTGTGCGCTTTTTCCCGCGATGTAAAGTGTTGCGTCGAGACGATGTAGAGGACGAGTTGTACGGAGAAGAGGAGGAGATGAGGAGAAGCAGGAGGAGGAGGAGGAGGAGGAGGAGGAGGAGGAGGAGGAAAAGGAGGAGGCAGCAAGGGGACGAAAAATATGGCCCGTGTGCATGTCGAGCGTGTCGGCTGCCTTTTTGCTCGCTTGTGCTTCTGTCTCTTTTTCTTTTTTTTTCTATCTTTTTTCTGTCTTTCTATTTCGTCGTCGTTCGCTACTCGAGGATCGTTGACCGTGTCGAATGTCGGTCACTGTAAATGAGATTCGCAGAGGCCGAGACGTTAGAGAAGTCCTCTCTGGAAGCAGTCTTTCTTCCTCTTCGTATCGCTCTCATTTTCTATCTCTTCTCTCTCTATTTCTATCTCTTTCTCTTCTCTCATGAGAAACTCCCGAAGTAAACTAATGGCAGAGCGAGAGGAAGGAGAGTGCCAAGTTGCGGGCTGGCACAGGGTCGTTTAAATGTTTAGATTCGCGGTGTGAAAATCCCTCTTTTACCCTTACGTGGAAAACTTCTTATCGTACGAAAGCTAGCGCTTGCACATTTGGAATGCAAGGGGGTTTCGCACCGCGGAAAAATACCGCCTTCCGGACCGTACCGCTCACGAACGCGCACGAACGCGCACGAACGCGGGGTTTCAAGTAGTTTTAATTTGAACCACGGTAATCTTCGTAGTTGCGGATAGTGGCGACGCCTCTCTCACCTCCAACAGGGAATAATTATTTTAGATGACAGCCGACGCGACGCACACGAAATTCGTTCTCGCATGTGATTCGCGCACACGCGTGATTGACTGAAATGGAGCTTCTCTTGCTCTGATTATATCGATTGGATTATCAAGAATACATTACTCCGAATTTCGGTCTGCTTGCTGCAATCTCGAAACAGCTGCGATATTCCAATGTAGCGACAGTGAGATTTATTCATCGCGTATCGTCAAGAATATTTTTTATTTATTATTTGAGACATGTTTTATCTTCAAATAGTCATTTATCGATATTTCCAGATATTTTTAAAATTGTCTGCGAGTATATTAATTCCGGTATTATAACGGGCTCGCAAATATCTTGGTCGAAAAATATTAGCTTTACGTTTATTGCTTTTTACACCAGGCTCACTGAGATTATGACGCTTTCGAACAATAACGTCACGCGGCACGTTGCTGCTTTTTCATCCTGAAAATAATTCTTCGGAAAAACTTCGGCAAGAACTCTCATAACCGTCTACAATAGTCTACATATTTACATCGCCGAAACAAATATATAACGATAAAATAATCGCTCACTACCAAGAGAATATTTTTAAAAGGGTTTTGCTTTCTTATCATATTTCATATTAATTATGAGAGATTTCACTCAGCAGAGGAAATTTTAAAATAAATATGCACAGAACGAATTTTCTTGATTTTTTTAAAACTACTCATATTGATAGTCGTCATCAAAATTTTCAATAGCTATCTATTTTTTCTGATTTTAACTTTCTTATGGCAAGGAGGATCTAATTCTACTTTTTGGATATTTTAAAAATGCACTTCACTACAAAAGAGTTAATAAAATTCAGCGCTTTTAGGATTATATCGTTTGCTTTATATTTAAAGAAAATGACTGACAGTTAATATTAGTTCAAAATAGTGCTTTATGGATTATGTATTAATAGAGAATCAAAGAATCTTACTAATAAATTATCCTCTACCGCGCATTTTTGTGTTACAATAATATTTTAATTAAAATAAAAATATTTTTCTTTCTTTACTTGAAAACTCTCGGAAATCCCGGAAGTGCAATGCACCTGTTTCACGGTGTTCAATGCTTTGACTCAAGTTTTCGCGAGTGCGGGTTTTCTGCAACGAGCGTGTACGTGCTCGTAAGCTCAAAGCTTGGTGTTAGCGGTACAGAACATCGTTTCACGAGAAATCTGTACGTTGCGCGTCGTTCTGCAGCTGTGCGTCGCTGTTCTTTCAGATTCGAAGGAATCGGCAGCGGTGCGGCACGAGAGACCGAAGGGAATACGTGCAACGAGATGCCAGCCTTCGCACCGTTTCGCATCGCATTCTGGGAGATACCTTATCCCGCGAGAACGACGACTACGTTCGTGGGAGCACTTGGCGGTTTTACACTTTTCTACTAAATCAGCCGTTAACGTCCGTTAAATCCCTACGGATGCACCGCGCACTCCGATCTACGATCGATAAGCGCTCACGTGAAGCGTCTCAATTCGACCTCGCGGAAGAGCGAGAGAGGAAGATTCCGAGATGTGCGTGACGGGGAAGACGTACGAGCAAGAAATGGATGGGAAAAGTACGTTCGAATCTTAGCCCGCTCTGCCCCGTAAATAGCGTTTTGTAACCCCCGTCACGTGAAATCGATATCCCTTAAGAGCCGGTCCGTGAGGTCGTTCGTCAGACCGGTGTTGCCTGTTTCATCCCCCGTGGAAGTGGAAGAGAGAGTGCGCGCTAGTCTGCGGGGAGTCTGCGGGTGGAGGTGGACAGGAACGGGGTTAGCTGAATAAAAGAAGATGCACCGGAAAAGGCCAACGTTCCTCACCGACATGGGACTGCTAATGTTCTTAGCGGTAACAGCCTCTCTGTTGGGTTACTGCCAAACGGACGAAAAAGGTAAGACACAGAGTCACGACTCGCGACCTCTCTTTGCTTACCGTATCCCTTTTCTTTTCTTCCTTATCTCTCTCCCACGTGCCCGCGTTTTACTATCTACCCCGGCTGCGAAGGCGACGTCGAAAGAAATACGGATTTCGCTTTCCGCATCGTCCAACTCGGATGAGGGTGAAGGGACGCGAGAATAGCGCCGTGCGCGAGAAAGAGCGGCGAAGATTAACTTTTATGGCCGCCGGCATGAGTAGTTCCCGCGAATTTACTTATAGCGGGAGCGGTTTAATGGTCGCCACGCACATACATTGCCAGGCGCTTTTAATAGTGCGCGAGACTATGGCCGCGTTGCACTCGGCGCGACGTCCCTTCGTAAACACCCTCGCACGCAAACAATTATATATCGAGCGTAAGTCTCTTAATTCTTAATCCGCGAATAGTCAGCAGATAGTCGAAATTACCACTTTTCGGTACTTGTGATGGTAGAAATTTATAAAATAAATGAAAAATGCCTCCAATATAAAATTACCGTAGTGAGGACAGGAAAGCGAGAATCGAAATTATGAATGTACATTTATTTATAATAATTGCGAGTGTAAAATCGCAAGATATATAAAAAATCCAATTTATTTTGAATCGATATTCGGAATGGCTTTAAATAATTCGAATCATTTTTTTATCGAAATTTAAAATTTTCGTTTGGCAAAGTTATCGAGGTGGATCTTTGATTCACAGAAAAAATGCGGTTTTGCTAAAATTTTTAAAAATAACTATGTTGTTGAATGTATAATGTCAAATTTTATTCAGTTTGAGTTATTTTTGATCATTTGTACAGGTCGCTACTGTTCCTACTTAAAAAAATGGAATTAAATGATTCGACTCAAGAAAATATATAAAATTTATTTTTTATTTATTATTTACTAAGTCTGTACGTTAATATGGATGTTGTTTATTTTGAAACTAACCACAAAAAAAGGTTTACATTTCGACACACGGAAGTTAAAATGTTATTTAACTGAAAAGACTGCTTTTTTGATATATCCAAGAGTGTAGATAGAGATTTGAAATAATTTTGTTACATCGTTAAAATATTATGTAGAATCAAAGCTGGCTGTTAGAATGTCAAAACATTTTGCAGTGTTGCTCATTAAGCTCAAGTATCCTACGTAATTATTTTGATGGACCAGCAAAATTATTTTTAAATCTCTAGCTAGCCAAATTTTTAAAAATTGTAGAAAAAAATTGTTCTTTCCGTGTAGTTTTGCATTTCTTATAATTCTGACGTTATTGTAAATAATTAACACTTACAATTGACTTTGAATCTTCTTTTATTAAGAAGAAATTTAAGCTAATATTGAATTTCTTTTGTAGGTAGTAGCATATTACACTACACTATCAAATTCAATTTTTTACATTTTATAGTCACTTTATGATTAACTCGAATATGCTGTTTCTATGCTCTTCCTGTCATTATTATCCCAAAGTTTCGCGCATATTATTAAATATTTGCATTATGTCCTTCGTTATACCGGAGCGCGAGATATTTTGTACGAGGAATAGTCGATTATATGCGACTATATGCTGGAGGCTGGGAAATATTATTTTATAATTTTGCAAAGTAAATCATTAAAATTTTTTTGACACTATTTACACGTATTTCATAAGACTTATTATTACAAATAGACTGTATTCTTGAAAAAGAGACATAATAAAAGTTAATAAAAGTTAAAGAACATAACGTAGCATAATGCGTTTTATCAGTTGATAAGCAAAATCAGTTAAAAACATAATTATATGGTAAAAATAGAAAATAAATTTTTTTAACATTTTACAATACAGAAAGCTCCATGGAAAAATCGGGCAAGCGGGAAGAATGGAAGTGAACGTTTTCAGACTCGCTAATTAAATTTACCCAATTTGCAATAATCGAACGCGGAAATCACGTTGAAGTAATAACTTGCTACTAAATCATACGCCGTTGCAATACATATCGAAGTACACTTGTATACGTATTACCGGCGTGTCCGTTATCGTTGTGCAATGCTCGATGATTTAACATTTCATCCGAATAAACCGGATAATCGAAACATGTAATCCATGCGTTACCGCTCTTTCCAGCACTATACCTTAGTAAATTGATCTGAATTTAACAAGAGATCCGATCGCGGTACTCATGTGCATAGTGCAAGTACAAATAGAAAATTGTTAACGTTCCCATCGAACTCTAAAAAAAAATTTTCCTGGCGTGCTGGTAACAATCAATACGTCGTGTCGCGTATTTCCGTACCAATAAAATCTGTATACTCTCGACACACATCTATGCACTCGCCACTCGTGTGTTAATGCATATTGCAAACTTTTCAAAACTTTTGCCGGCTCCTGTTACTTATATATGTTCATAGTTTCGAAATGATTAAAGAATGGTTTGTGGTTTATTTGTATACGGAATTAGACACTAAATTTCGATTAAAATAATAATTGCACGAAATGTAACAGCGAACAACATGTGCCATAATAGCCAAAAAACATGATCGGCAACATAATATACATTGTACGTTATTTACGGTTGATCCAACGTGAAATTATATTTTTCACCGTATGCCAGAATATCCCGAAACAAAATGAGTTTGCGATACCTGCTGCTCGCTAATCAGTTTCCGTTTGTCGGATTAATCTGCGTGGCGCGTGCGAGACGTCGCATCGTATCGCGTCACGCGTGGCATATCGCGCATTTGTTTTTACACATTCCAGTGGTTCCGACTGGATACATATTCTCGTGAAAAATATACGCGAGAGAGAGAGAGAGAGAGAGAGATTCAGATTGCGTGGCCACGTCGCATCGACCATGTATTTTTTGCGTGCCAGTTATGCGGTTTATGTCCGCGAAGATACGCTAAAATAGTATGTATTATAACGCAATTAAATATTTTTGCAATAATAAGATAATGACCAATAAGAGTCTAAGCATTATTGTAAGTGCTCAATTACAGTGATTATATAGTATCGTCAAAATATAAAAAAAAAACATACACAGTTTACTCTATTTCGGACTTTCTTCAGACTTTTTTAGGATTTTTATTTTTTAGGACTTCATGATAAATAATTTCGGATCGCGATTAATTTTCAACCGTTTAGAGAGACAAAAATATATGTTTCGTCTACCATTCGCAGTCTTTACCTAATCATTTTTACTGTATAGACGGATACAATTGAATATTGATGGAAAATTGAGATTGATTAAAATGATTGCTTCGTAAATTGCTAATTTTTATTTTTGCGTGCAGCTCTCGATATCCGTTGAAAGAATCATCAGGGAACAGAATACCCGGCAGTTTCCATGAAACCTTACGAGGTCGTTTCCATTTGCCAGTCACATCGCGAGATACCGCAACCACCATCCCGCGTTAATGTACTGTATACTTTTTCTCGAAAGCCGCCGGCCAATTACGCTTGGGGGTACGAATGTAACGCGAACAATCTGTACGGCTCGTAAAGAAAATTACAATTACGAAAGCCGCAAAATGTTCGCTTAAAAAATGCTACTTCATAACATGGACTAAGAGAGATTCTATCCTATATACAATTATTTGGGTTTATACTGAATGCAAGTCAGCTGATGTATTTACTGAAATTCGATGCAATATAATCAATGGGAAAACGTGGAAAATTCAATCTGAGATATATTCTTGAAATTATGGAAGACCCGATGCATTCACTTAGCCTAATAATTAATGGTACAGTCGCGAATGCATCAGCTTACAGCGGATTAGCTATTAATTACGTCATTTATATCAGGATCTCAAAAAATATCCTCTCCAACGATAACAAGATCTACTTGTTAAAAAGTGCAACGCACGATTTTTCATTTCGACTAATCCGTCATCTACGCAAATGTGCAAAATGATATTTCGATGTTGCGCCAGAGATAAACTTTTTGTGAAATAACTACGTAATACATTCTACGTACGAGTCAGCAAGTTTCAATTTATTATTTAATTTTTTAGTATAAAATAAATTCCTCTTTGTGACCGAAATTCATGGAACACCGCTAGCGGATGTATTCGCATGATTAACTCGATCTCTTTTACGTAACAATCCTGCTATTTTGTACTCTAAAAGCGGATCTCGATTTTTAGTAATTCTATAAAACAAATAACCCATCGAATAACAATCGAATGCGTATTTTCGATTCATATACATAGCCGCCGAGAATCGTAATTACCGTAGCGAACTGTATGGATTGATACATATCGGGTGTACGATTTGAATAACAATCTATATATGGACAGTTGTCAAACGTATATCTCAAATATATTGCAATACGTACGATTAGATATACATGTAAAATATGTGCAATAATCTTAAAACATGAAATTTTTAGATATATAAGCAAATATCTATCATTTATTATAAGCACTAGAATATATTCCGATTTATTTGTATTTTGTAATTTTTTCCTTTTTATTTTAATTATAATTCTCTCTTTATCTGAATTATAATTAATAGCTATAAAATTCAATTGTGGCAATTTTATAAAATTTAATTTAATTTAACAAATATATGTACACATTTTAAAATTATTTTTTAAAACGTGACTATTTAAAGTTAAATAAAATTTATTTCAGCCTAAAACTTTCTAAAGGTAATTTTTTTGTGGAATTCGGTTTTGAAATTCTCTTATTATTATCCAGGTTAACAATTTTACAAATATTAACTTGTCTATGGGCGAGAAACGCTCGAGGCTTTGAATCGTTGCTTGGTGGGTCATGCGAGAGAGTTGACGAGCATCAACACTTCTACGTCAGGCCATCCCTTTGAACGTACGCAAATATTGCGTTTCGTGGATAACGCGAATTGAGTAAGCTGCGGTGCAATGAACTGCAAAACACCGAGGGCAATACCTAGGATCGATTTGCGGTCGACGTTAATGTTTCTATGCACCGGCTAACCGTGAAGGAGGTGGTTGGGAGAAAAGAGAAAGAGATAGAGAGCAAGAGAGAAAGGGAGATTCTTCGTACTTAATGGTCCGTGCAGTTATTCCACGTATTTGAACGCGTTTTTAGATCATTTACGGGGGTGGGAAATAAACCCCTGGCAACTTCGTTCATTCCTTTATGTGTTGTCTATAGACGACGCGTCGCGAGATACGGGATTTTCTCATTGCTCGTTTGAAGCGACTGAAGCTGGTCATTCATCGGCTCAATCGAAGCATCGACGCGCTTCTTTTATGCTCGTGCTCGTTTTAGAAACGTGCTTTCACTAATCGAGAATATTTTACGACCGTAATAGCCTGAATAGGAGATCCACGAGAACTTCGCAGACTTAACCATGGATTCTCTATTTATCACTTTTTATTTAGTCCGCAAAAGATATTTGTACTGCTGTAAAACGATGTCTAAGTCCGTAGAAACACCCGGGAGATTCGAAGAACTTTGACGATCCATTCATCAACCTGCCGCCAGGTCCACTTCTACCGCTTTTGTTAATGAAGTAGCTAGAGCGAGTACTCGCTATAATAGACTTTGAGAATTTAGAATCCAGGGATAAATTTCGAAATATTGCGATTAATTATTATCATGCGCGTCTCTATATAATCTCTTTGAACTTTTAGATCGTCAGTACCCCATCCATTTTCATTCACTATCCGATTACTAAACATGTCAATCTAAAGTGACGCTTTTCATCTCCTGCCCCGCGGTTTAAATATACCAATAAATATAAAAAAAGGCTTTGAACTAACCAAGAGCACCGTTTATTTGGAAATATCGTTCTTTTGTTTCGACACGATGACTGTTTTGACATATGTGAACGACAGTTGATGTGAATGCAGGAAAACGATTTCACGCGGAAATAAAACTTTTATTACATCTATTAATGTCGTGAAAAAATTTACTTTCGTATACATTATTCACTGATCTGAATGATCATTGATTACGAAAATTTATGGAAATGAAAGAATTTTCATTTCCATCAAGTGATAGAAATAAAACAAATTTCAAAATTGGAAATTTCAAATATGGAAATCGGTAGAGCAATTAGAGTTCAAGTCGATTTCGTGCATTTGTACTTTTTAGTGCTTTTGATATAAAATTACTATAAATAATCATACACTGTTAGATATTAAAAGAGCAACAGTAATCCGTTGAGTTAAATATTATTATGTTATTTTCAACTTACATGTGTATTAAAATGTAAATCATTCCATTTCTGTGGTTAGTTTTAAAGTAAACAACATTATGAATAAACGTTCATTATGAACGTGCACTAGTAAATATTAAACTAGATTTTAATCAAATTTAATATATTTTCTCGAGTTAAATTGATTAACTTCATTGTTTTAATTATAATTAATGACATATTAAGAAGTAGCAGTAGAGATCCATAAAAATGATTAAAAATAACTCAAGTTGGATATAATTGACATTATAAATTTAACAGTGTACGTCTAACACACATGCTTAGACTTTTTAATAAACGATTTTTTTTAATTAACGCTCTCACGGAATGGAATTCTCATAGTTGAAAAATTAATATTTGTCTTTAGAAATAAGTAAATGGAGTTATAGAAGACTCACAAGATTTGTAAAATCTTGTGAGTACCAGTTTGTTGTTTATCTTCATAGCCGTTGCAGTTTATTTACTTATTTACCGCTACTTACGGCGCGGTACGATAAATATATGAAATTTCCTGAAGAAAGCCACTTCAGCTTGCAATTCAAAAGTTATCGGAGAAACAGATGAACGAAATAAAACTTCCCGAGTGACACTTAATTTCTCTTCCTCAGCACTGAAGAAAAATGAGGTCTTGCGCGCCGACTGCAACGTATTCACCTCGCTTCTTGTTTTACGCAGAAATAGGAATATTCGCGATGCTCAACAGTCATAATTTTTTCATAAACTCATATTTTAATTACTACTATATTAATCAGTAAAATGTAAATCAACCGTAATAACGACTACCTTCATCGCTTACGAGAAACCTACACAATTTCCAGGACCGGTCTGGGATTGTCGAGAAAGAGAGGGTAAAAGAAAGAACGTTTACAACATTACGTAAATTAAAATGAAGGATTGCGCAACGTTAATAGCGCATCTTTCTATCTCTCTTTTCGCCTCTAACTCTTTCTCGCTTACCAACAAACCGTCCGCTGTATAATAACGCGCATCATCGGTCTTCCACTTTGTACAACTTAAACGCATTAAATTTGTTAAACTTGCAGTGTCGTTTTACGGGGCGAGCTACATCCATCTTCCAGTTCAAGAGGCCAAGGGTGCTACTGACATCAGTTTCCGGTTCCGAACTCATCTCGCCGATGCTATGCTGCTATTGGCTGCTGGCAAGACGGATTACTGCCTGATCAAACTCGAAGCCGGCAGATTGAAGGTTCGTTTGCCCCTGGCGCTCACTTCTATTAATAGGCTTTCTGTTTGGTGCCGGTCGCCTTGTCGTCGTTAACGGGCCGCACGTGCTACGATACGCCTGTCAGACTTCTCTTTTCTCCCTTGTCCTTGCGGAGAAATTAGACGCGACGTGACACGCTAAAAAAAAAGCGGAGTCTCGCGTACGTTAAAATATTCCCCCGCAAGGCATCTAGAAAAGAGGAGAATTCACCGCGCAGATGTAACATTTGCGCGCGTGTCCGCGGTTCTTATTACTCGAGAATCTTATTTCTTGGCGAAAGAGATGGCACGATTCCAACGACATGGCGAAGGACATTGCATCTAGGAAAAGATCCTAATCATCATAACGTAGCGAATTTTGCGGTCCGCGTATTTGATGCTTGCGATATCGCGCAAATAAGAATATAATCTTAATTCTTGATCCGTAATGTTATTTCTGAATATTTATTTACATTTAACCTTGTAAGTTTTAATATGCCGTTTTCATTTAATATCGCGAAATATTTGCGCACACAATTTCCGTGAGAAGGATATCAGGAGACGCGGTAGTGTCTCCGGCCATGTTCAATTATCCTAACTACTTTAGGATTAAATTAATATTTAGCCAACATGCCCGTATCTTTTTCTTTTAACTAACACCGCAATTTCTTAAATTATCATAATTACTCGCAAGATAGCAATATTAAAAAGAAAGCGTTTATATTATTATTAAGAGGAAAATAGAAGAAAGATAGAAGAATAGGTTTTAGGCCAGAAAGGACGAGGACAAGAAAAATGAAGGGATAAAATAAAAGGCGGTGATCTGTGAGATCACTACACTACATATCAGTTAAGGGTTAATAAAAGAAGGTAGCAATAATGTTAAGCGGTTAAGGGTGAGATAAGAGTTAAGAATAGGATAATATACTTTTATATCACAACATTGAAATCGATAATGCTACAAAACAATATTTCTTCATCCAAAATTTCAATCTATCCTACTTATCAACAAATTATATTTTTGTATTATTTAAAAATAAACGGAGAAGTAAAGTTTTCTGTAAAAAACGTTTTTATCCTATTAATAACAAAGTAATTAATAACAAAGTAATTTCTTCGACCAAAATGTCAATCTATTCTACCTATTAAAAAACTGTTTCTATATCATTTAAAAATAAACGGAGAAGAATAATTTTCGATTAAATACGTTAATTTTAGAACTCTGATAATAATATCGATAGGATATGCAACAACGCTATTTGTTTTTCTCATGCTGATGTCGAACCCGAGTCTCACAATACCTTATTCTGATATAAATACCTTACATACGCGTATATGTAAAAACCTTATGTACAAAGGACCAGACACATGTGCCACAGAGAAAGAATTCAATAAATTGATTCGCCACGGGCGAGATACAACCAAACTAGCCGCCAAATTCAATCGCATGTAGATTTCGATATCGCGGAATATCGCATTTCAGCCGGTGGCAATTGCGCCTCGATCGCGAAGAGTTAACCTGCTATCACTATCCAACTATAGTCGATGATGGCGAGGGAGTGTTTTGCGATAAGTTCGTACGTGTTTTTGTCTTCGGCGTTATGAAAGATTTCACGGTGATTGACAAGCAGCTCAACGAAACCCTGGTTATTTCGTTACAGAATCGACTTCCTTTTAATGGCTTTGATAACGTAGTGCGCATCAACGTCGATGTGGCCCCGCTCTGCAAACACGTCCAACAACGGGAGTAAAACCACATAATGTCTTTTCCATCGATGTTTCGCGAAATAAAATTGCGGTGATACTGTATGGAGTTTTTTCTTTTTTTACACCCCATTTTATTACGCGTCAATAAAGCGCGACGATGTTTCGGCTCGAGGCTGGAATGTTGCTCGCCGCGTTCGTTTTTACGCATCGGTCAAAATTTCACACGATCGGTCAAAACTGCAGTCTACTGCGAGACGAAGTCACTCAGTCGAATTTCACGCAATAATGAACCTTCGCGATAGAAATGATAGAACGAATCTTTTTTTTTCACCTCGATAAAAAAGACCGCGTGCAAGAGTTACGCGCAAATGCAACGGTATTCCCTCTCGTTTCCCTGGAGATGAACAGGTCCCATTAAAAATTACTTCTAAAGAAATAATTCATTCGTTGAAAGCGCAAGTCCCACGTTGATTTACGCGCAATTATTAAACGTACGGTATACGCAATGCATACGAAATGAATGAATAAGATTCACTCTCGTGTTCGATAGAAAAAAAATCATTCCCGAAGCTACAAAATAAAATATTAAAGCAACTTATTATCTCTTCAACGTGATTTTTCGAGAATATCTACACATTTTCGCATTGCTGGATTATAGGCGTGAAAATACATCGAATACATATCGCATTATAACAAAATTCTAATTTCATATCTATTCGTTAGCGTCAGAAATTGAAATTCTGATTGAATACACGCGGAATACGAATTTTCGTGATCGATATATATATATATATGTTATTATGACAAGCGTTAAGATTCCCAGTGGTAGAGATGAACATGGCTGCCCATATACGAAACATGTTCGTAACTGAATAGTACAGCGGCGCGCCTATAAACAAGTTTCACAAGCCATAATGAGAAGGAGGCTGACGGCGATAGAACTCGCGTAGTAGCCATTCTGTCTCTTGATAATAACCGCTGATGAGAGCCGCGTTGCTTCTAATTATGTACAAAGAACGTTACGCTGGAACGAAGTTACAACTTCGCCGCAGATTATTAATTTCCCAACGATTAATATTCTCGTGCATACTCTCATATTTTACATGACTCATTATCGCTCTCTTCCCCACCCTTTCAAATGAAACGTGCCTGGCACCCTAAACTCTCGCGAACTAGTACTCGCAATTGCGAGAAGTACAAGCGTGCGCGCGCGGGGACGAATATTATTTTGTTGAAAAGAGTAATTAGTATAATCGATTTCCGCTGCCGCTACGATTATTCCAAAGTGTTGAACATAGTCTATTTCAATCGCGAAATTTGTATCAATTTTAAATAGTTTTATTCCTTTCTCTCTCTCTCTCTCTCTTTCTCTCTCTTTCTTAGTTAAGAACTTTGTCTTAACCTTGAGATAGAACCACGTAATACATTTCCCGATGCATTATGTATTAGACAGTATTAAAATATTCTCTACTTTGAGTGCATTAGCCGCGTGGAGGTGCGGTATCCTGATTACGTGCATGAATCCCGGCATGAAAACCGCGCGAATCTAATTTCGCGAAGGGTTAAGACCGTGCAGCGCAAAGAAGCTGCTCGCCGTCAGAGCTTAATTAAATTTGTTAAGAAGATCGTTAAGAAGGATGAAGACAGGATAAACGGCTGGGGCAAAAAGTGCAACGGTAATTTTGGGTTCTCGTGTGCCTCCTTGATGGAGGAGTCTCGACCGACGACGCCTTCGGAGGCTTAAAAGCCCCTCTATCCGAGGCGATAATCCGATAATTCAAAACCTAATTGCGGCGATATATCGCGGTATCACTTGCTTTCCATGGCTGGTGTTGCGAAGTCTACATCTTCTCATGCAGTGTTCGAAACTTGAAAAGTTTTTTCTTTTCCTCGTAAAATTATTAGATTTATTTTCATATTCTTGTGATTATCCTGATTTAGCGTACTTGTGTGTCAGTTTTTGATTTTTTCTCTTTATGATTATTGTATAAAATTTTCAATTATATTCAATTATGAACACAAAAGATAGAGAATCCTCGTTAGAATAAAATGTATTTAATAAATTGAGAGCACCGAAAGCACCTTAATGAGTCTGAAATATTGTATTAAGAATTTAATAGTAGCAACTTAATATAATGGGCCATAATGCCTTGTAATTAGAGAAGAAGTCGTACTGTACCTCTTCGTTAAGAGGACCATAATCCTAATAATTATGAAACATCGTTACTAGCAATGCGCGACATTTTTCCCGACTCAAATAAATATCTCCTCAGTGTTATACATGCAGTTAAAAAATAACGAGGAAACATGCCTATCTTAACAAGTAAATGGAAAACGAGCATTTCGTTTCACCAACGAGTGCACATCTCGAGTGCGAAGTGATCATTAATATTGAATCTCTCGATAATCCAGTGAATTGAATTTAATTATCTAGCCTATCGCAATATTTACTTTTCGGTGCATTGCGACATTTATTGATGATTTATTGATGGGAAAGGAAAATTTTCTGCGACACACATCACGGTAATCAACGGATCATTAATTGGACACTCTTACCTCAGGATACATTTCTTCCGCTATTATTTTGTATCATCGCAATCTAGGTTTGCGGTGAACTCGGATACTGATATATCAATAACTCGACCGCAAACTGTGCCACCGGATAATTCGACGATTCGGCCACACCGGAATACATCAGTGGCTTCCGATATTGTTCACTTTCCAATCGTCGATGCATTCATAATGCGACTACCCTCTTCGGCGACTGTGTGTGTACAAAGGCGCGTTTACATTCTGCAAAGTGTCTCGTCTCGCGCGCTTATACATATTAATGGGTCTTGCATAGTCATCCGGCATTGCTCCGACTACTATCGTCGGCTATGCTCGCAACTCGCAAAAGCTCGCGCTTTTATTACCGAATCGATCATAAAACCGACGACGTGCACTGCTATATCAGTCGAAAGAGTTGGTGACTTGAACGCGACGTTGTGCCGCCACTGCGACTTTAGTCTCGGACGATCGACTTTTCATTAAGAGGAGAACCTCAGCAGACTTTTCTCGGGCGATCTCTTACATAGGATCAACGAAGACTACTTGAAGAATACCATGGCGACGTCGTAGCGGAATGCTATAAGTCTCGAACGCTCGATCCGGGTCGCGATTAAAGTCTCTTTATCTTATCCGGTAACTCGATAATGCATTACACCGCGTTGAAACATAAGGCGTGCTTAAGCGGAGCTATAGAAAATCTCCCGAGAGAAAGGCATTTATCTACACTATATACTTATCCTATATATTTCATCTTCCGTTCTATATAATCTAGAAAAAAGTTAATTTAACGTGCAAATATATTTTCAATTCCGTATCTTTTTTTTAAAATATAAATAATTTAATATTTAAATTTTTAATGAAATATTTGATACAATGATAACGATAAATTAATAAAAAGTTGAAGAAAACGGTACGTAGCCACATAATTTTATCAAATGGATTATTTGTATATGTAGATTTGTTAATTTCATGTTTTTTTTTTAAATTTTATACATTTCAATTCCATATCAAATTCCGTATAAATATCTTAGATGATATTCATCTGACTATAAGGAAATTTATTATCAAACATGCTGCGATCCATGACTATTTGAGAATCTACGAGCGACAACGTAGCAAGCAGCGGTTGATTTAGGTGACTTCCGCAAATCTAAATATGCACAGGGAGTTTGGAATTTATACCCCAGCGAATATATTGTAAATCTGCCACGCGTAACTAGGAATCCCCAGTGGTGCGATTACAAAGTAGCAGTAACCGTTGCACGATGTGTTTTAAGGGAATAACGATACACGTCTCTGCCTCATATGCGATTCTTATATACCTGAATAATACAATAGAACAATGCAACGACATCACTAAATCGCTATCGCACATTTCTTTCATTACGGAGACTGGTAAATATCAGGACGCTGGCTGGAGCTATCGGAGACATTCGACATTTATTTTCTACACGAGACCGAAAGCCGTTTTCACTGTCTGTCTAGCTGTCTGCCTTCTTCATTCTCTCGGTGTGCAAACTCATTGTGCGAGTGCCTCAAGTGCAGACGGAATACACGAAACCTCGAGCTGTCGGATTCCTGTCAGCTCACGCTGTCGGAGAATTTGCAGGGCATGACTGGCGCCGAGAAACCTCGTACTCTGGTACACCTACTTTGGCAACCTAGACTTTTTTGTATATTTATATTTTATATCTATTCCTCGAAAACGCGAAGAATTGAATACTTCCATTGAAACTTTGAATTCCCTCGAATTAATATTCTTTAACGAGATGAGATTAAATTCTCGTGTTGAATCTCTCATCTTTTGTGATAATATTAATATTAATAATATGAATAAAAAAATACCGTTTGTTTATTTCAAAAGATTATAACTTGCATTTTAAAATGTTTTTTTTTTACCGCTTATAGATTTTTATCAGATTTTGGCCTATTTTTTTTCGCTCTCGGTGATATAATTATTTGACAGTAAGTGCGAAACTTTTTGATCAACCGTCGAGACTGCAAAGAAGATATAAAGCTACCTTACAACTTTATGAAGGAGGACGCTTCTAGTGGCTTTTGTGCGCAGCCGTCGGTTACTTCGTTCATTAAATCTCCTAAAAGGATACGCGCATCTCTCTCTCTCTCTCTCTCTCGCTATTCATCGGTGAAAACTCTTTACGCGTTTCCATAATAATATTTTTTTTTACGTGCTACTCGTTGGCTGACGCGGAAGGGCATAAAGCGCACCGAGTCTACGGCCGGAAACCGAAGCTCTATTTTGAGGAGGAACAAGCGGTCTCGAAAAAAAGACCGAGGAAAAACAAAACTAGAATGCATTTGTACCCCGCGTACGTATAAAACCCATTTGCGGTAGCGGTGCATTCACAATACTCCGGTAAAAATGAGACTGACTTTTACGAGTGGCGCTCCTACTGCTTTTTGTCGCAGGTTCACATTAATCTAGGCGCGGGTGAGAATGAGATGGCGAGTGCCCGCGGGTTGACACTGAACGACCTCAGTTGGCACGAGGTCAATTTGACAAGACGCGAGGCCAACATCAGCCTGCAGATCGACGTGATACACACGACGAGATCTCAACTACCGGGTCGCTTTTTCGAGCTGAACATACACTACGGCGTTTTCATCGGCGGACAGGGCGACTTCAACGAGCTATTTCTAGGTAAGACGGCAAAGCAAGCAAGGAAAAGAGAGGCAAGCCTTGAGTTTATCCGGATAAATTGTCTCGCCACGTGACTGAACTAGATTCGATACACAGCACGCCGACAAATACTATATCCGTCGACGTTGCATTCGCGCCGTGGTCACGACTACCTCTCTTTTCTTTCGCTTCGTTTCGTTAAATGGTCGGCAATCCAGCCCAACTGCAGCGAAGACGATGGAGAGATTAAATAATCAAGTCTAAGAGCTTCGCTTAATAAATAATTAGTTCGCACTCGATTATATCGTTTTTCGTTACTGTGTTAGAGACTTTGGTGACACACGATTTTCAGTAAATTGCACTATATCATATGTCCGTGAGGAATATTGATGAAATAAAAAAATACACAAGTGTAAATAAATTTATAACGAAAATGTTATATAGAATTTTTCTGTATGTTATTGTTAACTGTTGCATATAAACTATTGTATTGAAATTGAGATGAAATGATACAAAAAAACAATAATTTGGAACAATTTTTTAATTTTATCTTCGTTTATTAAATTTTTTTTTTAAATTGAATAAAAATTAATCATTTTAATATTTTACTTTTATCATACACCAGAAAATAAACCCAATAAAATTATGATTACGACAGTGATGAATTATAGTAAAATTTTAATTTTGTAAACAGTGCGCATGAGAGAATATAAAATTATTAAATTAACAATTGTTTGACTGAAGTAATCTGCAGTGTAAATTGAATTTTATAAACAAATTATTAAAAGCATTAAAAATGTTAGGACAGTTACATATTTTTCATTTGATGAAATGAGACAACCAAATTGCTAATATAAGGATAATCAAATTAATAGGCATAAAACCAATAAGTTTTTAAAGAATAATCGTGATTATAATTAAATTAAATGACTTATGCACGGATATACTTTTACTTTGATAATTTAAAGCAGCATTAATTAAATATTAAATATTTTACACAGTACCCTATAATCATTAATATGTAATATTTCAATAACGGGAATGTTCTGGGGATTAATTAGAATCAATAATTTCAATAAGCGAAATTATAATATTTTTCGAATTATAAATGATCAAAATTGATCAATATAATCATAAAAATTTATCTGCTTAAGCCCTACATCGATTTATCTTCTATTGTTAATTTTTATATATCGAATTATATTGATTTCATATTACTACACTGATTATTACATTTTGATTTCTTATATACCTCGCTTTATTTTAAGTATACATAAGTCCAATTTTCAATAAATATAGATGAAAGATTTGGATAAAATGATTAGATATTATTATGCCTTTTTATTAACCTACTTTAAAGGATGGAAGTCTATTTTTAAAATCTTAGAGCTTTTTCTGAGTAAGATTTGTTATAATTCATTATTTTTTCATTGTATTTCTTGCTCCAAAATATAATAATTGTTTCAATGCCGCTATAGTGGCTTTTTCGTTCTGTAAATGTTAAACAAATTAATTGGAATATGTACGTAATTGTAAAAAGCATCTCCTATTTTTCTTTTATTCATACTTGTGCATATTGAAAAAATTTATTGTTTTTTTCGCAGCAGCACGTATAATATTTAGTCCTTGAAAGAGATATATGTACATATATACAAAAGAGGCAGAACTCAAATCCTAATAAAAGTATATCTGGGAATGAAAAAAAGAAGAAATAGAATGACAAAGAGATAACAACAATTTTTCCTGAGATGTTCTATAAAGATTAATTTACTTTTATTTTATATAAATATGTACAATATATGTATATATCTACATGATATATAAATAACTATTGTCTTCGAACTTCATTGTCCATGAGATATGAACATCATGAAGTAACTTAACGGTTATTCTAAAAACGTTTGCGTTTGACTTGCTATAGTTTGGCTTTTTATTACTTTCCCTTTTTTCTTTATTACTCACTATTTATCTAGGCAATAAATTTTAAAATTTTAACAATTACAATACATTGTATTTGATACTTAAAAATTTTTCAAAAGTACCGTTATTGTTATTAATATATGATCCTCATGGTGTTCTTTACATTTCTTAAAAGTTTTATCTAAATACAGAATACTTGGTACAAAAACGTAATGAATATTTTTATCAGATTTAAAGGCAATTCTTCTTTTGTTAAAATCGTTATGTTATGGTTTATTAAACTTATTTTATTCACAAAATATTTTCCATCTTTTTTTATTTGTTTTCAAAATTGCTTAGGTTATATATTTTCACCAATTAGATTTTATATATTTCTCGAAATTAGTTTTTTTTTTATTATATAATAAGTCATAAATAATCTATATAATAAAATTGATATAAGCTCTTCGAGTTTTTTTGTGTGTATAAGTACATTCTGTTATCCACAATATATCAATGGATGATTATATTTCCAAAGTTAAATAATTATTAAGACCAATCTGTCTCATAACTTATCCATTTAAGGTAATGGAGATATTATATTTATCTGTATATTTATGTGTTATATTTATTTATAGTACTCTTACAATCTCTGATATATACAATGTTTACAAATTCATTACCTCATATTAAAAATTGAAAAAATAATTCGCCACTCACCGATATGATGCTCAGCAGTGGAATTTTACGCTACGATGCAAACTACATTAAACCGTAAAATACAAAATACCCAAATTATAACAGCAACCAAAATAATTAATATTTCAAAAAACAATTAGCGCGCACATAAAATAATTATAAATGACTAATTTTCAAAGTAATAAATAACAAATAAATGACTTGTCCCGTTTGCTACACCGTCATCCATGTATCTCAGACCTCCACCTCCTCCCTCTCCTCTTCCTTTTCCTTCTCCATCCCTTCCTCCTCCTCAACCCGTTCTCCTGCTTCTCCTCTCAAATTCCTCTTTATTTTTTCACTCACGAAAATATGCATTGATTATTGATCTCGCGCGCATTAATCACCAGAAATCAATCGGGCGAAAATTTACACGGCACTCCCGATACGCGGATTGATAATCGGCATAATGTGTTCGCAGGAAATAATCGCGTTCAGCACCTCTTGTCGCGATCATATTTCAAGGGATAATTATACGACACGCAGTGCAATTTATTCGAATCGAGCTGCCTGCTCGATTCGAATCTCGAAAGTGTAGCAAGATCGCTTTATACAATAACTAAACATCATAAAAAACAAGTTACAAACATCCCACACCTCTGCCAATTCATTATCTCTACGCAATATTTAATGTTAAATATTATACTTAATTCTCGGCTTTTAAAGAATTAACAATTGTTAATAAACGTTTATAATATACGGCTCTTCATTACATTTGAATATAACTCAGATCTTTTATTGCTGCGAGAGATAAACAAAATAGCACGAAACTTCTACTACAATAAACACTCGATTACTCGATATCTTATAAATCGTTAATCGTGGATGTAAACCATTTGCCAATTTAAATATTCATAAGATATAATTGTGATTCGGGAGCAAATAATGCAACAGCATACGGAGCTGCTTGCAACCATTACTCAGTTTCACTATCGTCGTGCGAATGGCTGCTTTCAGCAGAAAAAGCAGCTTTGCAACCGTTGTAAAATTCTTTAATAAGATTGGTTATATTTAGGTCAAGTAAGGAACTAAAACTAATCATATTAAAGAATTTTACAACAGTTGCAAAGCTGCTTTTTCTGCTGAGCGCAGCAAATATTAGGCGCGGTGGGTGTCTTCGCGTAAACACTGCGCCGTAACGTCACAATTAAATGATTAATGACTGTACCAATGTTGTTATAAAATTTGTTTATCACGTTATCAAGTAGTTATTTCGTTCTCAATTAATTTCAAATTAATTAATATTATGAAACGACGTGTATATATATATATATATATACTATATATACGTTCGCGGTTCTTCATTATTTAAGTCGTTCGATTCAGCGAGTCACATACTCTCTGCGGTCGCGATATGGAAATAGCGGGCAAATTACATTTAAATTGGTGAGAGTCGAAACACGAGACGTATTCCTATCTCACCATTTAACAAAATTTTATAGAGAAACGATCCATCGTTTGCAAATATCTCGATGATGATTTATAATTCTTCTCTCCCATCGCATTAATTCCTTCTCGTTCGAAAATTCTTTAATGCGAAAGTTAATTAACGGTCTAGTTCAATAGCTGCTTATTGTAAGGAATGATTACGTACTTTTAATGAATCGCGTTTCGAGGCGTTATGTGACGATACACAGAACAACTTGCTTTGCTATCTGTTCCCTCGAGCGTTGCCGCGTGATAACGTGGCGATTTTACACACAACAACTTGCTGCTTGCCATCAAAACAAATACGATAGTTGTATCAATCAATTTGTCACCCTAAAACATTTCATGCATACAATAACGTATTTGAATAGATTGCTCTATTCTATAATGTATTGCAAATTATAATTTTGATAATCTATTATCGCACGTTATTTTCTATGTATATAATTTATGAATTTAAAGAATAAAATTTATCTTTGCTTTTTAATAATATATTCGTGTAAATTAATATATTATTATCACGTTTTTTACATTTTCACGTTTCAAGAGATGTAAAATTTCGTGATTTTAATAAATAATTCACGAATCATGATTTTAATAAATAAAGAAAATTAAATTGGATTAAATATCTTTTTCCCCTTGATATATTATTATTAAAAACACACCGTTTTAATTTTCATGGAACAAAAAATAATAATTTTTCTATTTTTCCTATCATGAAATAAAGATAAACCTTATTTATTATACATACAGTATGAAATTTAATAATTTGTTTATTTGGAGCAATTTATTACAATTATTCAAATTTTCATTAAAAAACATTAAATAATCATGTAGTAATTAAGTTTATAATTAATAATCAATTTGTACCAGCTGATTGCTGCATTTATTTATCAATGTATATTAGAAATTATATGAGAAAAAAGAATAAAATCAGCTAAACATAATAAAAATTAGTCTTTACATTGTAAAAATCAATGATAGACATCAAATCGGTATATGTGTAAATGCAACTATATGAATTAATATTTTTTAACATTAAGATTGTCAACTCTAATTAGTTTCGAGAATATTATTAAAATATAATATGATTGTTATTGTATAATATAATTATAGTATATTTACTTCTTTTTTCTTCATATAATAATTTAATAAGCTTAGTAATTTATAATAAGCACTGATAAAAAAATGATGAGACGATTATCGATAGTTGTGTGCCTTATGTACATATAAAATAAATAACGTTTGCAATTTAATAATTCAGAGCATGAATTCCGTGCATTATTCATATAATATTATTAATTTCCGTGTCATGATTAATTTATTAAATTAACAGAAACGATATATAATTATTAAAATTTGGTATGATATTGTATATTGTACGAATATATAGATATATTTTGTATATCAAAATATTGAAAATACACTTATATACAGAAATGATACGTACTGTATTACGAAATAAGTTTAATGTGATCATGAAATCTTGATGAATTATTTCCTGGAATTGTGTTTATACTCAAGTCCACTTGCGGACAACGAAATTACAACGAGAACTATGTCAACATAGAACGACGACATTGTCGAGACAATGTTGTTTCGGCAGGTATGATTTCTGTAATGACAATTCCACGAGATAGAATGAAGATACAGTGGAAATAAAAGAAGTTTAAACGTCGTATTTCGTTATTAAAGTATGTTGCAGTTTCTAAATATTAAAAGTTTTGGAGTATAAAAAGTCAGGAGAGAAGAATTTAATACTTTTAAGGAAAAATTACGTTTTAAAAATGAAGTATTTTTAAAGTAATTAGATAATAATATTGTGAGAATAATAATCTGGAAACATTTCAATATATTTGTTTTAATATTTATTTTATGTTTTATAAAAATCTGTAGCATTCCGTAATATATCATACTTGAAAGAAATTTTTAACTTTTAGATGGCAGTTTTTAAAGCAGAAACGTGATATATTTTATATACATTTTCTAGAAAATTAAAAAACTTCTTGTGGACTTTTCCTCCGGAAATATAGTGGTTATTGGTGTTCTCTTCACAGAGCAATCATATTAATGGAAAGTTGACGAACTACAGAGAAAATATGAAATTCAGTGTAAAACATCATTAATAAACAGATGGAAAAAACAAATTATGTTATATGAGAACTGTAAATCGATATTAATTAAAAAACCGATCAACAGGTTTGAATAACAGGAAAATTACGAATAATTTTAATTATGATTATTTCCTCAACTTATAGATTGGATTTGTCGAAATCGATTATTAAAAATGTGTCACAGAGCACCTTCTGGATGATTGCCACGGATAATAGATTCTATTATACTATAGTAGTGAATCAATTGTTTGTCATTGCGCTGAATCGTGACAACGAGTGAAAACAGATGATTACAATGGCACAGTGGCCGATATTATTATATCGAAAGTATGACATACGCGCTGTCTCGTGTTTCCGCAATGGCAGAGGGCTTAAATAATAGTACACCGGGAGCACGCGTTGCACAAAATCGCACGGATGGGGATGTAATTCAAACATTTGCTTTTGTTTTCGTTGTGTGAACAGCACAACATGGAACGAGACTCGTCTCGTGCATTAGAAACGGTCGTAATTACTGTTCGATGTACCGCTCGAGCAGTACTTCATCAATGCCAGTGTAACTTCGGTCAATCGTAAAATGTATTCGTGAAGTCGATCGTATTTATAATCTCGTTGTCGATCCTAATTTCATTACCGCACTCGCGATTCTATTTGCACCACGAATAAATTGGAAGTCGCGATACGTCTCCCGTGAGAAACGGCGATTGGAAAATTCTCCTTCCACCTCTCGTGGCTACAACGCTCGGGTGTATTACGCCTTTGCGGCGAAATTCCAGATTATACGTTCTTCTGCTTGACAGTACACCCACCGGTCATAGAACACTACGAGTTGGACGACCAAGAAAAGGCGGGGATATTCCTTTCTATTTTCAATCTGTCGCAAAATGTGCCAAAAGCTTTATAAGAAAAAGAATCGTACTATTATTTCTCAAGTATTTCCGAAAAAAAAAAAAAAAAAAAAAACAAAGATACGTATACTAAAGCATAGTATTACGATTAAAATGTTATCACGAAATGTTAAAGTAAATTAGAAGAATAAATTACACTGTAAAAAGTCTGATTGCATTAATTGGATTTCTAGTAGAAAATGGATAAATCAAAATTCATTGAAAAAATTTCTGGTTGAAAATGAACAAATCAAAAAATTCTGATTATATCATTTCGAATTCTAATTATCTCAACTAGAATTATAATAGAATTATAATAGATTGGACCAAAAAATTCTGATTTGTCCATTTTTAACCAGAATTCCAATTAATGCAACCAAACTCTTTTTCCAATGTAATTAAATTTATTATAATTCCAGTCGAGATGTCCATGATAATTGGAATTCTGATTGATATGATCAGAATCTCCTGGTTCATTCACTTTCTATCAGAATTTTTTCTCAATATAAAGTTAGTAATTTCGCTGATATATACTTTTCAAACAGATATGAAAATGTAAATGCAAAAAATGAAAGTTTAAAAATTCGTGAGAGTATGTGAAAATAAAATCAGTAGTGGGGAATCCACATTTATAACATGTGTAATAATAATTTCCGCGTCGTGCTTATGATTTCCTGTCATCTGACTTACAATTAGTTAGAGTAACTTGGCTGTCTTATGCTCAAGCGGCACTCTTCGTGTTCCATACGTGCCACAAGCAGCTTGATAACGACCGGGCTCTTTAATGCACGCCCGGCGCATCAGCCGCAGCGACTGGTAATCATTTCTCCATAGCAAGACAAAAAATTCAACTGGGTCATTCCATTCGAATTGACGCGAACGAAATTGAATATGATCAGCACAAACAGCGTTGTCCGTTCTCTCTCTCTCTCTCTCTCTCTCTCTCTATCTGCAGACGCGCCCCCGTCGTTATCCTGTCGGTCGTCACGCATAATACTCCACGACCAGCTCGAAATGCAATTTACATATTCATGACAATTCATTTGTACCCTATGGTGCGGTATGAGCTACCCCTTGGAGGTCTTATTAATTCTCTGGCATGTGCCTCGCTAAATTCTCAAGTCGAGGAATAAAGAAAAAGAACTAACCCAATTCGAAGGAGGGTGCGAAACTTATTTTCGATACGGATTCGTATAAAGTTCTACAGAACCCGGAAAACAGCATCAACTTGTTGTAATTACAAAATTCTTGAAGGAATTTGCAATCAATTTCTGTACAGACGATTTAAGATCTTCTCGCTTTGCTCTTCAACTTTTAGTTTTCGGTATATCAGTGATTAAACATCGAGATAGTTTCTATTGAAATGAAATTCACTTCATAGTAATGGAAAGATAATATTTCTAATTGTCTAAACATAATTTTGAAGTTTAATTTTTAACTTTTTCAGTGCAAACACGAAATATAAATTATGAAATAAGATTTTATCTATGTGGCATATAACATACATATGTATCATATTTGTCGTATCTATATAAGTGAACGTGTACGTACACATACGGAAGCGGACAATGCAAGTTTATACCTATATAGTCGATTGCAAGATTCTCGGCGTGGATTTCGCTTATCGACCGCTATTTCCTCGGCTCTACAGAAATATAGAGGATATTCTCACCACACGACATATATTTGATAGCCACGAGAAATCAATAAAAAAAATATATACATTCCGATGTGTCAAAATCATAATCCCAATATCTATAGGAGAAGCTCTTTCGATCACATAAATTATCCATTTTGTCAACTATTTCTTTATCTTCAAAGTATCTTTTTGAAGAATCTCACTTTTTACTATATATTTTTTTTTTTTTAACTAAAATAATTTTTCCTCTTATTTCTTTTTCTATATATAAGAAATAATTTTTTAAATATAAATTTCAATTTTATTAATCTATAATTCAAATTTTGATTAGATCATACTTTTGTGTGTGTGTGTGTGTGTGTGTGTGTGTGTGTGTGTGTGTGTGTGTGTGTGTGTGTGTTGTGTGTGTGTGTGTGTGTGTGTGTGTGTGTGTGTGTGTGTGTGTGTGTAATTTAGCAAAAGCTTGTTGAAACTATTGCCGTCAATTCGTAAGACCGCTGAAATATTATGCCGTTACCCATGCAAATCTATCTTCTGAAAATCGTTATTTCACCCCGACATATGGCAGTAACCACGCTGGGCGAATTCACCGGTGTTTAGAGACGCGTAAACTGTGGTGGCCGCTGTTCTGCGGCGCGATTGGCCATGTGCCAAAACATCTTGCAATCAATAAAATTTTGCATTATGCAAAAAAGCCAGAGACTGACGACGTTTGCGAAGTCATAGGCGGTAGACCGCAACGACGTTGTAAGGTAGGATCGGTTTAGTGTAGCCACTGGTATTCCGTCGCAATCTGTATTCGCGATTCCGCGGCGTGCCAATAAACGTCCATATCGGACCGCTTATATACACATATCCCGTTGGTTTCTGTCGTACCCAGAATGGTAGCGCCGTCTCAGCATTCATTGACACACAACAGTTCGAGGATAATCCGCCAACACGCTGAGAGATACGCTTGTCACACACGAAGACAATTAACTTTGCGTTGCGACAAACCCACCCGCGGCGTGAAACCGCCGATTTCGCCGAATCCGTTGCATCTGTTGCAAATATCAAGTATATACGACGCGCGCATATTATATATATATATATATATATATGTTATATATTATTCGAATCTTCGCGTGACACCTTACGTCGCAGGAAGTTTCAAATTCTCGGCGAAATCGGATTTCATAAGGAAAATTTCATAAGGAACAGTTTGCAATTAAGTGAAATCAAGCAAATGAAGCGAATATTCAATCGTCCATTTTTACGAAAGAATTATTAAAACATATTTTTTAACAAGAGAAGAATATTAAAAAAAACGTTTGTAATGTATCGACTGTGTTCTCTGGCAATGCGATTAATAGCATATTCGCAATGATTCCTCTTTTAATTAGGTTTTCTTCGATTCGCTAATGACGTACTATTCACCAATCAGAGAAATAAAAAGTAATAACGCTTGCCGCTGTTAAAAGCCCTCATTCGTCTAGAATCGCAATCATTCATGGAATTGTATTTCTATGTAGAGTTTCAAACGCGAATCAATAACGACCTCATTAACGTAATGTTTAATGGACACCAACTGCAAAACTCAGCTGTAAAACACGTTGTACGCGTACTTTACAGATTTGTCTGAATGCAAATCCATCGAAAGTTTGTATCACCATTACGTAATGATTTTTACACAAAGTTTTCTCTGTCGACATTACATACATATCGAGATTAATTTGCCAGGCTAATTCTTCATGTATCTGAATTCGCAGGTCATACAGATTATCTGAGAGGATGCATGGCTGACATAATTTACAACGGCGCCAAAGTTATAGAGTACGCTAGGTCGAGGAAGGGCCAGTCGGAGGCAACAGCCGTAACGTGGGGCTGTTCGCCGGAATTCGACGCCACGAGGAGCACGGAAGTCAGCTTTGTCGAGGACGGCGCCTTCGTCGCCATTCCGCGCCCCATTCCGCGCTCCGGTTCGAGGTATATACCAAAAGTACCATTTTCCGTTATAATGTATACACCTCCATTTATCATCGTCGCACCTACGGGACCGTAGAAAACGTAATTAAACTGTCGCGACGCAACCGTATTAACTACATTATCGATAATGGTTATATCGATGCAAGAAAGGATGCAACATGCTTTATCTCGTTAAGTTATTGTACCGAACCCCAGCATTATTTTACTTAATTATCTTCGTCGTTATTTATACACAGCTTTGCATTTACTCGACAATCATAATTTAAAAAAAAATTTCAAAGGCATTGTAAAATTCATGGTTGCACAAACTCGATCAAGTTCTCTATTTTTTTGCGAGACATATGAGACAACGTTTCAGTTTTAACAGCGAGTCTATCGTGCCATCACGTAAAATAAATACATTTACGTGGTTCATGAATCCAATATCTTATGGTAATACCGCGGGAAATCCGTTTCTCTGAGGTCGACGGCGACGGAGTTGCATAACTCGCATACTCGTGCACATAGCTGTACATCTACATCCAGGCCGCATTCAAGTCATCGGTCAGGGAAGGCCTTTCATGTTACGCGACTCCTACCACTTTCATCTTTCGTGCAGCTTTTAACGATTAAATCCACGAGAACGTTGTTACATCTCGAAGAGCTCGGAAACAACTGTTTCAATCGCGAGAGTTACGTCACTGTTAACTCTCGCAATGAGACAGACAGCAATGCTTCGTCAATGGGAACACTTTGATCCCTCTTTTCAGTGTGGCATAACGACTTCGACGAAGCGAAACGGTCGATTGGCTCGAAAGCTTATAAAGCTACTTAGTGTGCTAGCAATCGTTTGTGGAATTAATACTATTCATGATGTAAAGTCGCGGGTCATAATTTACATTAATGAATAAATATCCTAGTGTACAATATAGTGTACACGCAGGTAGAATGCAATTTTATTGAATGATAAATTCTGTACGGCAACGATAACTTCAATATATCCTGCCAATGTAGGAGACATAATGTTATTAATAAATTCAGATAAAAAAAGCGTATAACTTAATCAAAAACGTAACGAGTTTTTTAAAGCTCGTTTTTTGTGACACTTAGTTAAAGAAGATGTATTTGTCACTAAAATAGAAAGCTGGTTGATAAAATGCAATATGTCTAAAAATACATACGAACATATATAATATTTTTTAAAACGGATTAAAGTATTTTCGAGATACATACTATATAAATGCGTCGTTTTTATTTGAGCGTAAGTGGACATGTGCAAGCATATTGCAAGTCTCCCAGGAGCAGATTGTGTACATTGTGGTTTCGTGGATTCCCAGCATATCTCCAAGTATCTCAGAATAGAACTACGACCTCGAAAACCTTTGTTTTTATAAATTAAAAGCTCAACGGGAACCAGCGATGTTTACATTGAAAAATGTACGTAGGATGCATTTCCAATAGTGGCTACAGCAGGATATTACATTTTACAATCTATATTTTTATCTTATTTTTTTAGTTATTAATCTTTCGCAAGAAGAATGCAAACGATCTACGTTTATATATACGAGGATAGTTCTCCATCTTACAAAGAAAACGTGATATTTGACGACTCTTTTTATTTTTCAACATTCTCCTTTCAGCTCAATACACTTAGTCCAACGATATTCTAACTTTTTTATATTCCGTCTGTGTAATACGATTTTTCTAATCCTTTAAAATAAGCACTAGTTTCATCGATTACTTTAATATTTGAACCAAATCTTTTCCCTGTTTTTTCTTCATGTTTGATTTCTTCATGTTTGAAAAGAAGAAAAAGTCACTAAGGGCTAAATTTGGTGAATACGGTGCGTGCGGAACCAAATTCAAAGTTCAGCAATTTCGCGACTACGTTTTTGATAGACTAAGCAAATACGACATCGCAGTGTAAGCATTTTCATATGCAAATGCTCATGTAAGATGTTGTAAACGCGATCATTTGAGATGTTTGCAAGCTCACGCACTCGTCGATCATTCAACACAGCATTATAGGTTTTTTTCAATGTCATTAGTCGTAGAGGTTTTCGGACAACCTGAACATTCATCACCATTTATGGACGTACGACCTCATTTAAATTCAACAGCTTATTTGTTAACAGTTTAAAAAAATGTGAAGCCTCTCCCAAAGTTGAATCTAAGCTTGTTTTTTTATTTTTGTTGGTGTTAAACCTTTTAAAAGTATTTTACTGCGCAACATTCGACTTCATTTATTAAAAAAAAAAAATTAAAAGTTGGTTGCTTTACACGATCAAAACAAAGGAACTAGTAAACGCCCTGTCTGAAATTTTGACAGTAACTCTGCAGAATCAAACTTGTTAAAAATTATAGCAGTTTCACACTTCTGGCATCATCTCTGTCAGGCCGAAAACTTTTCAAATTACCTTCGTACATACGCAGCTATAGTACGAAAACGCTAAGCACGTCTGAGAGTAAAAACTTCAGTGAGCCAGATGTGTCCTCGCTGTGCTATCCCAGCGAAAATTATTCGAGAGTTTACTAAGAGGCAGAAAAACACTTCATTTTCACACGAATGCGGTGTACACCGAGTAAGCGCGGTTAATACCGGCCTTCACATGCAGATAGTTAAGTCCTGGGGTTGCACGCATGGTTTCCCGTGTCTCGTACGTTCACAGAAGCTGCGGCTGTAGGTACTCAGGCCCTTTTGTTGTCTTGAATTAAAAGCACACTAGTTCCGAGTAGTGCCTTAATTCAACTTATCAGAGAAAATAAATGTTGGTACCTGTTGCGTTAATACGGCTAAAAGCGAGACAAAAGGTCAGTTTTTTTTCACATAAATGTTTGAGTAACCAACCTCTCTTCTCGCATTGAACAGATACATAGTGCACCCTAGTAGATCTCGTCGACAAACGGATAAGTAGATAGTCAAGAGGAACTGAATGGATGACTGGACACTTGGACAGTCGTAACTGTTTTCTTTCCGTGGAGTTCTACCGTAAAGTCGATGAACCGTGAAGATTTCGACGTGCGCTTTCTGAGTTCAATTGATCTGGAAGATTCAAGTGTCACTTGTATGCATGATTCATACAGACGTTCGAGTTGTCTCCACTTAAACAAAGTGTACTTTTTGCCGTTAAATCGTTATTTAGTTCCATTGGTTGTCTTTCGTTGCGTATAAAACGTGGAACTGTCGTATTTAATGTAGCTTATCCTTTGATTTTCTCTCATATATTTAGTCAGTTTAAATCAATAAAGATTGAAGGAATAATGGATATTTTTTCGTTATTTAAACCGCTGGAATTTTTCGAATTTAATTTTCACGAGTATCAGTTAGCATACAAAGACCGAACACGTTATACTGCGCTTTCGGAAGCAAAACATCGACTGATGAGGAACGTAGAGACACACAAGCGGACCGTATTAGAATCCTTAGTGCACCTCCAGCACGGTAAACCATTAATTGCGTTTACAATTCGCGCAGGTACCTGTTTGCTTACAACCGTTGCGCGTTGCATTGTGTAGCTTTAAGACATTGACTAACATATCAGGTATTTTCATTAACTCCTGGATTTAACAGAGTCAAATTATAAGTTAATTTTCGATGAGATAATCATGATTCGTGTAATTAAACTTGGCTTGGAGCTTAATTAATGATATGCATATTCTAATATAAAACTTTTTCATCAATTGTCATCAATAAAAGATAATGAAAACACAGAAAGTAGAAAATATCGTAACAATCATGACATCGATAATGATTATTGTCGTTGTTTCAATAGCAACGAAATTAATATATCAAGAATGTGTGGTACAATAATATGATATAACTTTTTTAATTTCAATTCTCGGTATATACATCGCATTATTATATATTATTGCTCTCTGTTATGATGATGAAAGTCTGCTACGCTTTCGTAACCACGATTCATGTAATTAAACTCGGCTTGGAGCTTAATTAATGACATGCATATTCTAACACGAAACTTTTTCCTCAACTACCATCAATAAAAGATAATGAAAGCATAGAAAGTAGAGACTATCGTAATAATTGTGACATCAACAAGGGTTACTATTTCGATTGTAAGGTTAATAACAACGAAATAAATATATTAAGAATGTGTGTGGTATAATACGTACATGGTATTATACCACACAGTTATAGATGGTATAACTTTTTAAATGCAATATTAGTATTTGTACAAATACGTGTAATAGTAATTCCAATTCCCAATATATACATCGTTATCGCGTTACTACATCTGTCTGTTATGACGATGAAAGTCTACTCCGCTTTCGTAACCACCATTGTACCACTTCACTGTGATGTTACTTCAAAAGCAAAGTAATGAATCCACCCGCTGAAGTAAATAATCGGCTTTCATGTTCGCAGCAGCCGTGGCGTCTTCTCGCATAAGATGCGAAAATCATTCGCCCCAAAGTTTCTCCGAGTAGAAGTCGACTGAGCGAAATTTGATTTGATTACAATTATAAATTCACGGCGAACAATCTTCTTTCCCCTCTTGCTACCATCGTTTGCATTGCCTCGCTCGTTTAACTCGTGTTGCACGGCGAATAACGTTTCGCTTGTTTAATCGCGTTCTGTAGTAAGGTCTGAACACCATACCGTTTCAAGAACGATGATTAAACGGAGAGCAAAACATACAATTATCTTGTAGAAATAATATTCTTGAAGATTTATAAATTGTGATAATTTATAAATTATCACATCTTTAAATTGTCGTGATTTTCATCTCTATTTTATATCTGTATCTTGTATATGTTTTGTATCGTGTATATCTCAATTAATCTTGTAGAATTTTGTATATCTTATTGATTACAGTTTAATTCGTTTTTTTCAAAAAAGAATCGTTATTGCCTTTCAACAAAAATGACAAATTATTCGACGGTGTCACGTTTGATCAATCGATGCATTTGTAAAGTTTCTCGTTCATGATATACATATACAGGGTGTTCCGGATGTTAAAACTTCGGGAGCGTATAGAGAATCGATAAATTAAGAAAAAAAGTTCTTTAGAGATGCGTTCGTTTTTACTTCGTTTTGGAGAAAAAGATAATCGCAAAAAAGACAAAGTTTTTATTTTTGTACTTATTTATTACTTATTCATTCACACTTATTATTCATATTGTCACTTGCTTAATGTAGATATCGTTCAAAATGTTTACTTTTTACAATGCAAGCAATTACATCTAGTGCGGACAGCTCATGTGTCCATGCCAAATACTAATCAACGTAATGACTCACCGATCCGACACTCTTCTGTCTGGAAATCGGCGCGCAACTCTCGCACCGCCTCTGTAGCATTACCATTGCAGAAACCATACATATCAGCATATTCAACATTAAAACGCATATTGTAACAGGAGTAACTCACTCGATGAGTAACTAACGAATTAGGAATTTATAGGAGAAAGGCAGAAATATAAATAAAGTTTTCTCTCACCAGAAAATGGAATATTATTGTTTTTGTATACGATTTCAACGATGATAATATTTCAAAGGCAGTGCGAGAACGAAGCAACTATTTTTGTCCTTTTGCGATTTTTTTCAAAACGAAGCAAAAACGAGTATATATATATCTCTAAAGAACTTTCTTTCTTAGTTTATCAATCCCTTATGCACTCCAAAAGTTTTGACATTTAAATTCGGAACACCTTGTATGATACTTCACTACCAACAATACAACTATTGTAATGTTTATGAATCATGTGAAGAAATCAACTGCGAAATCCGATTGATAAGATGCATGTAATATCAAAGTTTTCCGTTATTTTACCACCAACGACTTACCAGTAACTTACTTATCTAGAAGAGTATTCTCGATGGCGAGTATTCATGAAATCGTCATGTAACGACCGTAACATAAGACGAGTCCGATTCGGTTGCGCAGTCCATTCTTAAGGGATAGTAACAAAGTTTCCTGCCAATTCCATCTTACGACTTTGCAGATGGGAATTCGAGATGAAGACCGGCGCCGATAGTGGCCTGTTGCTCTATAACACGGGGCAATCATCTTACGCCGATTACCTCGGCATCGAGCTGTTCGAGGGTAAGATTCGGCTATTGATGAATAAAGGGAATGGCCCGACCGAATTGACACATGGTACCTTGGTGGCTGACGGTAAATGGCACAGCGTAATTGTGGATTTCAATCCGAGCGGCCTTGGTATCGCTGTTGATCATCACGAGAAAACAATGGCTCTGCCGTCCGGCGGCAATCGGTTCCTCGATCTGGCGGACACATTGTACATCGGTGGCACGGAGTTGAATAAACGCGCCCGAGCTTTGGGCAAGGGTCTTCGATCCGGGGACGTTAGTTACAAAGGTTGCATACGGAATATGGTCCTCGACAACAAGGACCTCGGTTTACCGGACGTCAAGGTCAGCCAGGGTATTGTCGTGGGTTGCGTCTGGGGATATCCGTGTATCGAGGCTGATCCCTGCGTATCCGGTGCATCGTGCATGCAACTGGGTGTCAACTCATTCAGGTGCAACTGCGATCAGTCGCTATGCATCAAGCCGAATTACGCCGAGGACTACAAGGTAGATCAATTTTAATTGAGTTTCAATGATGCTCCACCCTCTTGGCGAGGGTTACGTTGCGGTTATGAGCTAATTGTGTCACAGGCAACTAGCGTATGGATTTACGGAGATGCATAACTAACTTAGTCAAGATATATTGTTTATATAAATTACTGTTTAATCATTGTAAGTAATTAATATAAAATATTTAATTTTATTTGCATCTCTATTGCATTGATATCTAATAATAAAGGAATTATATATAAAGTATATCATTTATACATACACACACATATATATATATATACTATTATCTATATATTATTATTAAAATAATAAATAATTTAATAAAAGCAATATATATATATATGTATATGCAATTCAATATTAACAACATCTATAATGTAATAAAGTATCTATGAAAGGGCAATGGACTTAGCATGATGACAGTGCAACTAAATCTTTACTTTCACAATATAAAATACTCTAAACGTTTCGGTTCTCATAGAACCATCCTCAGTGGACAAAAAACTTATAATAAAATAATTTTAGATTTCATTAATTAATATACTGTTCATCTTCAAACTCTTCTTCAATTAATTCTAACAGTTTTTTAACAACAAACAAGTATCATTACCACAAAATGTCTGATATGACTACAAATACATATAGAAAAAATATATATAGTACAGATGTTGATAATATTGAGATAAAACTAATATCTGCATTCATAGAATGAAGAATCGATATGGTGTGTTTACAGATGTACTCAAATACCACCCTCCCTGTAAATTTGGAAATTCTCTCTTTGAGTCCTGTACTAGTTTCCGAAGGGGAAAATGTGTTGGTAACGAGCAAAAACATCGCGATGGTATTGGACATCGCCAAATACGGCTTGGAAGAAACTGATGTCTCATTTACCTTAGTGACACCACCAACTTACGGAACCTTGGCATTAGATCTCCTAACATCCCGAAATGATCATTCTTTCACGTTGCAAGACATCAATCAGGATAAGGTAATCGCCTAATCAGCTAGTCATCAATTTACTAAATCCTTTAATTAACGTTTAATTCCGTTTCAAACTCGTTGCGCGATTGTAAGCCTGCAATCACAAGGATTGCTACAATATTAATCCATCTGTCGGTGACGATAAAAGTCGAAATCGCCGAGAAGTTTGCGGAAGCACGTATAAGAGACGAAACTCGGCCGATATGCACCTGACATTAATTAATATCAGGTGACTAAACGCGGCCAGAGCCGGCTGGCCGGGCATGGGCCATAGAAGGCCGGAGAAACATGGAAAATCATGTGTTCTTCCAGTTCGTCATAGGACCACGCGTTGCTATACATAGTACGCGCCATAAGGACTAACTTTAGAATCGTTAGAGGCGGGAATATGGAGGGTCGGCCGACTTGCTCTCACTCGCTCATTCGCCCCTGCTCCTCATGTTACCCACACTCAATTTATCTAGCGACAGTGCTCTATTTATAAATCGCTCCCGCCACCACTCATTAATGGTTTTTCGTTAAAGATCGCGTAACGGTCGCTTTTTATCCGCCGCCCCAGCATCTGTCGTTTATTGCCAATTGCTTTCCAATCGTTAAAAAAAGAACAAGGAAAAAGCTCGCGTCTTCCCCTTGTCTCGACTCGGATCATCTCAGGACGACGCCCACTTGATATGCTAATCGACGATTTAACTCCTGTACTCCTGTCGCTCTAATTAATTTTCAACCGCGGTCGATCTCGAGTGTTAGATCAAACGCTAGAAAGGATAACACGGAGTCGGGTACTCTGACGTACTCTCCCATGATTAATTCTGATTCTGTAGCACGATGTAGTGTGTGTTTGCCGATCGAGATTCTCGTGAAACAGCGAGCTCTCGCACAAGTTAAGGTTCACACATTCCTCGTTGTACGGTTATTCCTAACCAATATTACGATACATAACAGATTATTGATTTCTTTCGTATGCAAATTTGCTTTACCAGACTTTGCACGAGTATGAAAAACGCGATCAATTACCGTGTCGTTCGTTATCAATTTTGCGATTTATTAGTAATCGTTTAACAGTAAAAGTAATTTCTTTAAACCATTAATTATCCGATTTTGCTATATGTGAACATTGCTATATGTGTTGGATATGATGTAGGGCATTATCCTTATGATAATTGACTTCCCCAACAGATACAGTATATGCATGACGGTAGCGAAACCACAAAGGACAGCATGATTCTGGAATTGACGTTGGTGGCCGAGACAGGCTATACGCTTCCAGGATACCTCCAAGGACGCCTCAGGTTCCCTCTTCATGTTAATGTCACTCCTGTCAATGACCCCCCATTACTCGAGATACCGACTGCCAAAGTGCTGCGTCTGGCCCAAGTAAGACACGAAAATAAACTGTAAGCTCTTATTTTTTCTTTATCTAGTCTCTCAGCAATGTATTTATCATGATACGTTTTTCGTCATGTTACCGACGACAATGCGCGATAATTCGAAACACGTTACGTTCGGCTTAACCGAAACAACCGGCAGTTCATGCCACTCAACTAAATCAATTAATGGAGGCCATATGAAATAGTAGCTTATTTGTGGCTCGTGCATCTTCGGAGAACGTGGCAATTTAGCCGCAACGAAATCGATTTAACTCGCTCGCGCGCTGGTCATCGCTCTTAATTAACTGCGCGTGTAAGTTCGAGGGTATTCAAAGACGGAAGTTATAATTACGATATATATGTTTATTTAACCTAACCCATTCCGGGGCAATTCCAATGCGCTAAGTACGCTACAGCCATTTTAGCAAATCCGAAATAGTATATAGCAAATACAAATAGTAAATTATAGTAAATGTTACAATTGACCTTTAATTATTTTTTTAAACTCTTATAAAAATATACAAACAAAAATAATTGTCATGTTAAAACTAGTACGTAATAATATTAAAATCAAAACAAGACCTTTTACATTGATTCACTATCTCAAATTATTTTTCAATAGAAAAAACTGATTGCTAAACGAATATATTGATACAAAATATCAAAGTGTGTATTCGCTATATCTCGCTTGATGCGTTTTACGTCAGCGCGAAAATAACAACGCAATTTTTCGCCAATTTGTTGAATCCTTTCATTCAATATGTCTGTGCAACATTCGTTGGATGATCTCGGGCAAATATAAAATGTGCGAAAAACGCTGATATTCACAGGGTACAAGAAAAACACTGACCAAGGAGTTAATATGGGCCATAGATGCTGACACTCCGTCGGAAATGCTGATTTATACGGTTTTACGAGCAGATACTGACGCGGGGCATATCGAGAAAGTTACTTATCCATTTCGACCTATCGACACGTTCACACAAGCCGAATTAATGCAAGGTCTCATTGCGTATGTGCATCGTGGAAACGGTAACAATTCATTATTATTAATTCACAAAAAACGTTGTATTTTAAATGAGCATATTTGTTAATCTTTTTATGTTGTTTTTGCAATACCTTTTATTTCAAATCTGTAAAACCGTAATGTAAATGTCCGGCAGTGAAAAATATATGAGGGATTATATTTTCATCAAAAGCTTTTATATGAACGAAACATTTAATTTTTTAGCTAAACCGAATGCAATGTTGGGTTTACAAGTGAGCGATGGCATCGAGAGTAGTCAGCCAGCGTATTTGCGCGTATCGGCTTACCCGTTGCAAATCAAGTTGACGCACAATACTGGTCTCATTGTGGTACATCGTTCGTTCTCATACTTGACACCAGCGAATCTCTCGTTCGCCACAAATTCGGACGACAACACCATCGACATTCGTTACGACGTCGTCTCGCCGCCACAATTTGGTGTTTTGCAGAAATTGAAGGACGTCTCTAGCAGTTGGGCAAACGTAGACCATTTTACTAGTCGGGACGTGGAATTGCACACCGTTCGTTACCTTCATAACGTCGGCAGCCCTAATCAGGACGAGTTTAAATTCCAAGCAAGCGTGCGCGAAGTGAAGACTCAGCAGACCTACGACTTTCGCATTACTTTCATCGATCTAGAGTTAAAGGAGACCAAAAGGGTACCTATTAATCTCACCAATACATCAAACATCATTATCACGAGCAACCACTTGAAGTACCAGACGAATCCGCTAGTTACATCACTAAGCAAAATTGTTTTTACTCTTATAATGGGACCAAAATATGGCAATTTATTTTTGTTCGACCGTAAACTCGTGGCGACTGATACCTTCACTCAGGAAGACATCGAGGCCAATAGATTGAGCTACCGTCTATTCAGACGATCCTATTCCAATATCTTCGATGAAATAACATTTAAAGTTAACGCACCTCAATGCGTCGACATACATGCCAATTTGAAAGTTCGATATTATCTTGGCAAGAACAGCAAGTTGCTGGAAGGCGCGGAGAATTTGAAAGTTGACGAAGGCTCGAAAGTACCTCTGAGAATCACACATGTGAATCCAAAGGAATACGGTGTGTCCTCTTTGATGTACAATCTCACAACAAAACCAAATCATGGTTGGCTCTCCATTGCGAATAGTTCAATATCACAAAATAAAAAAAATGTCTCATTTTTTACGTTAGAAGATGTATTGATGCAAATAGTATATTATGTGCACGATGATTCCGAGACTAAAGAAGATTCTTTCGAATTTGTAGCAATGTCTATGGACACGGATTTTATGTACGTCGGGAAATTTCGAGTCGAGATCATTATGAAAAATGATAATCCGCCAGAGCGAACAATCGATAGAGTTTTTCATGTTGTGTCGAAAGGCGAAAAATTAATAACCAATAAGGATCTCGCATACATGGATAAGGACATTGGTACTAGAGCGAGCGAACTTATTTACACCAGGAGGGATGCTCGAAAAAGTGGATTGTATAAAACAACTAATCCCTCGGTACAAATACGTGAATTTTCGCAACAAGATATCAATGACGGTATGATACTCTTTCGACATCAAGGGGACGAACACGAGAAAATTGAATTCGGTATCACCGATGGTCACTTTTACAGGACTGGTGTTCTTCAAATTCAAGCCAGCCCGCCATACATCAGGTTACGCGAGAATAACGGTTCGGTCGTTCAATTTAACAAGTCCGTTGTGCTCCAATCGAAAGAATTAGAGGTAGAAACGAATGTGTATGTTACAGAAAAGGACATAAAATACAATGTGTGGGAGAAACCGAAACATGGTATATTGATGAAGTATGGCAGAGAGTCAAATAGTTTTACAGAGGATGATCTGAAGCACGGTAGCGTGTTATATAAGCACTTGGGTGGATCCTTAACAAAAGACACTTTTAGATTTAAAGTGTTCGTTAAGGGTGCAGATGCCGAGGGTGTGTTCACAATCAAAGTCTATCCAGAGAGCTATTGGGAATCATTGATTATACAAAATAACAAGACGATATTTGTCGAGGAAGCTACTAGCATTCTGTTGAATCGGAAAAGCCTCGAAATAATGCATCCCAAAATATCGCCAACCGAAATTGTCTATTTCATACGAGAGTGGCCGCAGAATGGCTACCTAGATTTACAAATCCATGATGAGCATAGCGAGGAAGTGAGGGAAGAGTACAGTGGTAATGCGGTGAAACATTTCGAGCAGAGTCTGATAAACGATAATCGCGTCTTCTACGTTCAATCGATTATGAATCAGACGAACGATCGTTTTGTTGTAGACGTTACCAACGGTATTACGTGGTTACGCGGACTAAGTGTGAACTTCGTGATAGTGCCAGAGAAACTCTACGTCGAGGCGAAAAGCTTTACTGTAGTGGAAGGGAAAGACGTGATACTAAGTGAAACGAACTTCTTGGTTGTGACGCCGTATTACGCTGGTAAGGTAACGGATTATAGAATAGTAGAGAAGCCAAAGCACGGTACGATTCTCGATTCCACGAAGAACACTCAGGTAAAAAAGTTTTCGCAAAAGCATCTGAACGCTGGGGTTATACTGTACAAGCACAACGGGGATGAATTTTTGAGCGATTCCTTTAGAATGATAGTTACTGCTAGTGATAAAATGAGTGAGCCTTTTGATGTATCGATTATTGTTCAACCCGTTAATGACGAGGTTCCTGTGTTAGTGAATAGAACTAAACTAAATGTTTGGCAAGGCGGTTCCGTTATTTTGACATCGACAAATTTAGCAGCTATAGACAATGACACTGCCCCATACGACATAATATTCAACGTTACTGGAGTAAGAAATGGATACATCTCATTAATCACTTCACCTGATGTGGACATTTATAATTTTACGCAGAGCCAAATCAATGAATCACAAATCGTATTCACACATACGAGTAAGTATTTAAAATATTCAGAAATATTAATTTAAATAGACGAGCTATTTTATAGAGTTTTCCCTAGTTATATACATATAATGCAATTTAATTAATACCAACTAACATAACATAATTGTTAGTTATAGTTTGCCACTCAACAATATAATTGTAATATAATAACACATCTATTATACGTAAATTGAATGGGAAATTTTAACTAACAATTGTGTTATTTATTAGTCGATGTTTACTGGAAAATATAATGTTAAACAGTAATGATTATATAATAAATCATACATTAAATAAATGTATAATAATTTTATGAAATAGTATATTGTAATATTGAAATAGTATATTGTAATATACTATTTCAGAAAATTAAACTGCAATATATCTTTTTAATATTAATAAGATTGTAAAGTCTTAGTAAAATATTTATTATAAAATGATAAAAATGTGTACAACGTTTTTTTTCAGATGGATCTGATGGTGAATTCAATTTCGTTTTAAATGATGGTGTACACACGACGAAATCTTACACGATTTTGGTCACCACAAAGCCAATTCGTCTGAACATTGGACACAATATGCCCCTTAATGTCTTCCCCCTTACTAGAAAATTAATATCAGACAAGCTCTTATTAACGACGTGTTCTGACGAAGCGAGGGAGATTAGGTACACTGTGCGAAATGGGCCCCATTTAGGTAAAGTTATAATGGAGACAAGTGAAGGGGTCTGGCTTGAGGTCGAGCGATTTACTCAGAGAGATATAAACAATAGCAAAGTAATTTACGAGCACACCAAGCAGTTCATGGACCTTACGGCCAATGACTCTTTCATATTCGACATCGAAACACACTTCGCTGGAACTTTAATGAATCAGGTATATAATATAATTTAATATCTATTGTAAATATATTATTTTCTGTTACGCATATTTTATAATTTATAAAAGACAGCATTTTCAGTAAGTCAAGAAATTTAACATTTTTTTATATTTTTTAATAATCTTCGATGCCACGCTACAGAAACAACACACTTAAATATGACACATTCAACTAATTCGGTTGTTTATGACTTTCATAAAAATGATCATGTAAAAAAATTTCTTTTCAATTGAAATGCCGATAACATTAACGAACTTAATAATGTCAAGTAAATTTATTTGTGTATCTTTATTAATAAAACAGTTATAAGCAATAGAAAAAATATTGGAAAAGCATTGGAAAAAAACCGGATATGCTATATCTAGAATGGCACCGAAGGTTAATACTCTTAATAAAAATTTCGAGAAGTAAAGTTATTTTATATCTAACAGTGTACTTTGTATATCGTAGGTTTTCCAAATAGATATATCAGTTTCGAGTGGAGGCTTAGATAGGTATATTTCTATGAAAAACGTAAGAGTCATGGAGGGTAGCTCTGCAGAGGTCGTGATGAATATAAGTGGCATTGTGTCATTTCTACAAATTAACGCTGGCATCCCGAATCCGGCGGTATTATCAAGATTGATTCACCAACCTAGTCATGGACACGTGATGCTTCTGCCGGATTTAAACGTGACCACTTTTACGCAACCGCAAATCGAGGGTGGAAAAATTGCTTACTATCACGATCACTCAGACACTCTAGAAGATCGTATTCAATTCTCGTTATACTTGACACCCGGTCACGTGTTACTTTGCAACACCAGTATTCCCGTTGTAATCGAGCCAATCAACGATCAGCCTTTCAAACTCATTACCAACAACCCATACATTACGGTCGTGCAAAATCAAAATCAGACCATCACCCGGGAGAACCTTTTAACCACCGATCCTGATACTCCACCGGAAGAAATTATATACGACGTAATTTCAGGACCGACCTTTGGTAGATTATTGCTTTTACCATTCGATCAAAACACTTCAGAAGTACGTCCTGTGGAAAAGTTTACCCAATACGACGTGGATTCTAATCGAGTGGTGTACGAACACAATGGAACGTTACAAACTGCTTCTTTCTACTTCAGAGTTTGGGATGGTGCCTACAATCCAATTTATACCGTCTTTAATGTCCACATTTTAGCTATACGATTAAATGTGACTGTATCCGGTCCTGTAAGCTTGCAGCAAGGTTCAAATGTGGCACTTATCTCGGAGAATGATGTCAAGCTTGATACAAACGCACGTCAAGACCTGGTGGTTTATGAGATTACGACGCATCCAAAACACGGAATATTGTATGTACGGGACGGCGCTGCGGCAACGTTCAAGCAGACCGATCTGCAGTCGAAAAGTGTAATGTTTATGCAAACTGATATGACAGTGTCGAACGACAGTTTGGAATTATCGGCGCGATTAAGTGGCTTCGAGCAGAAGCACATACGCGTAGAGATCAAGGTCGTGCCTCTCATGATCATGAACTCGCTGACAGCGTTGGCGGGCGAAAAGAATCGAATAACTCTACAATATTTGGACGCGACTCCTCTAGCAAAGTTAACGACAAGCAATCCCCTTTATACCATTGTGAAAAAGCCAAAATACGCAAAGATCAAGAGGATTATCAGAAGTTCCTCGTCATCCGGCGAGAAGAGAGGCGCGCGCGAACGAGAAGTCGCGCGTTTCTCGCACCAGGAAATTATCTCGGGGGTGATACATCTAGTATGTAGAAAAATACCATCGATAGACGGTGTCGCGGACAGCTTCAGTTTCATCCTCGCGGCGTCTATTTTTCAACCGGCAGTGGGAGATTTCGAATTCAACATTAAGCTCGATATAGACGATGACAATATCACTTTGGGCGGCCCAATGGATCCGGTCGGTCACGAAGGCGAGATGGCGATCGCACCGAACATGAGCAACGATTATCTGCTAATCCTCGGCATGTTGCTTGGCGTGTTCCTTCTCGGCGTGGTTGTAATTATCACAATCAGGTGTCGTCACAATAAATACAAGCATGCCGAGGAGGAAAAACCGGAAACTACACCTGCTGTTGGGGTGATGCCACTTCCCAGACCTCCGGATCATTTGATGCCTACCACTCCACATCTAAAGCCATTCGGTAATGATCACAACAGCGTGACGGCCAGCACGCCTTTGCCAATGTTACCCTCGACATTACCTCAGTGTAAAGTGATACCCTTGACCCCCCTGGAAAGCGGTTCGGAGGTCGACGTATCCGCAAGATATCCCTATGGCGTGGCGGACAGCGACGAATGGAGTAGTTTCGACACTTCCGATCTACCTTGTCAGTCGGCCACAACTCAAAGGACCAAGAAGAACCCTTTGTTGAGAAGGGATCAATACTGGGTCTAGCAGGAGAGAAACACGTTGCGGTTTACGCGAAGAAAGCCGTAGCGTATCTTGATGTGTTTCATTAAAACTATCGTGGATATCATGGACTTAATGTGCCTAAGAAAAATGAAATCTGCGAAAAAGTTTACAATTGTTCATTGAAGCCCGAGATTATCATGTCAAACATGTATCGAAAAATAGTGAAATGACATTCGATGTTTTGGTGGAAAACTCAGTGATCGTCGGCATCCGATCTCGATGCATTTAATTTTAATTGAAAAAAAGCAAAGGAAACTCTTAGATTATAGGAGAAACTTATGGATCGAAAAGGATTGATCGATAATTCGCGATCCGGGATAGTTCGCAGTGTCTCGTGTACTATTAGCCTAAAACGATATAAACAGGAACTCTAGATCTTTTTGAATGTCACGACTATCGCCGCTATCACGAGCTCAATGTGCCTAAGAAATGTCTGACTCTGCTGACATTCTTTCCATTAATTACACGTCGATTTTTCGTATGTCTACGTCCCCTCCTTCCGGCGGATTGAAATAAATTCAATTGTAAAGGCAGACCAATTGTTCATTAAAGCAAGACTTTTACGACAAATTCAATTCTGGTCTAAGCGAAAAGTTCGTCGGGATACTGACTCGTTCTAGAGTGTAAATTTTCAGAAAAATTTTATGTTCCTTTACCTCCTTCCATTTTTACACCTTTTGTAAATCTAGAATAGTAAGATCGTTATATAAAAGTGGCATTTATCGATCCCCATTATCGTAAGTTCCACATAAAAAAAGTATTAAGACTAACAAAAGGAACTTTCGCTCTTAAGCTGTAAACAAAGGAAACATCGAGTAATCGGGATAATACAGGAACTGTGTGACACTGTATTGTACAATGATTAAATATACACAATGTAATCGAGACTATATATGTTCCTGTTACTTGTTACTTGCCATCAAAGAACGCAAACGAAACGCATTTATATAAACAGCTATACTCGAGTTTCGACATATCTTTTTATACCGTCGTATTGTCAAACTCTTATTTTCTTTTGATATAGATCCCGCATGCAATCGTTTCATCTTATCCCTATTTTGATGTTGCTCATATTGCGTAAATAAATATAAATCGACAATTAATACTTGCCTGGCGAAATGCAAAAAGATCGAATCGCTCTTTTCACGACAATATAACATGTATCTATCTTTACGTAGCGACATGCATTGAATTATGATTCTGCTTAAAACGTGTCATAAGGAGATAAAATTAATTCTTTTGGATTGTTATTATAAGTAGTACACTGAGAAAAAAATGCAGTTGATTCAATTAAAGTCTATATTACGGGCTGTCACTAGCATAAGTGATTAATTTATGTATATTTTTATTGACATAAAGACATAAATTATTATTTCAATAATCAAGACTTTTATGTCAATAAAAATATATATGAATTAATTACTTATGTTAGTGACAGCCCGTGATATAGATTTTAATTGTGAATCAACAGTATTTTTTTCTCAGTGTAAAAATGATGAAGTAGTAGAACCGATGTCGTTTTTCACAAATCAAGTTTTCTTACATTTTTTCACGAATTATATATGATGATTATTTTAGATCGAATTACGTAGAATCGTAACATACAGAATACTGCATGCACAATTCTTATCTGTTTCGTTTCTGTGCAAGCTTTAGCGAGCGTTAGACACGACGCCAAATAAGATGATTATTTGACATATTAAATGCGAATTAGCAGTAACAGTCAAAGTCTATAAGCTGTTTTTTACATGAATGAGTGTAAATCTTTTCTATGAATCGTTGACGCGCGACGAGTTCATAATTCATAAGCGATGAACGGGGTTGTGCGTGCGCGATTTCAGTATTATCTGAGAAAAATTTATTAAGAGGCATGTTGACCAGGTCGTTGATTTTTAAGAAAAATTTTACGTTACGTTACTATTGAATTCGCGGTAATCTCAATGAATCCACTTTCGGCTAACATCGAATAATATGATGATCCATGCTAAATTTTTTTAGTTCACAATAATTGTAATGAAATTCCCCCCCCCCCCCCAATTATTTCTATAGATACAATTATAGTTCACTTGATGCTACAAAGTACTATATTTGACTGATCAATCAGAAGAAAGAATTTTATTCTAATTGACCAATTAAAGAATACTTCAAACTGTAGCATCAAGTGAGCCGTAACCAATATCAATGATAAACAGCATATAGCGTCATCTGGTCAAACAATATAAATTTATTAAATTAAATAGTTAAATTTTGATTTAAATAAATTAATAAAATTGTTTTTAAAACACAGGGAAAATATTAAGATCTTTATATGTTAATAAAATAATATTTGAAAAGGCATTTTTTGAATTTTTATCAAAAGATTTACTGGTATTCTTAAATATGTCTCTTTATTTTATCACTGCTGATTATTCAAGATCTTTTCTTTAAAAGAAAAAGACGGATTTTTTATGGATGGCAATCCAATTTGCCTTAATGAAATCACAATATATTGATGAAAATGAAATTTTATACGCTTTTGCAGAAATTTGAATAAATATCTGGCCGAAAGTGGATTAATGATAATTTTCTTAAAATTAGAAATGTATCTAATAAAACAATCTAATGTGAATGTTGATTATAGCAATCATAATAATATATATAATATATTATAATGCGTACAACACTCATATGTAGAACGTACTGTTCCATGAATTCATAATATACGCATTAATAGATTCTAATCAAAGACATTTTATCGAGAGAATCAAAGAGAGAGAGAGAGAGAGAGAGAGAGAGAGAGAGAGAGAGAGAGAGAAAACCCGTTCGTTGATTCATGAATATGTTAGAAGAGGTAAACTGTTAGTCTTTTTTACATCCACCAAAAGTGAACTGATCCGAGTGCCAAACTTCTATAATCTATAATATATATATATATATAATAATGACCATAGAACTTGTATTTTCCCTGCCAACTGAATGCATTACTCTTCTAATTCTAATAAATTAAATGTGCGATGTTAAGTAAATATGGACTGATTTATTATTTATATTACGTATTTATTGTATTGCAGTGGCTTATCTTTTATTAATATCTATTATTGATTTTATTAATATTATTCCATGTTATTACCTGTATGATTAATAATAAGTCTTAAACAAACTTTTTCTCTCATATTAGTTTCATATACTTTTTAAAATTTTAATTTAAATATTTCTTACTGTAAATATAATTAAAAAATAAAAAATTCGTTTAAAGTATTTCTGTATATAAAAAACGAAAATAAATCTCGGAATTATTGAGCGAATAATTGAAACACGAACTTGAGTTCTCTATTTTAAGAATTGACAGTTTTTTAGGGAGTGACACCAATACTAGTATATATGTATATATTATATGCAATTAAGAGATTTATAGATTTAATTTCATATTTAATTTAAATAATACTTTTAACTAATAATAGAATATTATTTAATCCGCCAATAAAATCGATCTAATCGATCAAATAATTTTATTAATTTTTTTGTACATTTATTTGCGTTTAGTATTTGTCTGAAGAATAAAAATTAATGTGCGCAACCTTTTTAGATATATCAAGAAAGTAACCGAAAGAGTAATGCGGAAGGTTTGTGAACAAAATAAGTTATTTACCTCGATATTGTGCTTAAGAGCAAAATATCAAACAATGTCGATAAGATGCAATAATTTTTACCCTAATAGCAATTCATTGGCGATACATTGGTTCAACATGGAGGATATATTAAGATAATATTGGGCCAATACTATGCCAATATTATGTCAATAAAATTGTATTATTAAGGCAGTTTCGTTTTTTCCAAATTTATATAAACAATGACATTCCCTAGCATTTGCATGAAAGTTTATCAGATCGTTGTATTCTAACATGTTCATTAGCATAATTGTGTGATGCTTGTCATAAATCAACATTGCATGCAGCAATAATTTCCAACAACTGATTTTTTTCGTATGTAATTAAAAGTATATTTACTGTACTAATTAAATAAGCTATACCGATCACAATTAAATGCAGTGTAGTCAGTTTGCAGTTTATTTTGAAAACACGGTGAGATGAATACATACATCCTACATCGAGATAAAATATCTCTATGCTATGCAAAAATTTATGGTAGACTCACCGAAATTAGATACCATCTACAATCTCTATACTCCATTCGATCCTCTTCAGCAAATATGAGACCTGTTGAATAAAAATTATATGTATATTACGTATATTGCAATATGATAAAGATTGCCTTGAGAAAATATCGACAATCATCGTTGCTGCGAATTTGCTAACGTTAAATATTTTAATTAAGTCAAATATGATGTTTAATAATTCGAATGCAAGAAATAATAATCCACGTTATATAATAGCCAGTTATCTAACAATATATACGTACTTGACGGTCCAAGTGCACTTCTGATTGAATTTCCGTTGCATTGTGAAAGAGCATCGTCGACTCCGAAGGTTTGTTCGCGTCGCATGCTCCAATATGCTTCAACATGCTCTTATCATAGCTCTTACTTACTTTAACGCGCTCGTTGGATGAATAGGAGCTATGGTCGGAGCATGTTGGAGCATATTGGAGCACGCGACGCGAACAAACCTCGAGATCACGACGCTGATGGACAGCAGTCACGCACAATTAACGGGTCTCGAGAGAAATTTCGGATATTTGTGAGACCGATTAAAGATACTTTGCGTGCACGGGATTCTTTTAGGCAGTAACAGCGAAAGATACGGAAAAGAGATTCGAACCCGACACGCAGCACCCGCAGCACGTCCAACCGCGATTCGAAATGTAACATGGCGGTTGTTTGAGTAACGAAACGGTCGACAAAGCGGCAACTTCAAATGGGTAATTGAACCCGTTTATTTTAGCGGCACTTTCTACATTCGATATGATACGCTAATCCTTTGAAAGGACAAGAAACAAAGAGTTTTCCATTTGTGACACAAATCGATACAATTAGTGCCATTCTTTGTTACTCACTGAATATCAACAAAAAATAGAATGACGTTTGTATTGTGTCACTGAATATAGGAAACATCAAAAGATGAGCACAGAAAACGCAATTGAAATGTATTAACTGCACCGAAGTCTGTCGACAATCAAGTTGTGGTATTATCGAAACGATCGAAGCAGTGAATTAATTGGTAGAAATACAAAATATTAAAATAAAATAAAGAAAATAAAAAATTAAATAAAAATTATTAAATAAAAATTAAAATATTAAAATATTAAAATAAAATGTTAAAATATTAAAAATATGAACCAAATAGTTTCTTTAATATACATATACGAGCTCTTTTTCAAAAGATTACAAACGATACTGTATCTTGTAAAATAAAAATAAAATTTTAAATTTATTTATTATTCAATAATAAGATTTATTTATTATTATTATTATTGCTAAGCAAAATTATATATTGTTTATGCAAATAATGAATATTTTATCCGAATATATCTAAAATATTTGAATATATGATAACATAACGAATGGTAACGAATTTTGAATGATAACCTATTGATAATCTATTAAATGATAACGATGATAACAATGAATTATGCATGATAGTAATTTATTATATGCATGATATAAGATAATATATTATCTTTTTATAATCGTGGAATTTCTATATATGATAATATTTTTATTTAATTAAATAGAACCTATATTATTATATACCCTGTTTAAATTAATTATATATTATTATATTATATACTTGGAGAAAGAGAGAATTATATTTCGCGTCGTCAAATTCAAATTAGTGTCGCAAAATCGCAAAATAGACCTCGTCGCGCCATCTGTAAAATCAATCTCACACGACGCCGCATGATTTAGCGCCGCCAAGCCAAGGCAGTAGTTACTTCACTTCCTCAACATGGCTTCGTGTGTTCGGTGAGTTTATTTTCGGCTTTTTAACCTTTGGACTGCGAAAATACAGATTTATCGCGGGCGTACGTGAGATCGTTCGTGCGCGACATTCTGAATGGTCGCGGCGGTCCTCGTCTATTTTTCTGGCATAAAATCGTGACGTAGATCTCACAGATCATTGATACGCCGCTGACGTGTCCCCTCCGCGCAATGTTGTTTCTGATATAAATACTTTTTTTTCAATTAACTCCTCGCGTCGCCGGCCGCCAATCTAATCTAATCTGTCGCCGAACGACTGTGATACCGGCCGCCATACGCCACGGTGAAGCTGTACAGTTTTATAAACGAACGTTGCCATACAAATTGTCGCGTGGCTGCGTTTTCCGGCAGGATTTCCTCTTGAGGTCGTTACCCAGCTGGACGTGAAAGAGCACAATGTAATACTCGTCTATTAGCGTATATGTGATTTAGGAATATTTCTTTAATCTGTGATTTATGTAGAACGTGATCCATTGTGTCTCGTTAAATGTAGATTTGATTTTAATTTTGTTCTCTATTTGTTCTTATTTTAGTTCTCTTTTTATTTTTATAAATATTTCAGGTTGGCTCTATTATTAATACTACTATGTTCTCCATTCATTACTGACGCAGTCAACAGAGACAACTTCAAAAGATGTGATCAGAGTAGTTTCTGCCGGTAAGAATTATCTACTATTGTAAATATTGTCATCTGAAAGACTATCTGAAAAGCTATGTAATCTTTATTTTGTTTCTTGTAGACGGTGCAGAGGGATGGAATCTGGAAAATCTCCGTATCAGCTTTTGCCAGATAAACTTGTACAGAATGAATCAATGATCATAGTAGATTTATTTAATAAGGATACCGGTGTCACTTACGTGGTACAACTCATCACGTTAAAAGAAAACACATTTCGGTTGCACATCAATGAAAAGGATCCACTGCATCCTAGATATGAAAATGAATATGCCCTTCATGATCAACCACAAACGGTAGAGATGGATTTTGTGGAGAGCACTGCTGAAACTATAACTATAACCAAAGGCGAAAACAAAGCCATTTTATATATTAATCCATTTAAAGTAGAACTGTATTCCCAAGGTATTTTGACAATATCTGCAAATGCCCGCGGTCTTATGAGATTTGAGCATTCGCGTACAAAACCAGTAAAGTGAGTATTGTTAGAAGAGAAAATTGTTATATTAAGATTTCTAAAAAATTATATGTATTGTATAGACCAGAAGATGGAAACGCTGAAATGGCAGGAACAAATAATACTACGTATCCTGGCGATGGTGCTGATAATGATTCCGGCGCTTGGGAAGAAAACTTCAAAGAGCATCATGATGCAAAACCATATGGACCAGAAGCTATTGCTATGGATTTCAGCTTTCCTGGATCAGAACATGCCTATGGTATTCCGGAACATGCTGACTCAGTAGCATTGCAATCAACGAAATCTACTGATCCATATAGACTATACAATTTAGATGTATTTGAATATGAAACAAATGAACGTATGTCTTTATACGGTGCCATTCCAGTGCTTTACGCTCATGGGTAAGAACATATTAAAGTTAATGAGCTATCGGATGTTTGAAAAATATTCATGTAAAATTTGTTCTTGTAACATTTCAGAAAAGAAAGATCATCGGCTGTTTTCTGGCATAATACAGCAGAAACATGGATCGACATTCTATCGAGTGCAGATAATAATGTTGTAGAAAGCATTGTTAATTTTGTATCTAGGTCAATTAAGAAATCTCAGGTGGATGCTCATTTCATGTCAGAATCTGGAGTGATTGATGTATTCTTCATGTTGGGTCCGAAACCACTTGACGTTTTCAAACAGTACACTGTTTTAACTGGCACAGCTCCTTTGCCACAGGTATGTTAAATAAATATTTAAAAAATTAAAAGTTGTGAAATATAAATATTTTGAAATAGAAATATTTTCTTAAAATATGCATTTTAGATGTTTACACTCGGATATCATCAATCTCGTTGGAATTATAATGATCAAGATGATGTTGCAACGATCGCCGAAAGTTTTGATACGCACGATATACCATTAGAAGCTATATGGCTTGACATTGAATATACTGATAACAAAAAATATTTTACATGGGATGCACGTAAATTCCCAAATCCCCTTGATATGATACACAACCTTACTTCTAAAGGCAGAAAATTGATAGTTATCATAGATCCTCATATTAAACGTGATAACAATTATTTCTTACATAATGATGCCACCAGTTTGGGTTATTACATCAAAACCAGGGATGGAAAAGATTATGAGGGTTGGTGCTGGCCAGGCGCCTCGTCGTATCTAGACTTTTTCGATCCAAAAGTTGTTGATTATTATACTGGATTGTACAGTTTAGATAAATTCCATGGTACTACTAACGACGTTTACATTTGGAATGATATGAACGAACCAAGTGTGTTTAATGGACCTGAAGTAACGGCACCAAAGGATCTTATTCATCATGGAGGTTGGGAACACAGAGACGTTCACAATATTAATGGACATATGTACATTCGTGCGACATACGATGCTTTATTCCGTCGATCAGGCGGTTCTCTGAGACCGTTTATTTTAACAAGATCCTTCTTTGCTGGATCACAACGTTATGCAACAATGTGGACTGGCGATAATATGGCTGACTGGAGTCACCTTCGTGTAAGTTATCCCATGTGTCTCTCAGTGGCTATATCCGGAATGTCGTTCTGCGGTGCCGATGTTGGAGGTTTCTTCAAGAATCCAGATTCAGAATTATTCATTAGATGGTATCAAGCTGCAACATGGCTACCTTTCTTCCGTCAGCATTCTCACATTGAAACAAAGAGGCGTGAGCCATGGACATTCAATGACGAAACTACTCAAATAGTTCGTGAAGCATTAAGATTACGATACTCTTATCTGCCGTTGTGGTACACACTCTTTAGAGAACACGAAATAAACGGTTATCCCGTTATACGTCCTTTATGGACGCATTATCCAACCGAATCCGAAACGTTCACTATTGATGATGAGTTGTTACTTGGCGATTCAATACTCGTGCGCCCAGTATTCCAATCCAGTGCTACTGAAGTAGCAGTTTACTTTCCAGGAGAGGGCAAAGTAATATGGTACGATATTGATACAATGCAAGCTTACGAAAAAGGAGGATATGTTAAAATACCGGTAACGATTCACAAGATTCCTGTATTCCAAAGAAGTGGATCTGTCGTCCCCCGAAAAATGAGAATACGACGTAGTACAGTTGCTATGAGAAATGATCCTTACACATTGATAATAATTGCTGACAGTAATGGCAGAGCTAGCGGTAATCTATACATTGATGACGAAGTCAGCTTTGAATATCGTCATGGAAAATATTTATATTTAAGAATAATGTTGGACAGTAATAAAATAACATCAACTCTAATTGATAAACTAGCTTCGTATGAAACACAAAGCTGGTTAGAAAGAATAGATATAGCCAATCCACCACAAGGAATTAAATCTGCCCAATTGGAATCTCACAGTGAGTAATCAGATTCAAGTGTGAAATTAGTTGTGCAACAAATCTATATTTTAATAATACTATATTATATTTCTCTTACAGATATGGGAAAAGTAACATTGGAAACTACATATAACCCACATAACAATGTATTAACGATACGTAAACCAGCTGTAAATATGGGCGAGGAATGGACCATCGAATTATTACATTAGAGTTATGGGTTCATTATCCATAATCAACTCAGTATCCATACCATAATGCCAATTTTCTATTACTATTCAGTTATCTGTGATCTGGATGATTGTTTCTTAGAACAAATATACAATTTAGTTATTGTAACAGTAAAATGATTGTCAATTGCTTCCTGAGATAATCAATTATATAAACAGTAGAATATTTTTAAAGCTATAGATACAATCTTCTGTAATTTAGTTCTTTTATTTTCTGATTTAATAAAAAAATAAAGATTAATATTTCAGACTACACACATCATAATAAAAAATGTTACATGTCGACAGCATTTATGTATATAATTTAAAAACGTTACCAACACTTAAAAATATATACATTTAAAGTTTCATTATTCTCTCTGCCAGGAATGAACATATTTTAATAATAACTTATCTACCAAAATATCAAATGTAGATTTTAAATAAACTACTTCATAAAATAAGGCTGATGAGATTTCTCTCAATAAAAAGTATTTTTATTTCGTTATATGCGTTCCGTTGGTGCATGTTTATGAGCTAAATATAAAAACACTATTGATGATAATGCTGATACCAAGAAAATAACGTCAAACCATCTATGATAAAAATTGAACTGTAATTCTCCTAATACTTGCGTTATTATAATGCGGTATTCTGCTGGCATATTCATCCGCATAAGAAGTACAGAAGATACAAAATACATTCCCTGAAAAAAGAGAATGCCATAAAATTTGGAATATGAATAAACTCTATAAGATTTACATGTCTTATATAGACTATCCTTACCATTATTTGCGCAAGTATAAGTACAATAATATTTGACGACTTGCTGCTAGATATGGCATAGAAAAACTAAAATAGAAAAGTTGGTAGTGAGTATTGTTATTAAAATTGATGAGGCAACAAAACATTAATTAATATTCATGTTTTTTACTCTGTATTTACATATGTATCTTGTTTTACATAATATTAGAAATTTTTACTATATAAGATAGATAGTACATACATGTAAATCATCATTTTATAGAAATTAAAAAGTGCAGAATTACTATATAAGACGGTATATAATTGTTATGTATATTTTACATACCTTTGTCAAAGTTAACAATAATCCACGTATGGACGTTACAACAATGCAGCCGACGAGGTAAAAAGAAATGTGTTGCGACCAAAATGTAACATCAATATTGAAACCAATCCAATGCACTGCAATTTCGATTCCTCTAGTTACAGGATCTTTTTTACCGACTCGATCGAATACTATGTTGATTGTAGACTATAGAAATATAATATAATTATGTATTATTTTTTCAAAAAAGATAATTTTAATCATTAATTAACTACACTTACAATAAATATCTTCCACGTACAATACAGCGAAAAGAAATAACCTAAGAAATTAAAATATTTTCCTTGCCAAGTGGCAGCCCACTCTAGACGTTCTCTTGCATTTTGTATGTCGTGCGCTTCCAAAAATAATTGTCGTGACAATTCCTCTAAAGCGGTAACTTCGATTTGTAATTGTTTGATACCTATAAAACGACATGTATTGTGTCATTAGGATAAATCGTATTTATAGTTTCTTTGCAAAATTAAAGAAAATATATACTTTCTTGATTTCCCTTTGTACCACCTAATGGATTTAACATTCCCCACAGTCGAGATCGAGTTTCGATTTGTCCATCAGCTTCGCCTTTTTTAGCTAGCGCAATTCGTTTCTTTTTCGCGATAATCATGTCCATAGTTTGCAACAATCGTTTTTCTATAGACTGTACATCCGTGTAAGAAACTGGGCGCATAAAATAAGTCATTGAAGTATATGGATAATTTACAGCGCCAAAACCTGACAGAAGGGCCATTACTGTGACACCTATAACACCTATTCGACTAACGCCTTGTTCTATAGATAGCAGTCCTTTCTTGGGACTCAGTATGGGGAAAGGATCACCCACTTTCCAGAACAGGTAGAGATAAAAAAGATATATGACAACTGTCAATGGCCGTATTAGATTCAGTCTTACTGCACAGATTAAAAAAATTTATTAGATTTAATATAAATGTTTGGCAAAGATAATCTCAGTAGAAATAAAAGTTAAAATATAATAAATACATACCAAATCTGATATTGCTGATAATAAAATATGCTATGTAAAATGGTATCAGAACTATCACCATAAATAGAAGCATGTAAAGGCCAGCATTCCAATGGAAATATCTAGAACTGAGGAAAATAATATATTATAATCAAATATAAAAGATTCTGAGAATACATCAGTAAAAAAAAAAAGTAAAGTAGCTAATGGATGCCTTCCATTCAGTGACACAAGTCAACACAAATGTTGTTTTATCTTTCTTTGGATTTCATGAGTAGTATTCAAAGTTAGTATTAAATGGAAGACACCCAATAAAAGCCCATACAGATGCGCAACATGTAGATATTTATTAGTAAAATATTATATAAAAAACGCAAACGTGCTCAATGACATTAGTATTCCCAACCATTTACTAATTTATTATCTTTTTGCGCTTGTTGTTGAAGAGGCCCAAAATCCAAGGTTGAAAAGTTTGTATTTTTTATATATTTTACTAATAAATATCTGTATATTGTACATTCTAACAGCCACATGGGCTTTTATTGGCTATAATTTTACATTTCTTTTTACAATGTATCATCTTAAAACAAAATGTGAATTTATTTTTTTACCTTGAATCAAGTACTCCCGCTATTTCAAAAATAATTAATTCAAACATGGTGCATGATAACGAAAATGTAGTTGAGAAAATTAGTTGTACTAGTCTATGATGAACTTCATAATCTCTGAATAATTTCTTCACAAAGAACACCCATCCTCCTAAGAAGAAAATTATCTGAAATATACAGGAAACAAAAATAAATGGAATCTGTATATAGAGATTCTATTCACACACATACACATTAAGTGTGTCCAAAAATAAATAATGTATTGAAACACGTACAGATTCGATATTTTATTTTACTAAATAAACTGCAAAGTTTTACAATACAAAATTTATTGTAATAATCTCAAAAATACATACATCTCACACAATTCAGTTACAGTTTCATAAATATGTTATTATGCAGAGAGAAAAATCCATAGACAATAATCCGCAAGGAATTAATGCTGATTGAGAATATAACAAGAAATCTTTTCAGAATACAACCAAATGATTTGTATAATTTTATATTATGTTTTACATTAAACATTTTGTTAATAGCGAAACAAACAATTGTTCACATTATTTCGAGATATACGTATAGAGCACCGTACTCTCTTTATAACCTTAATCAGTTCAGGAAGTATTGATAAATCTGATTTTTGTAGTGGAAACGAATTTCCACCTGTGTTACGAGAATCACGATAGTGTCCTCGATGAAACCCATTTTCCACTATCGCGATTTTCACTTCGCATTGCGAAGTTTTGACCGGCGATGCTCAGCACTTGACAGGACGCAGGTGGTTCCAAACAAAACGAACACGACAGCAAATACCTAAAGGCTGATTCAGATCAATCCACATAGTCTTGTGGCCACGTGGCGCAATTTAACAGTGTTGCCAAGTCTGTTCGAAAGTTATTTCCATATATTGCGATTTTCTCAATATTTTAGCCATAATTTAGATATTTCTTTGTATTTTTCTCCCAAAAAGTTTCTCAAAAATTCTCCTAAACTGCTTGTATTCCTAAAAAAATCCCTCGGTGGAAAGAGAAACCTCCAAATTTAGGGGAAATGTTCCAACTTGGCAACAATGGGCGCCAATTACATGAGAATCTTGAAGTGTTCTCAAATACAGCCAAAGACGTATTCTAGCAAAAGTTGCTTTTGATTTACATCGATTCTCAGATAATTCTCAAGGTGCTATTACATGAGCGTGGAAACGCGTAACCAATCAGAAGCGATCCGCCGTTATGGTTTCACGTTTTACAGATTACTGATATTTAAATAGTACACACTAAAGCAAAATATTTACTAAATGTAAATATATATTTATTTAATTTAAATATAATTTTTTTATTTTAAATAAATATTTATTTATTGTAAGTACATATTTTGTTAGTACTATCCACAAGCAAATATTTAATAAAATTCAGTAAATTTTTTTCAGTATATTTGTATGAACTCTGCATATAAAACAATACACTATTAGCTATTTATAAACAATGTTTTTTTTTAAAAATAAATGCTATTTTTACCTTAATTAACATTATTTTTCTAATAAGTGAAACTTTTTTTGTAATGTAAACCTTTGTGCGTATTATGCGAACTCTGCGAACTTTCGAAAAGAATTCGCTCAAGAGTTCGCATTTTTATCTTCTTATTGTTAGTAACATTAATTTCTTATAAAAATGAGTGTATTAAATTGATAAACTTGATAAACTTTTAGTTCAAATAATATATAAGAATAATAATAACTTAATAACCAAAAAGCAACATTTTACTGCTCAAACTTGGATTCTTGTACAATTAAGTTATATAGCCTGAAAGAAAAAGTGCACACTCTTGTATAATTACGTAGTCTTTCTAGATCCACTCAAGTGGGCGGTCTTATCCTACTTTTAACAATGAGATAACAGTAAAATTGCACTTTACAATAATTATCACTATACATATAATAAACAATAAGGAGTATTTAAGCATACATAAGATCTTTTTTGCAAAATAATCTATTTAAATTCGTTGCTTATAATAAAATTATAGCATAATATACTTAGGCTTGAATGTTCCTTATTATTTATTAGTAATATTATTATAAAACACAGCCTTGCTATTTTTATATATTTATTTAATTTATTAAGAAATGCATACAATGCGAGAGTGAGAGAAACAGATGCAATTTAAAGTTACGAAAAAGATAATTTTATGTATTCCTAAGATAATTATAATTGCTTTGATAATTTTGAACAATCAAGAATTGTCAAAAATATAGATTTTACAAAATACATACTTGCTACTTAATTGTTTGTCTGCAACAGACATTTTGCAATGCTGTCGATAGATTACTGGCAAAAAATATTATGTATACTGAAGTTTGTTAATAAGATATGTGATGGTAAATTGATAAGGGATTGATAAGAGAGGTCTGCAACATATGGTACAAGACAGATTGACGGTAGAAACCAAGTAAAAACCTACGTTTGAAAAATCGATGTACTATCAATATATAACCGTTATGTTATGTTCGCAAGCTCTGCCAGAATGCAGTCAATACCGATTTATACACTGAAAAAAAATATAGTCAATTTTAACAAATATTTAGTTCAATACTGCCAAATATTTAGTTCAATTTCAATACTGCCAACTAAATATTTATTAAATATAAAGATATATTTATTTGATACAAGAAACATTAATTTGATTTAACAATCATTCCTTTTACTGAACAAATATTTATTTACTGTAAGTAAACGTTTAGTTGGCAGTATTGAACTAATAAATATTTATTAAAATTGACTATATTTTTTTCAGTGTGATAATAATTTTTATTTACAGTTTTTGTTTACGAAAAACACTGTTTATAAATATATGATTTAAAAAGACTTTTCGACCAAATTTCGATTAATTTGTCAAATAACATTTATAACACTCTAGGTCTTATTAAAGTGGATAGAATTATTAATCTCTTCTCTCTCTTTAATTATATTGTTTGACAGATGAAAAAGATGATTATTATAAGAATGAATTACGCATTGGAAATTTTATTGCAAACAACTTAATTTATACCGGTTAAATTAATCGTTAATCACAAACACAATTAATTAATCGGAGTTTATATTCCAATATACTATATAGCATAGATATCCAGGGGATATTCTGAAGAACATTTTGAAAATGTCCCAAGTACTGAGAACGTTCGCAGGAACATCTGTGGGATAAAGTGTGCTGTATGGGTTATTAGATAGCAACAAATGCGATTGTTAATGACTGTATAAAATAATTTAAGTACCGTGATATTAAAAAAGAGATAAAATATAAATATAGCCGAAGTTGCATACTTCGTGTCATTAACTTCCGAGTTCTTGCTGATAATTCTGCGAATGAAAATAAAAGTCAATTATAAACCGTAATCACACTACGGATTGCCGGTTATCGGTTCTATTTTAGTCAATCTCATGCAGGGAATATGGACTAATGCAACGATGATTGGCTAAAATGTAGAATCGTTAACTAGCAATCGTAACCAGCAGCCTGGTAGTATGATTACAGCTTAAGCTTGATAAGAAATGATGGAAGAGGGAAGAAGAAAGTATGAGTGCTTTCCATTTGAAAAATAATCGACATAGTATTGTTCTATCTTTGTTACTCATGGAATACTAAGAAAGATAGAATAACGTTTGTGTCAATTTGTATCACTAAATGGAAAGCATCCTCTATGAATATCGAAAGTTCATATGACACAAGCGAAATATAGAAGTATGCTTTCTATGGCCGGTATTCGTAATCGATTTTTATATTTGAGATTGTTTTGAGTACAATCTTAAAATGTCATACCCAGACAACATGCATGTCTAAAAACGAGACATAAGACGTCTTAAAGTTTTTTAAAAAACGTTTTAAGATGTCTAAAAAAACATCTTTAAATCAAACGTCTTATGACACGATTTTGCACTTTTTGTTGTGTGGAAAACCTATCAGAGAGCTATATTAGCATCTTAAGACATTACTTCGGATGCTAAAATGTCTTAAAATAATAACGGACAATGAATACCGTCCTACATAAAAGATTTGAACGTATTGTAAGGCACATTTAATGTGATAGTTTTAGATTTAGAAAGCTTATTGCTTAAATAAGCTAAAACTTGAGACAAGTAGAAATGCTAATGATTATCTATCCACCTTTACATACACAAACACGACACATACGCGAAATGACGAAATTGTCGTACAATAGGCAGCTGGATATCGTGGCATGTTATCTCGATGATTAACAATACTGCCTTATCTAAAATTTTAACATTTGCCTCGCGTTAGTGATCAAGTGTCTGAATACGAACGAATGTTCACGCTCGTTTTTCTTTCCGCAAAGATCGTGGCAAGTGCACACAGATCAGTGCTGCAATGTGACTTACGAATGAACCGACTGTTAAATCGAATAGGAAATTCAACTGCATACAAACGTCAGATATTTTAATTCTGTCGAAATTTTGTTTTCATCGAAGAATATATAGCTATTTTCCCATTTCTATAATTCCACATAAATATATATTTTCTTCATATATATGATAAACATATAACAAGACTTATATATAAAATAATAAAGATTGTCATCGTTCCAACTACATAGATTTCGTGTGTCTGTTTGAATAATTATGTAGGTATTTATATTTGGAAATTTATTACATAACACGTGAAAAATTCGTAGTTGATTTGAATAATTAAAGTTTCTCGTAAAGAATTTTGTACCATCTGAAATTTTTACGTGTACAGTGGCGCGTTTATGGCGTAAGATTATGAAAACGCAATTTCCTTGAGAAACTCAAAAACAATTATTAGCTAAAGATTTAATAGTGTGAATCAATGTAGTATAGAACAAATGTCTTATACGTGTAAAAGAAAAGCAAATTATAATGTACATTTCTACGAAACTTAAAACGTGATAATGAAAATGCACTTTTTGAAGGAGTCTTGACGTATGCACAAATTATGCACATTTATAAATCTTCTTAACGTAGTTGAAAGTTTAAAGTTTAAAATAATCTAACAGCATTTTTAACCGTAGTGGGTTTGAATCGATCCAGAGATCGATTAACCCGAAAGTACTATTACGTCATCCAATCAGAAGAATCAAAGATAAAACATGTAATGTCAATAATCGCTCTCGGAGCGATCGAACTCGCTGTGGTTGCAAACGCTATAAAATACGTGCTAAATGAGAAAACTGTAAAGCTGGAAACACAATGGGCACAGGCGACAGGGAATAATGAGCCGTCCCCCATCAGAGCTTTGGGATATAATATCGAACTTATACCCCAGAGCTCTGACTCGAGACGGCTCGTTTATTCTTCGTTGCCTGTGCCTATTGTCTATATCTGTTGTTTCCAGCTTTGTGCACAGAGTCGATGAGTTCGAGATTAGTGACGCTGGAAGGACATAAAGAAAAAACGAAAAATGCCGGGCACTCTGACGTATCCAATCTACGTTGGTGTTGATTCACACCCACCTAGAAGACGCGCCCATACATGGACCGCACAACATTGTTCTGCATCACGTGTGGCAGAAATCAATTCGCAATTTGATCGAGTGTCCCTGTCGGAATCTGTGGTGAGATACTGAGACATACCTACTACGTACGGCGGTTGGGAGAAAGAGAAAGAGAAAGAGAACGAGAGAGAGAGAGAGAGAGAGAGAGAGACCCAGATAGCACAAAATATTTATAAGATTTAATTGAATATTTACAAAATATTTATCAAAATATTTTATAAATATTTTTGTGTTCTTATACATATTGATTGCACTGATCGCGAAGATTTATCATAAATATTATGATAAACGTTATGAAAATATTTAATAAACGTTATAATCTCGTAGAGGGGTGCGAATATAGTCAACGTTGGTATTCCTGACTCCTGTGGTCAACTTCTTCCCGCTGCGAACAAAGCAAGAAAATAAAAATGGGAATTTTTTTGAAAGTCTTAAAACTTTCTTACGAATGCATGCAGCAATGCAACTACAAATATACTTTTAAAATTTCACGCTACATAATAATCATAACTTTTAAGATTTTAAGATCATTTTAAATTTAGATATCTATGTGAAATAATAATTATTCATTTTAAAATTTATTATAGATTTCACATTATAAGAATACATTTAAAAAAATCTTTTTTACTTAAAATTTTTTCTTAAAGTTTTCAGCGTTTTAATTCTTTATTATTATGAAAACGTGCAGTAAATTTCTTTAAATAAAATTAATCTTTCTTAGTCAGGTATAAAACTGCAACGAGTTTGTGAGTATTTAAATGTTGTCGAATTTACGAAATCATAAAAATGTTATGTAAATTAGTTGTAAAACTATTTCATCGTGATTTTCATTGATCATGATATATCTTTAAGATTAAATCATGATAATTCAAGGATAAGAATAAATTTTTGCAATTTTCAAAGTACTAGATTGATAGTTATTTTTAAAATAATATTTCATGTTAATATATTTTTAATTTTTAATTCAAATAAGAGTATATAAGTACAATATTATTTTGTATTCAAAATTTATTCATATAAGCTGCATATATATTAATATTAAATTAACATTAGACTTTAATTTAATATATAAACAAAATGTATTTACATATATGTAAAAAATTTATTTATTTAGATATACATAAAAAAAATTTGCATTTTGTGCATATCTTGTTTATAAATTTTCTTGTAAAACTTTCAGATTTTTTACACTGCTTTTCTTGGCAAATAAATAATATTTCTATCATGGAAGGGAGATTGTATGGTGGGGATTTAAAATAAATTAAGAAAAATTTTGGTCAGATTCTTCATATTTATATCGCAAGACGTAAATATGAAGTGCGAGCGTGATCGGTCCGTGTTTTGAATATTTAAAAGACAGCTGGCCATCTTTGAACCCGGAAGCGAGGATGTCACATCCGTCTAGATCGTGCAATAGTCGCAGAGGGGGGTTAGGACAAAATAGGTTTCTTGATGGCACACAAGAAACTGTGAGGCCCGTTAAATAGCAAGAGAGAGCGGTCGGCGATTAGGTACCAATTGAGCAAACGTAACGTTAATGGCAGAGGAACATGTTTACGGTTACAATCCGACGGTCGGAGTCGATGCTGATTCCGTACGTAACTCCACTTTGACAGTTTGACAAGTACAGGTTGGGTTTCGGAGCGACTGATAAAGGCGCAACCAACGAACGAGTGTTACTTTCGGGCACGGCTGTTTATTATCATGGCCTTTTTTTCCCTTCCACGAAGCGGTTTCGTCGATATACGTGGTGCATTCCGACCAGCAGCGTGTATCGCGATGACAATGACGGAATCGTAATCCTACCAGAAAAATATCAGTTCGCGATGTTAATCGTAAATTACACTTGCAACGTAGCAGTATTTTAACGACGTCGCTCGCACGTGTTTTCCAAATGGCGCATTAATTATCGATGCTATATTTTACTATTCATTATTGTTGTAATGAAGCATTTTCGAAATAATTTTGATGTAATTACTAGCGATATGTCTTGTGCAACATAGTGCAATATTCAAGAAAGGCTTGTCTGCCATTATGATAATAATCAATCGGGGTGATATCGTTTGATAATTTTTCTGTAGTGTATCTGTATATGGAACTTGTATTTTTATAATTTAGTGCTTAAAATATGGTTGTGCAAATATTTTGTGGAAAAACATTATAGATTTCAATTACATTTCAGTATTTGTTGTGTTTTTAATGGTATTATAAATTATATGTTTATATATATTTATATATTTATATATATATAATTGTATCCACATACATAATGATATAAACATATATATTTATATTGATCAATATCAACTTGAACATACTTGTCAATAATGGAGCATAATTTTGATGTTTGATCATTATTACCAGATGATTTATTTATTTAGAGAGACGAAACGAGCAAGTTGAGGTTAAAAGTAATCGCTGGGCATCACTTAGCTAAGAAAGATATTTTTGGTGCAAGCGATCCCTATGTACGCGTGGACTTGAACACAATAAATGGCGATCAGACAGTGGATTCTGCACTTACAAGAACTAAGAAGAAGACATTGAATCCTGTCTGGGAAGAAGAGTTTATATTTAGGGTAAGTGGAATAAGGAGAAAAAGAATTTATGAAAAACAGTACTTTTTCCTAGATTTTTGGTGTTAGTGTAATATATATTACTAGGTCTGTTCTTTTTGGCTGAACTTTTGCAACAGTTCATCTTTCTTCTTCTTTTTTCCTCCTGAAGAGAATAGGAAGAAAGATGAACTGGTGCAAAAGTTCAGCTAAAAAGAACAGGCCTATTAACATGAACTACCTTTTGGCAGGTTAAACCAGTAGAACATAAATTGGTCTTACAAGTTTTTGATGAAAATAGATTGACAAGGGATGATTTTCTTGGTATGATTGAGTTAACATTGATGAATTTACCAAAGGAACAAGAAGGTCGCTCTATTCCTGCTAGGAATTATGTACTTCGTCCACGTAGGTAAGTATTTTTGGACGATTTCGCTTCATGCTACATATTTTTCAACTTAATTTTATATATTACACACCTTGATCTAATTTACATTATTTATATCTAGTTGCGATACATAAGTTTGGTATGTTATAACTTTCAATCAATTAGCACATGGGATGAATTATCAATTATAATTTTAGTCGCTTTAATTTCAATTTGCGGTAATATGTATATAATTTGAATTTGACTATATAATTAAAAAAAATATTCAATTGTATATACACTTTACATTAATATTGTTTTATTGAAATTTGTTTGTGCTTTGTACTTTTTTATTTGCAAATGCAAAATGAATAACTTATGAGGATATGGCTAGTAATCATTCCAGTCAGCGGTCACGAGTTAAGGGAACATTGGAATTGTATCATGCATACATTTCCGACTCATCTAGTATTGAAAATGACAACGGAGACGTATCTGATTCAGGCGGATGGGAGTTAGTACAGCCAGAGAATAACAGTCCAGTAGAGCAAAGTGCAGATGTATGTACATATAATCCATTGTTATAATAACTTTTCTGTATTAAAATATACATTTTTTACAACAAATGTGCAATATTTTTCGTATTTATAATAAGAATAAAGTAGTTCTATACAATTCTACAAAGTTTTAAATTTTAAAATACTTTTGCAGATTACGATAGTCAATAGGCCATTACCACCGGGATGGGAAGAAAGACAGGACGCAAATGGCCGGACATACTATGTTAATCATATAGCGCGTTTCACACAATGGGAACGACCAGAACCGTATGTGATACAGTTTATTAGATAAATAAATTTTATTCAAATACCTATAGTATCTATATTTAAAAATGTTATCTTATTGTAACATAGAGATACAACAGCGGCGAGTGGACTTGTTGAACAACGTAATTTGGATACAGCAGCTACTGAATTTCAACGGCGATTTCATATTAGTGCCGATGATGAAGGTAGACATAGGAACTCTGTAGTAAATCAGGTAAGTTCAATAGTGTTTCTAATTAAAATCTTTTTGCTACTTTTGCGTAAATTCAACATACATATCTTACATAAACAACATATCTTATATAAAAATTATACTACAAGTTTTATATTTACTACATATTAATTTTTTAAACATATTTAGGAAAAGGTTACGTTATTAATGTTAAATCCACTTTATAATCATGTTTTATTTTGAATAATTAAAATTAAGTCATTGCTTAATATTATCGACATTATATACTGTATCTATTTGTTTTAGAAAAATTTTTTATTTGTTTTTTATCTTTATGTAGTAAAGAGATTTCCTTCTAATTATATTTTTAAATAATTATATCTTTCTGCATTTTTAAAAATCGAAGTTGCGTAATAATATTCTCTGCTTTCAAATCTCCATGCTGGCAGATATTATGTTTCCTTTTTATTTATTTATATTCCACGTAAGATACATGTGTTCGTACACACACACGCACAAAAATCTTAATATGTGATGAAATCATTATTTATAAATATATTGATTCAGTGCGCATTTGTATAAAAATACAGGCACATTGTTAATTGCATATTATGTTAAATTTTATGAAATTATTTTATTATATGTTTCTTTATAATGTTCGCAAGAATTTTCCTGACATTTATTTATGGATTTGAATGTATGCAACATATTATGCATAAATATATTTGTTATTGCATATTTTTCTCCATATAAGAATGTGTTTAGTAAATAACGTAGTAAAAAATAGGAATATATTTTGAATTAGTAGAGGTAATATTAACAATTTAGTTAAACATTAATAATATTCATTTATCGAGAAGCACAAATAGCTTATTCTTAATATGTTCTTAAATGGTTAAACAACATTTTTAATCGTGTACACATTTAAAATTTCGACATTAGTACATCTATTCATACAATTCGTATGATTAGCATGCAGTATGTAGAAATTTGTGCATGTGTGTGTAAGGATGGTGAAGTTCTACGCGAGGACGATGAAGATTCGGAAGCAAGAGATTGTGAGGGTGGGGATCATAGGGGAGGGGGTATTGGGGATACTTCTTCAGACTCCGGACGTTCTGTCGATCAACGTGGCTACCTTAGCGAATCTGAAGAACAGGTATTAATATACATAAAGTTGTTATATTCACTTTTAGTTGAATGTAACGCTTAATACGTATATATTTATATTTGTGTGCTTGCTGTAAAGTGAATAATAGCATATGTAAGTTTTATTTCATGCATCAATCCCATTTAACGTATTCAATTTTGATAAAGCTAAGTCATATAAATTACATAAAGATACATATATTCTAGTTTCTTTATACCTGTTACAACTGTTATGGTTATATTTGTTAAAAACATATGTTAGTGAATAGGATGTGCAAAAGCATATATAGAAATGTTTATATATCTATTTAAATATTCATATATATAAAATAGCTTAATTATAGCATCAGGTAGAACTTACAAACTTAGATTTTCTCTTTCTTTTGTAATATGATATTTATTGGCATATTATTAAAAAAAAAATTTAATTTATTTTTTGTATTACTGCTTTATAATTTGATTAGTATAGCATGCTTTGTTTAGAACTTTATTTTGAAAATTTCTTTATATGTTTTTAAAATTTGGCATGTATTTTTTTCTTGTTATTTATTATATATTTATTATAAATTACATAAATAAATAAATAACATAAATACATATTTTCAAGTAATGAAATTCTGTATTTCAAAATATATTCTCTTGAAATTATAATATGTGCACTAGCTTATTGTATTAATAAATACACATCATTCTCATTTTATATCCATATATTGTTTTTTATTGGATTATAATATACAAATGTTTTTATATTACATTTACAGACTGATGATAACATCGACAGTCCAGCTGGTTCGAGACGTTCATCAGAGCAGGTACGTTTAATTATTTATTTTATTATATTATTTATATTATCTAATATTTTATATAATAATATTTTTTCTTTTATCTCAAAAATTTTAGATTGACAGCCCCAAACCTACTCTTCCTGTGTCTAATGATGAAGGATTGCCTCCTGGTTGGGGTATGCAAGTAGCACCTAATGGTAGAATATTTTTTATTGATCATAATGAGAGGGCAACAACCTGGATTGATCCCAGAACGGGAAGACCAAGCTCTATACCTAATAATATTGCACCATCAACGACATCGAGAAGTGATTTAGATCAATTAGGACCGCTTCCAGAAGGATGGGATAGTGCATACAGATGGACGAATCTTCTTTATAGATCATAGTATGTGTATTATTTTCTATAATTTCAAGTTTCACAAACTCAAATTATAATAATATTACATCTGGATATAATGTTTATTTATCTTTTTTGTTATAGATACACGAACAACGCAATGGGAAGATCCGCGTATGTCTAATCCTCAAATTGCTGGCCCGGTATGATTACAAATATTTTTATGTAGAGAAATAATATATATATATTTTCTAGCTATAAATATGTATATATAAATTTAGCATATTGTGAATTGTTATTCTTTTTCAGGCTGTACCATATTCAAGAGATTACAAGCGTAAATATGAATATTTGAAATCACAATTGAGAAAGCCTGTAAGTAGATATGTTCATTATTCATTAAATCACTTTTGACATACATATTATATTATATCTGTATATCTTATTGCAGAATAATGTTCCTAATAAGTTTGAGATAAAAGTTGGACGAAATAATATTTTGGAAGATTCATATCGTATTATAAGCTCTGTTAACAGAGTTGATATTCTAAAAACGAAATTATGGGTAGAATTTGAAGGAGAGGTAGGCTTAGATTATGGTGGCCTTGCAAGAGAATGGTTCTTCTTATTGTCTAAGGAAATGTTTAATCCATACTATGGACTCTTTGAGTATTCTGCAACGTGAGTATAAAAACTATTTTAGTGTGTATATAATGTATGATCTCTCTCTCTCTCTCTCTCTCTCTCTCTCTCTCTCTCTCTCAGAACAAAAATGGTATGATTTTTTATTTTTAGTGATAATTATACACTGCAAATTAATCCTTGTTCTGGTGTATGTAATGAGTGGATGGTAAGTCTTAATATGTAGTAAAACTATAATTATAATAGCAATATACATGATATACGTAATATACATAATAAGATAATTATATTAAAAAATTTTATTTTTTAGCTTTCTTTATTCGACCATTTTATAAAATGATGTTGGGTAAACCAATTGATCTGAAGGATATGGAGAGTGTTGATTCTGAATATTACAACTCGCTTTTATGGATTAAAGAGAATGATCCTAGTGAATTAGAACTCACTTTCAGTCTTGACGAAGAGAGCTTTGGTCATACATCCCAAAGAGACTTAAAGCCAGATGGTGCTAATATTCCTTTGACCGATGAAAATAAGGACGAATATATAAGTTTAGTTATACAATGGCGGTTTGTATCTCGCGTGCAGGAACAAATGAATGCCTTTTTGGAAGGTTTCAACGCTCTTATACCTCCAACATTGGTAAAAATATTTGATGAACATGAACTGGAATTGTTAATGTGTGGTATACAGCATATTGATGTGAAAGACTGGAAACAAAATACTTTATATAAAGGAGACTATCATGCAAACCATATTGTTGTGCAATGGTTTTGGAGAGTCGTTTTGTCATTCAGTAATGAAATGCGTTCTAGATTATTACAGTTTGTAACTGGTACATCACGTGTTCCAATGAATGGATTTAAAGAACTTTATGGAAGCAATGGGCCGCAATTATTTACAATTGAGAGGTGGGGTACACCAGAAAATTATCCAAGAGCTCATACTTGGTGAGTTTTTATTTTATGAAGGTATTGCATTTGCTAAAATTTTTTTAATTTACTTCAAACTATGTATACATTTTGTCTATTTTATATATTACATTCTTTAAAAACAAATAAAATATGGTTATTTACCAGTTTCGTTTATTATTATCGATGAAATAATTTCTTTCATATAAATTTGTTATACAATAACATAAATTATTGTTCCAGTTTTAATCGTATTGACCTTCCTCCGTATAAAAGTTATCAACAACTCAGGGATAAGCTAGTTAAAGCAATTGAAGGTTCTCAAGGCTTTGCTGGAGTCGACTAGCACGAAATACCTTTGTTCATGATGATATCTGTAATATAATGTATATATTACATATACCTTATAGAGGTACACAGAAAAATATATATTATCTTAATACGATTATCTTAATACGATATTTAAAAATTTCTGCACTTTAATGATTTTGTTGTCTCAATTATGAGCAACATAGCATTAAAATATATTAAAAATAATATGTTCAAAGGTTAAATTGCTTAGTTTTTCTAAATAACTTTCGATAAGTCTTTCAGCATATACTACGCTTTTGAAAATACTTATTATAATGAAAAATATTTACACAATCTGAAGTAGACTGTTAAAACTTGCAGTCAACATATTAACTAATCCAATTTTAAAGACATGTTATATTCTTACTATTGCAATTATGGGATTTTCTGGGAGAAGTGATTTGGCTGCTATAACAATGTGATATTATGATATTGATTTATTAATTGATTCTCTTTTCTTTGTTAATAATATTAGAATGTTATGAAATATAATTTGTGCAATGGCTGTATATGATAAAATTATGACAAATTGTTTCAAAATGACATAATCATGTTATCTCCTGCGACTTAAAAATTCTCTATACATAGATATGCTATCTTTTTTCTACTTTTAAATCACAAGATATTATATAACGCTATTTTGTTGTTAATAAATTCAATTCTTGAAATTTACATTTATATAAAAGTTTTAGCAAAAAGAATTACTTAACTTTCTTTTTAATTAAAAAATTTATTCTAAAAACTTTATATTGTTTACTCGAAATAATTAACTGTTTTATAAAAAGTACATTGTTTTCTAATCAATCAAACTTTTTTGATATTGTAAATATGGATTATATACATCATAATTTTAATTATATTTTTATGGCACACCAAACTATGCTTCTCTTTTTCAATTTTAACATGTAAATTTTTACACTGCACTGCTTAATATGTGTAAAGCTGTTTATATCTTTTGTTGAAGGGCACATATAAAACGCTTGTCATATATATTTTACATGCACACGCACACACGCGCGCGCGCCATGTTTTTCTTTATATACGTTGTTTCTTTTACAATCTTTTATGATTATGAAATAATAAAAGATAACATTATACCTATAAATCGTATTGTTCAAGAATGTATACTCTTATAATGTACAGAAGAATATAAACAGTTTTATAAACAGTTATTATGTTGTTAGAAGAAAAGGCAAGAAATGATAAAACCAAAGCTAATACTGTAACGATTTTATTTCAAAATTTTTAATTTGTTTTGCGTTAAATAGTATGAAATGAAATTATGTAGAATAAGTTATTAGATGACAATTCATATTTTATATCATATTAATATATAAAGTAAGATATGCAAAATTTTATAAATCTACTAATAAACTTATTTATAAAAAGATATATTGAATTAACAAATTGAATTAATTTGGTTGCAGGTGATATCATTAATAATACCTTGCTTGTTCTTCTGAGTTGATAATGACTTGAGGATATACGTTGCATTTAGGAAGTATAATTGTATACAGTAAATGAAGTGACAAGTTGATTGTTTTTCGGAAATCTAAATTGTTGTGTATATTTTGTCAATATTTAGTTGCAACAAAACTCAATAGTCTCGCATAGTCTCGAAAATAATTTAAATATTGCTCCTTGTTAATAATCGAAAATGACGAAATTAATATCAGATATGAATGCCTATCTTGTATTATAACATTTATTCACAGAATTAACATACATTCTGAAGGATACGGAGTTAATGTAACATTCCATCCTGTTTGTACAGTTTATTTTATTGTAAACAGGTACGTCCCGTTAGATAATAAATAATATTGTCATGACAGAAATTTTGTGGCCTTAAATTCTGGTTATGAAATTTCTTATTTTAATAAGTCTCTCGTTCGTAAAATCTAGATTTGTATAATAATAAAGTGCTCTAATTATTCGTTGATAAACGAATATCATTTGGTATTCCTTCATCTTCATATTAGATTTGCAGAGCGATATATATATATATAATCTTATATTTAATATGTTAGTATTTCCTAGTTTGGGAGATGACAAGTTGTATCCAGTGTAATCTAATATGTTACGAAGTGCGTTTAAGACTCTAAGCTCATTAATGGAGCAATGAACAACCAGCGCGCAATCTAATCTTCATAAATTAAAGTTAAGATCGGATAAAGAGAAAGATTGTCATTATGCATGTATAATGCAATGTTCTCTGAGTCTGTCTTTCAAAACTGGTAACTTTAAATTAATTCTTAAAATTTATTCTTTCTTTATAATATGATTAACAAGATATATCAACAAGATTGGCTCACTTAATTATTTTTTTCAAAATATGACAAACACGCATATGTGCGTTCGTTTAATGTATAATACATATATCATATGAATTTCATGATTTGCAAATAGTATGGTGAAATAGTAAGTACTACATGTAATTAACGTTAGATGGACTTAAAGAATATTGTCATAATGTAATGCAGACGATGCGAGAGACACGTAAATTTTTGTAATCAAGTTTGAATATGTTCTATTGTAGCTTCTTGTATTATATTCTTATATAAAAAAAATCATAAATACGAAAAAGCAGTATATGAACAATAAGATATCTAATGAATTTAATAATCGCGTTTGGTATCCTATGTATCGCATAAACATTTTTACAGACACATACAGAATGTTAAAATTGTATTTATTTGTAAATCGACGATATCAAAAAGAAGATTTAAATGTAGGTATTATCAGATAGATATTCTATTTGAAAATAACCACATTTATGCTTGATCTATATAAATATCCCGTAAAACTTAATGCCTTACGATAATTATATCACGCATTAGAATATATCTACTTAATGTTTGCTTTATTATTTACTGATATACGTTGACTTTATTATCGCGTCAGGTAGCTATTGTTTGACAGTATACACTTTAAGTGTCTTTATCTATATGTCTATACTTTCACTACCAATGCCTTATTTAATTTAGGACGGAAGGAGACTTAATTGTTTTAAGCTAGCTCAATGTGGTATACAACACGTTTTATTTACATATACTTACGTGCACGAACTGAAAGAAATGCGTGACTTAATTACGTTGTATTCATGTAAATATAAAAGAATACGTTGTAATATATTATATCAAAAAAAAAATGAACGCTTCTATATCGCAGTTGCAACAAGGAGTACATAAAAGATATGCTTACCGTGCTATGTCTTTGCGTTATGATTATTAATTATTAACGAAATACGGTGGAGTTTTCATTCACGAAAAAAATTTTAAGTATTAATATTATATTTAATGAAATTAATATTACAAGGCGAATTATGTTCTTATATAATATATATTGTGGAAAACCATACTATATATGCAAATAAATTATATTAAAAAGTTGCACATCATGTAATTCTTAATATCCACATAAATGATACAGTAGAGATGCTTTTAGATTTTTTGTATAGATTGTCATTTATTTTTACGTTATTGAATGTGTCTCAAAGCATCAAAAAATGTGTTGACAGAAAAAAATCGAAGTATTATTTTTATCTTATGAATTGTTTGATCATTAAATCTAACGAGATAAGATCAATAGGTTATTTTTTACAAAGTTTATATGTAATTAATAAAATTACAATTTGCGGATATTTTTTTGAGATGATAGATTAGATTTATGAAATATTTTATCGGCTATGATATACTTTTATTATAATAAAAATATATCTCAGTATAGAAGAGATTTTATAATAATGTTTTCTATTCCTTAATTTTATATTCTTCAAAAGAAATTTAGATTCTATATATCGAAGCAACGAACCGTTAAATTCATTAATTAGCGCAGAGGGTCCATTATGTATTTTGAAACGAGGTAAAAATTACAAAGTGAGCAAATCCACTAAGTGTTAACAAATGAAGTGATAAATATTTTACTGGATTTGTTCACTTTTGTAATTTTCATCTCGCTCCATGATATCTCCGGGCTATTTCAGATTTCTGAGTGCCATCCAGGTATCATTTTATCTTTAACCGAATGTTAAACAAAGCTAAAACGATACAAAGGGAGCACTCGAGTGGGAATCTGGACGCGCCTCCGATTTTAAATGAGTCGGCATTCCGATGATTCCCGTCATCGTTCCCGATCAGCGTTCGAATTTCCCGCCCGACGTCGCGCCATCGAGTACGCCCACGCGCCGCGAGATGGCCCTAGTCGCGGGCACATCCGCAGAATCAAAAAAGACAGTTGGGAAGTGTAACATCACACATCGATTTGGCGGCTCGCGTCGAGCCCGAAAAAACTTTCCTCTTCCGCGTTCCTTGGGCTCCAGCCGTGTGCGGTCGCGACGAAACCGCGCAGCCCCGCGTCTAACGTTGACGCGCGTGTACGCGTGTGGTGCGGTGAATATAAGTGACTCCGGACGACGTGAGTACAAGCGCGAGTATTGCGCCGATGGAAACGTGACTGTCCCCTCGGTTGTACGCGGTGGTTCCTGTCACGGGCAGCGACAGTGGTAGCGGGTAGCAGCTCTCTCGTTCAACCCCCGTCTTCTGAGAGCCACGTCGTCGACACCGAGGGAGGGAAACTCGGCGTTCCGATAACGACCGCGGTGGAGGTCACTGCATTGCGGTGAGTACGTCGAACCCTGTATACACTTTGGCTTTCCGTACGACGCTTTTGTACGACACGGCACGCCTCGTCAACGACGGAATCTCGCTCCGCGAGACCCTTTTCGCCACCCTCGCGCCGCACGAGCAAACCCCGTCGACCGGCCGTCGAGGGTTCATTACCCCCTCGACAACGAGTACACACACGGCGCGGCGTCGCGCTCGGTCGCCCGCGCCGTGGTGAGCTTTCCGCCCCGCCGTGTCTATTGAAGATCCCTTGGCGATTTCGCGGAAGGATCCTCGCGAAATTTTTGAATGCCCCGCGATGAGAAATTAGCTGGGGAGGAGTTGGTCGTTTAAAGCGACGTTCGCGAGCACGGATTTAAATGCTGCGTACCGGTCATCAACGGGATACTTCTGTCGCTTCTGACATTCGCCGCAATCTCTCTCATGATCGATTGACGTTTTGAGTTTCGGAGCTTCGTCAGGGTAATGATAGAAGCACGTTAAAGATCCTCTCGAGGATTGTTTATTACAATACATGTTATAGACACATACCTTGGAGCAGCATAAATAATTCTTGTGCTGCAGCCATGATGTTTATACACTTGCGATATTAGTACAGGTGCGTGGAAGCTAAGTAGAATATTGTACAAAGTTAGAGGAATTAGTTGTTTATAAATATTTATTTTAATTATTTTAATTAAGTTGTAATTTAATACACACGTATGTAATTTTACACGCAGAAAAATACTATTCTGTTGCTGAGGAAAGTGATTAATCAATTTACCTTTTTCCTTTTAACTAACGATCATCTTTAAAAAAGAATAATTTTTTAATAATAGTCTTTAAAATATACTTATTACAATTATTAGAGAAATTCATGATACGGTATTCAAAACAAGAATTTATTTTCTTTTGAAGAATATTATAAAATTGATTGAGAGAAGAAGCGATTTTATATAATAAGCAAATCGAATTTGTTTTAATTTAATAATTTTGATTGAAATGTTAAACTTATTAGGATTAAGAATATATTTTGAATATGAGCTTATGAGATTTACGGATATATACTTTTTAAATACTTAAAACAGGTTATTAATGTTTGCGTAGTATTTATGTATTTTTCTGTGTATATATATTATGCATATATTTTTATAATAAATAAGTAAATTAGAAAAAAATTAATTAGTTAAGTAAACATATCCATATCCATGTAGTGACATATATTTATATATTTATTTATTTGAGTAATTAGTTATTTAAAAATTTACCCGCCTGGCGCATTAAAGTGCTTCTCGTATTTCGTTAATAACCCGCATTAAAATTTACTCAAAAATATTATTCCCATATAAACTCAATGCAAAATGCTCCATCGCGTATAATTTAATCATCTACGAATATTTTTCATGCAAATTAAAACATTGCTGTTAAAATGGAAATATATAATATGTCGAGTGTTTTATTTTATTAACAGCAATTAATATCTTTTGCGCCATTCGTGGGTGATATATAATCATTTAGGATTTAGGATGTCAAATGACATTCTGTATCGTGTTGAAAGGAATTAAAATTATTTTACACAATGTATCTAAAACTATAATTGTGTTAAGCTATTAATATATCATTGTTACTTTTGAAATGTTTATTATCTTAATCCATTGTATTACGTCGTATATATGAACGTTATTATTATTTATTTAAGCAATCTAAATATGAAAATACGTACGAATTCCGTGCAAAAGTAATTTTAAGCTTTGATAGATTAATAGTTAACATAATTAGTCGCTTCCATGTTTTATGTTAAAGTTACATCCGACATTTGTCGCATGGCGTTTCTTCATTTGACGTTTCTTGTCAACGTTTCATCATCGCAATATTACATCCGACAGGAATTTTTTAACCATCACCGTTGTATCACACGTCGCGTGTTGGCGTATTTATATTGCGTCAATGCTACTGTGTGACACAATAGTATCGTTTAGCAATAAGCACAGATAAAACTCTCTTGCGGTATTGATGTATATTATGTAACTAACAGAGTCATCTAATCAATCCATACTTCTCTCTCTCTTCTTGCAAAGAAATAATCTTAAAACAAGGGAACTGGATCTAGCATTAGATCGAGTACGCCGCAGTAGTAGCGGTTTTATTTGATATCGACTCGTCGCCGGTTGGCGTGTATCTGTTTTTGTTTAACTCATGTGGTCACTTTGCAGTATCTCTCAGCAATACGTCGATATTCCTCTATATTTTCCGTTGATATCTTTTTTCCCTCCATCGAAGCAAAACTGTGCGCGCGTTCGATATATAATAAATATCAAGATGAGTGAAGTGACGTAGAAAGCCAGCAATCGCCATCGAGCGTTAATTAACACTCGATTAATAGCATCCTTTTGCGTTTGCGAGCGACGTGTGTCGCTTTGTCTCGAGCTATTTATTAAAGCGCATCAGTTTACATTGTCTTCCCGTATCCCGCGCGCGGTAGCTTAGGAGTGTCAAATGGGCTTTTCACATTAATTAAGAGATCTAATAATAATCAACCGTTCTTTGGCTGTTGGAGTACTCGAGCTCACTTGCCTCGTCAAAGGAGAATTGGCGTAGTTAGCCGAAAACTGAGATCAAATATGTATTTAAAGCATAAATATGTATTCAATAACTCCACACTGAACAAATGCTAAATTTTAATAGATATTTGCTTGAATAGTTCTAAGTAAATATTTACTAAATGTACATATATTTTACAAGAATTATTAATTTGGTTTAACTACTATTTTTTTATTGAGTATAAATATTTATTTACTGTGTTTACATAGTACTATTCAAAGAGATATGTATTAAGATTTAATAAATTTTTTTTCAATGCAGTGTGTTACAATTTTTCTGATATAAAGTTAAAAGTACAGTTTTATTTTATAGCTTATTTTATTCACGTGAAAGATTTTTGTCACATTATCTCAATTAAACTACATCAATTTAAAAAAACCGTAATTTTTTTTTAATTTTTCAATTATTGATTCTTCTCTAAAGTTTTCTACAATTGCGTAAGCGTAGTTGTAAAAAGTTGTAGTTGTAAAAATTGATCACAGTTGAATCCTCATATTTGACTGTGATTAATCAATTTTTACAATTACAACTACTTACAAGTACTCGTAGGTATGCAATTGTAGAATTAGGCGAAAATTTATTAATGCTTAATTCACTCCAAGAGTGACAAGAAACGATCATCAAGTTTTTTGCACCATTTACCTGCCAAATTGCGTCGTGCTGTACATATATGAGGGTAGACACAACTGGTGTGTTGCGTTAATTATCGCGCGATCGTAATTAGTCGTGTTTTTTCAATCGATTGGGTGCACTCGAGTGAATGTCCAGAGCGATGCAGTATCCAACAAGAAGATGGCGTCGATGAATCGGCTGGTGAGTTTAAATTCTCCCTCTTTACATCCGCGGGATTAATTGTTCATTTATTTTGCTCACGATGACTGCATTAGGGAGCACGCTATGCTATCAGGTGCGTAGGTCTAATGAATGATAGAGTGTATATAACACTGATAGTGTACTTCTGGAACGCAGCCGACGCGATGACTCGATATCACGTTACAGTGATGATAGCGTTTTATACCTACATAGTTGGACAATTTGTGTTAAATTTAACACATTTTACGTGTCTCAAACGGTCCACTCAAATTTTTGTATTAATTCAACACAACATGAACATATCAGGAATAAATATTACGTTAATAAAAAATTAACACAGAAAATGTAGATAACCATGACATAATTTGTAAGAAATAATATTTTTCTGTTAAAATTAGCATTTATAATATTTAAATTAACATGTTTTAATAAATTTAATATTTGTAATATGTTAAATTAACACATTTTATTCATTTTACTTAGACTTTATGTTGTAAAAAAACATCATTTCTATATTATTCGCTCACTTACTCATAAATTGTGTTATTTTAATATCAAGAAATACTGAATATCAATTTAACGCAAAATATTCAAATAACATAATCACATTATGTTAAATTAATATTAGTTATAGCATATGTTAAACATTCAACACGCAATTTTAACAAGAACTTGAGTGAACTGTTTCTAACACAAATACCATGTTTCATGCTCTCCTCGATACATTAATGAATTAATCGATGGAAATCTATAGGTCTGTTTTCTACAACTGAACTTGAATGCATTTTCTTGAGAGAGAAAGAAAGTTGTAGTACAGGAATAAAAAACAGATCGTTTATGCTGTTTAAATGTCTTGTGAGACGTATTATTAATAATGTACACTGAAAAAAAAAATTTTTTTCGCAGATTTTAAATAAATATTTACTCCAATAATACTAACGAAATATTTATTTATAGTAAATAAATATTTATTCAAAATAAAATAGTTATGTTTAAATCGAATAAATATATGTTTACATTTAGTAAATATTTCGTTAGTATTATTGGAGTAAATATTTATTTAAATTCTGCAAATTTTTTTTCTGTGTAATAGTACTTATAAATATCATAGTTATGATACAAGAATGCTGTTTTGAAATGAGAAACTTGCATTGCCTATGTTCGTGTTTGTAAACTTATCTGCTTGAAACATCTTCGCGGAAGGGACTATCTCGTCACAATTTCGAGTTTAGTCGCAGGTAATCCTTAATGGGTAAAACGTGACAATCACAACGTGCCGTTTTCTTCCACGACTACGCACGCGTGTAGTCGTGGAAGACGATCCTTTGATCGCGATAAAACGAGGAGAACGCGTTGCTCGTAAATATCCGACGGTGCACATCGCAAAATTATGTCGTTGGGCGAATCACGTTCCGCAACGCGGATGCCGATAGCGTCGTTGTGTAGGGTATGACTGTACAATACACTTGGAGCATCCATTCATTCCCCCCTCCCCCACCCCCCGTGTTCGCGTGCTCGGACGCACGTTTCTGAATTTTAATCTAAATTCTTGTTTAGTTCGGCGTTCAACTTTTTTTTTCTTTCCCCACGGCGCGGCGCGACGTCGACCTTCCTCTCGTCGGGGAATTACTCGTTCTTTCTGCCATGCTCTTTCGCAGTTACCATCGAGCATTTGAGTTTCGCGCGTAGTCGACACGTGTTATAATTACGGAAATTCTCAGAAAACCGAGACGAGATAGCGCATCGTTGTGTTTTCAATCAAAACCTCGAGCAATTTATTTATATGCGGAAGTCAGCGCTAGACGACACCTGCATAGTGCAGGCTGACAGGCAAAAAATTTGATTTTTTTTCTCGTAAAATGCTTTTAACGTTTTGAAAGGTGTTCTAACCGCAGAGAAATAGAAAAAAAATTTTAGAAAAAAATTATTTGACGCCGAATATACGACGTGTACCACTGTAAAATTCGTGGTTTGACTTTTGCGGCATTGCGTCACCCTGCCAACTTAACAACTCGCAATTTCAAGTTTCGACTTTTTTACGTATGTAAACGTCCCAGTAGCCGAACATCTAATTTCCAGACAGACAAAATTTGTTATTAATCTCAAATGCTTTTTTTATTACAATGTTATAATTTAATTGTATTTAAAGATTACCATTGAATTTTAATTTAATTACCATTTATTTAAAAAATCATTTGAGATTAATAATACACGGTAAAAAACATTTTGTATGTGTGATGGAAACGGTTCACTAACGTTCTTGTTGACAGTTTAGGCTGAATTTTTAACATATTCTAGTGTTATTTTAACATAACGTTATTATTTTATTTAAAGATTTTTGAGTTAAAGTGATATTCAACATTTCTTAGTATCAAAATGACACAATTTATGAGTAAGTGAATAAATAACATAAAAATAAACTATTTTAAAACGTAAATTCTAAGATGAATGAATAAAATATTATTGGTTAATTTAACATATCATAAATGTTAATTTCATTGAAAAAATATGCTTCACGGTTTATTTACAAACTGTGTCAATGTTATCTTTTTTGTATTTATTCTTTTACATAATATTTGTATAATCTTCTAACATATACATTTTGTGTTAAATTAACTCAAAAATTCGAGTGAACCGTTTGGGACATGCGATTTATGTTAAATTTGATACATTTTTCCAACAGTGTATAAACAAATAAAATAAAGTTTTAAGGTACTACATATCCGATCATTTTGGACGTTTACCTCATCTTCCACGTTGCTTATAATATTTTTTAAAATATTAGGAACCATAAATATTGTGAATTCATATAGATATGAGAAATAGACACAGGACTTCATTCTGATGCTATTATTAGTTCCGCCAAACTGGCGAACTTTCAACTCTGATCCGTTTTGCACGTGGCAATAATGCAAATATTCACTGGTCTTGATATAATGCGACGCTATTAACGCGAGTAAGTGTCTCCATTTCGTATCGTGATACCACAATGAATGAGCATTAAGAATGCGGCCGAATGGCTGCTGAAAGGGGCGAATTAACAGGCAGCTGGAGGACGTAACTGCAATGAAATGGCACGATAAACGCGTTAATATCGCCGACTCGCTGCTGTGGAAACCGCGGAAACTGGGAAAACCGATAGACAGGGGACGCGCCGTCGACAAAGCCGAAAGTTATCCTAGATTACAATTTAGGTACACAAAGCGCTGACATCTCTGATCAAATAAGTTATTATGTGGCTACGTGACGATCGCTCGCAAGACGGCGGACGTACGCTTTTGACAATCCCCATTGTGCCTCGTTGTTTGCGTAATAAAGTCGCCGAAGAACTCACTTCACCTGCTTTTATCGGAAAATTAGTTTGCCACCTTATGTTCTGCTTTATAATCGGGATTCGAACTCGAAAGTCCATTACTTATCGAAAAGTTCTTCCGCTTTGTTTTCGTTGATCTCGGGATAGAATGACGCGTGAAATTATTAAACGACGTCGCAGATGTTGCGAATAGTTATATGGAAGGTAGCGAAGTAAAAATCGATAAGAGAGAAGATGTAGAAAAAGTGCCGTGTGCTCCCGTAGATTCACATTTTTATCAATTGACTAAAAAATTGGCGACATGTCCTCAGGTCAATAATGCGTCAATAGGAAATTTCGTTTATGTAATCCATGATTTGCATTATATAATGGAATTATTGTTTACAGCCAATAATGTAAATAATTAGATCGTTAAAATGGTTGTTGTAAGCGAAGTTCGACACAGGTAGCGCGAGGTCAACTTTACCACAGTCGACGACAAATGAAGCCGTGTAACTAAATTAGTTGCTATTCTATTTAGTTTACTAATTGTCTACTATGTAACTACTACTATTACGATTGTTGTTTAATGTAGTTTTCATATTGTCTGCACTAAGCATTCGATAATTTCGCAAGAATATACTGAAAAGTAGTTTTCTTTAGCAGACGCGGTTTCTCGCGAAACAGCCAAAGAACAATATTGACACTTAAGTTTCACATAATTCCACGTGTAATGTGGATCGTTATTATAACGTCATATTTTCATTTAAGATATGAATACTTATAACTTACGTATGCTTTATATACTCTGTAAATTCTTTTTGGAATGAAATCTCATTTAAAAGAGCGAAAATTGAGCCAATCTTGAAAAGTGGCTCAATTTTCAATCTAGAGATTTCATTCTTTTTTTGAAGTGACAATTCATTTTAAATTGGAGTGGCAATTCACTTAAAAGTTTTAGGGAGTGTACTTAGTACATGTCTCTTTTATCAAGATTTTTTTAACGTTTATAGTGTCGTTGTTAAAAAAATGACGCTGATACTTTTGATTAAATAAATTTCGTATGTAGATATTGCAATCACGTTAACGTTTTCTGTTCTAAATGGAACAGCAATGATCATACGACGGCTTAAGAGCATTCCTAGAAATGAGCGCGACTTTTTCGATTTTTTTTCTCTCGGTCATTACGATTCTTTTCTATGTAATACTAATACACGGTACGTGCTCGGGCCGAACAAAAGCGTCATCTACGGCCGTCTCATCGGAGCTTCAACACAACGCCGCCGTTACCCCACGATTGTCCCGGGCGCATCTACGGAATATTTATCAACGCGCCATCCACGGTACCCCGATCCTAGGCCGCAGAGCGTCTTTAATAACGGGCGCCGTGCGATGCAGGGCCGTATTGATTTTGAGGCCAAGGTGCGCCGCAAGGCAGCTTCCAGCTCGCCAACGTACATGTGTGTATGTGTGTGTGTGTGTGTGTGTGTGTGTGTGTGTGGTGTGTGTGCCAATGGATATTAACTCTCGGACGTGGTCCTGTCTAGAACGTACTCAACTAGGCATGCTGGCGTACCGAGCACGAAATTTGTATCAATGTATGGAAAATGAAATTCCGGATGAGTAACACAGTGTGATATAAAACAATGCATCACGATGCTAATTACCTGTCTTGTTGAATCGCTGTCTCTGGGTTTTATTAAAAAGAAAATTTACTTAACCCTTAAGTGAGAGTGAGGTGGCTCCCTAGGTGTAATTTTCTTTAAAACCTTGTTCTGGAAAAAGAAAGAGGATTGTTCAGATACCCAGAAGTCTTAAAGTTCATTATTTCTACTTATAAGAATTAACCAGGGTTGCCATAAAATCTAGGCAAATCAGGGAATTTGTCAAAATGTTTTGTTGAAATTAAAATTTTTGGCTTTAGAAAACTGAAGAAGGTTTTTGTTTTAATATATGTACATATATTATACATCTTACACAGTTTGTAGAATACTACCAACTTAACAATTAGAAATGTAAAGTGACAATATTAATAGTAATTTATATTGCTATGTTAAATTGATCACCAAAATATTTAACAGTTTTTAAATCAAGACGAAAATATATTTATAAAATATCAAAATATTATTCAGTCATGAAACATAATGAAATTTTGTTAGGAATCGGGGAAAAGTTATGAAATTTTTATGTACAGTGATTGCTAATTATGGCAATACAACACATTTTATTTCTAGGATTGCTATTGTATTGTTAGTATTGTTTTCCTGTATATTGTTAGCATATTGCTAGTACTGCTACTGCTAGCATTGTCTATTTCATTACTGTACTGCCGCATTATATTTCTAACGAATGTACACTGATTGCTATAGTGATTAATCCCTCGGAAATTTGTGACAATCCTGCAGGTAACTAATGTAAATCAGTAAATTTAATTGCAACATAATAATTAACATAATAACTAAAAAATATAACTATAAAATTAACTAAATTTTTTAATTATTTTTTTAGTATTTTTTTTAGCATTTCATTTATCAACTAGCGTACTTTTAATCCTCCGTCGAAAACTGGGATCTTTAAAGGAAACATCGATATTTTGTTTGTGAATTTTGATAGACAAATTTAAATCTCTAAATACAATCCGACTTCTATGATGGTAAAAACTCGTTGTTAAAGCTTTGATGACTATACCAGAATTTTTTCAGATTTTTATATAATCCGAAACCATAAAAAATTTGCTCCGTTCCTCAAAGACCTCTATTGCTGACGGAAAAGTTAAAATTCATGTTGCCGCAGGGTTAAAACCATCTACCTACCTAAAGGTTAATTAAACTCATAGAACGATAACGTCGTTTTCGTTTTTCGATGTGCGCGAAACCGTGTACATGATTCGCGAAATGTCGAACGGAAGAGTGGATGATCGTTCGCGTTTCATTGTCGAAGCGGGATATTAACCAGTACTCCGTGTGCGCGCTTTAGAGGATTATAATGGAAACGAAATCCATCGTAGCGTTGCCGTTTAGCGACACCGTGACATTCAGGAGCTGCATGAAATCGCGCGCGGCGTGTACACGCAGAGTGCATGCACAAGGTGTCCGTCGCGAGGTTCGTCGTCGCGCTGAAAATTACATAATGCAAGCGCGCCGGTGAAAAGTAGCGTTTTTTTTTTTATTTTTCGTCGCCGGCGACGGCATGTAAGTTTCACGAGCGGCGCGTCGGATTTGTAAGGACCGTCGTCGTACGCGTAGCTTTTGCACGATTCAGCGCGACGGGATTCTTTTTTTCCTCCCCCGTTTTCCCCTCTCGGTCGTTCCCACTCATATATATTTCGCACGCCTCGCAAATATCGCATCACGTCGTCGGTGCGAACTTACGTATGTATACGCCGAAAATTGGAAATATCGCGCTGTTTATTATCGGGAGAATGATGTATCAGTCCCTTCGCCTTACGGAAACAGCGCTTTACCGATTTTTCAGGGGAAAATTGGATACCGTTGCTGACGCGCGACATAAATAAAATCAGATAAAATATCGCCCGCTGCCTGCCGCCGTTCGTTTCATTTCCATCGTCCCCGCTGCCTTGGCCCGAGGAATGGCACTCGACGTTTCCGTTTCGCGATTTCTGAATAGCCTAGCCGCACTCCGCGCCCGATCAAACACCGTGCGATTCCTTTGCTGCCTTCTCTCTACACAACGTGTCTCAGAAGTCGCGGCGTGTGCTCGGGATCGTATATCAGAGAGATCCGAGAAGAACGAATAGTACGTAAACGGAATGATTTCATTCGTGCTATTTGCAGGGTCCGTCTGTTAGAAATAATTGAAAATTTTAGATCACTTGGATAGATTAACGCGAGTAAATAAACGTGGAAACTTTATTCTTTAGTTAATCCAAAGTGAACTTAAGCTGTATCAGAATTTTAATCCAAGTTCTAGTTTGCAAGATATGTAATATTGAAAATTAAAAAGTTTAGCGAAATGAGATGGCGGCCAATCAAACTTTCACCGAGGAAAAATCGACTCGAAATTCACCAACTTTTCAAGTACACTCAGTACATCCGCATCCGCTCGTCCGCCCCAAGTCGTATAAGTTTCCAGGACGACGAGCGAGAGTGTATCGTTGCGAATTTACCGAGCACCCCGTGGACGTAAGCGCCACTTTTCCATTCGCACCGCACACTCCTCGCGGGGTAACTTCGGTTACGCCTAGCAAACTTTGAGACGGCCATTCACATCGTAATCCCATAATGCATCCTTCGTATGCAGCAACATCCGTCGCCGCACTCAGTCTCTCCTTTGTCTCGCTTTCTCGGTCCTCTTGCCGCGTCAATGCCTCGATACGTTTTGCCGGTCGGTCAATCGTTATCGGTCCCTCCTTTCGCTCGACGGCCAGGCGGGCCTTTGTGCTCTCGCATCGGTGATTCACCGTCGTGCGCTGCGATAACAATATTTTGCCGGCCGATAACGCGATCTTGGCGAACAAAGAGGAGGAACGTGGGCGTTCTTTAAACCGTCGGTTCGTCCTTTCGTTCGTCCGTACATCCGTTTCCTCACTCTCTTTCCGTTCGTCGTGGACCGGCGTTTTTTTGATGTGCCAGACACAGACACGTGACTGAATCTATCCAGGTTTTTGTCAGGATTTGTAACCGTATAGTTTCGGCATCGTTGCTTGTCCCTTCGCGCCCTCCTGAGCGGAGAAATATTATTTATTCGCATCCAGAACTCGCTTGCGAAAATACGTCACGCTCGACCTCGCTTTACTTTTCCTGAAAAATTATCGAATAAATTAAATTGAAATTTAACATTTGATTTTTCTATCTTCGGATAATACAGTTCCGCATGGATTTCAAATGTTATGAGCGCAATTGATTTTCGTTCATTGGCTTTTATTGTATAAAATGTACATGCATACATGTGGTATACACGGATATTTTATGTCCATATATACACGGATATTTTATGTCACTTGAATTCGGTGTTAAATAGTTGAGTGTCTAGACTGGATGTTTGGAACATCGATTTCTGCAAAGTTTTCGTAGACCGGCGCGAAGAAACAGTTGAAATAATTTGTAGTTGGAAAGAAAGTAATCAGACCCGCATTCTTAAGATCCTGCGATATCCTAAGTTCGTCAGGACGCGCCTCGCTCTGTAAGTTTGTTTCATAGTTGTCGACTTCCCCCTCTCTCTCTCTAACACTGTTATTGAGCTACCGTTGGGAGTTGAAGAAAACGCGCCAAGTTAGAAATTGGTATACCTTGGCTATCGACAGGGTTTAAATGTTGCGATATCCACGGCGAACTTTCGCCATATAGGTAAAAATGGATGCTCGTCGCGGGCGGAAACGGTCGGTGATGTAACACGCTAAAAGAAATAATTAGAAAAAAGAACTTTATCGCGGAAATAACCCTTTTTCCACAGCCGCGCCATTTACGAGCGCAGTCATTTGCTTCGTTCGTAAAAACTGATTCTGGCGTCTCTTTCTTTCTCTCTTTTACCTTTCCGATTCATCCGTGGAAATGCCAGAGACGTTAACCGATTCTCGGAAAATTTCTGCTATTAGAGGTGGAACTTCGTTCGCTATAAGACTCAAGGTTGTCACATCTTTAACATGGTAATCGGAGAACCACGGAAACTTACGGAGCGTGCAAATTAGAAATTGATGAAACGGAAAATGTTATCCCTCGTGATTCAGGTGCACGTTTTTTAAAGACCATAACATTATAATTATAACGCGTCTCGATGTAACTTGCTTAAATACTGTTCTCTTAGAATGAGTCGAATTTTAAAAACTGAATAAAAAAGTATAAAAATATCGTATATAAATTATTTTGTACTAAAAAATTAATATTGATATAATGGCTAGTGAGAATTAGCGCTGTAGGTGATGCGCATTGAATGTATATTTTTTCTTTAAAATCTATATGTTTGATATTAACAATTTGAATAGTTGGCATACATGTTTCTGCTAATTTGGTACTAAATCTTTTTTTTGAAATACACACGTGTGCGTATATGCAAACATATATCAATTAAAAGTATTTAAATCAAGACTGTACGAATCGTACGAATCTGTCATTTTATGGACACCTTCTGTAGAGTGTTCAAAGTTCAACGGCCCTGCGAGTCTCTATCGTCACTATAGAGTTGAAAAAAAAGCACGCGAATGCAGCGATGTATTGCGCCCTCCGGCAAAAAAAAACGATAGAAAAAAAGCCTTATCGTAGGGACGAACTTTTTTTCACACCACCGCCATTTACGAGCGGAGTCATTTGCGTCGTTCATAAAAAGCGATTTGAGTTTCTCGCATTGGGTCACCTCGAACCGTCCGTGAAAATACGCGAGACATTACCCGACTCCCAGGGAAAATACTTCTCCTCGGGAGAAAAACTTTGTTCACCACAAAGAGTGGGAAGGGTGTAGGAAAAAAGGAGAAGAGGAATAAGAAAATAAAGGAGAGAGAAGAACGTAGTGAAAGCGCAATCATATCGTTAAAGATGTACAAAAGCTCGCTACGTTCTTTATTAAAACCGTTGGTTTGTAATCGAATTGATCTAAATTGAAGTTGTGTAACTTATGATGCAATAGACTGTATATTTTTTTGTTATCTGTTTATTTATTACAAATTTATTTATTATTGTAGAATCCATTTTAAAAATTGATATTGTGATTTGTCAGTCGCTATAATATAGCACGTCTCTATTATTATAAATAAAATTAATTTCATTCTAAATATAATATTTTATATACACATACCTGTTTGAAATTATCGGTCTTTAATTGCCCTTGACCGCGTAACGATCGGTTCTGAAATGCACGCCATTTCTTCCGGCCACGAACTGCATCCTTACCGAAATCTATTTTCGGATTATGAGTTGCGTGAGTGTTGAGAATAGCAATGTAGAACTGTATAAGAATTTGTAGCACGAAATCACTTTTATTGCAACGTTGATGAGAATAACATAATTCTATTTTTTGAGAGAGAGAGAGATTATATACGTGACTACGTTTTCTGTTAATATAAATGAGATTTATGTAAAGATATATTTTTTTTGAGAATAAATTATATAAGAGTTTTATGAGACGTATCTGTTAAAATGCATATAAACGTCCTAAGATATATTTCTCTCTATGAAAAAACAATCTATATTGTATCTGACAGATGAACGAAATATTTGTATATATTGAGATGTTTAAGTTGAATGCAATTTAAGTTGATTTTCGTATCAGTCTATATATCCACATTTCCGCGAAATTTAATACTTGAGAGAGAAGTGGGCTTACTCCGCTTTCAAAATAAACGGTTCACATATCAGTCAAGATTTTACCGGAACGAGATTCCAGCTTGTCGATATTGCAACGGAGGGATCTGATAATGTCGCGAAATGTCGGACGTCAAGAGAAAGAGAAGAGAGGGGTGACGTCAGTTTGAAGTTACTTATCCCTGAGTTTATTGATTTATCGTACCGCATGGAACGAAGATCCTCGCGAATTCTCGCGCTCCAGTAAGCCGTCTCGACCTGCGGCTTTGATTTTCACGGTCGCCCACTCATCCCGATAACTCGGCACACACCGTATATAACTTCGTGGCAACGTAGGCGCGGTGTATATTGCTTATCAGAGGAGAGGCTGAGGTCTCCCGAAAATGGATGCAATTCCAGGGACGTACCGAGCGTTCCTCTCGCGCTTAACGCCGCGATCTTCCGTCGTGCATACATATATGTGTGCATGCATAGACCAGATCCGAATCTAATATCGTGTTTTGCCTCCTCTCAACCTCCGCTTGCTTCATTCTCGCTCTCTGCTTCTCTTTAATCTGCATCTCTCTCTCTCTCTCTCTCTCTCTCTCTCTCTCTATCTATCTATCTATTTATCTATCTCTCCGTCTCTATCTTCCGTTTTGTCTCAGTCACACTATGTACATAAGACAACACCCGCTAGTAGTTATAAGCACACAAGTTTGATGTTTACTGGTTGCGGTGTGGCGAACTGCACACCAATGTGTTACAGCGCGTGCTCTCGTGCTAGGATTAAAAAGCGCATCTGACCGCAATGCGTATATACTTCATTTGCGTGATGGATAATGTCATGAGTATAGCGATCGTGCTCTTGTAAAAGCATCTGCGTCACATTGCTCTTTCACGAGACGAAAGTTTCTCGTACGTCTCACATACGCTTCACTAAAATGAAATTTGAAATCCAGAAGAAAATTACGAATTTGATAGCTCTTTTTGAAAATGTTTTCACCATACAGCTAAATCAACAACGTCGAATACGAGATTAAATATTTTATTATATTGATAGTTTACCAAGGATTTTCTTTTTGGAAATTATTTTTGCGCGAGATCGCATTTTTTTGCTCCATGGATGCCGGTCATTTTCAATCAAACTAAAAGCTTGGAAATTCTACGAGACGCAGGCCATTCAGATCGATGTATAAAACATTGAGATTTAAAGGGTTCACTTTTTGCGTCGTGCGACTTTAGTGGGTGCCGAACGGTGAAAAAGCGCTGGAAAAGCCCACGTAACCGCAATGCGGACGTTTCACGGGCCTACGAGCGTCGAAGTTCGATAAAGAGTGCCGGCAGCAGGGGCGCAATAAAATTCACTGATTTAAAGAACCCGGAATTTTACTTCCAGATACAACGTCGATCGATCGCGCTACGGGGATAGTACCATGATTCGATTACGCACGAATGCGCGACGCGCGAAAACACGGGGCGGCGACGCACGGACGCTTCCGATTTTCACCGTCGCGACGCCGCGGTGCTTCGATTTTATCCCCCGTGCCCAACAATTTATTACTGCTCGTGAATAAACTAATTCTCGTTGCCGAAAACTCGCGCTAACTTTTTCCAGTTTACGTCACGGGAAAACATTTCCCGTACTTCCCGTTCCTCGGTTTCGAGTTCATCACTCACGCTGGACACGCTGATGTCTCACAGCTTTTAAAAAAGCAGGATTTTCCACCTTTTTTCCACCACCCACCTTCCCCCCTCCTTCTCTCAACGGATGTAGGAGAAAAAGAGAGGAAAAAAAGTCGGTTAGAACTTTCGGCCATAACGTCGTATCGTTACGATTCGAAAAAGCGAATCGTAGCGCGTAGAGAAAAAAAAATATCGCGCGATAGTTGCACTGTTTCCATCCTCGTCCATTAGCTCGCTCGATTCTCCGATTCGTTCTTTTTTCGCGTCTCACCCTGCTTCCATTATCGTCGCATGCCAAGAGTCCCCGCGGAAAATAGGAGTTTGATTGGAACAGAGGGAATTGCAATCGGAATCCTACGGAGGCCGCGTCTCGCCCGTCTATCTACAACAACGACGACGACGACGGCGGCGAGGACGACGACTGAGATGACGACTTTGCTCGTAAATAACATTTGCTTCCTCGCGTACGAACGAAGTTACGACCGCGAACTTTACACAGAGAGAAAGGGAACGAAGCGGGCGCGGAACCGAGGTTGAAGACAAGAGAATGCAAAGGACCGGCGCGAGGGCGGAAGAGC
>NW_017256287.1:4550982-4560610 GCF_001594055.1 Mycetomoellerius zeteki | reverse complement strand
AGCGACACGCTGCAAACAGACTACGATTTACAAAGCATCGGAGGCGCTGCACCATCACCGCGGGTTTCCCTCGAGAGAGGGAGAGAGAGAGAAAGGGAAAACGCACCCGACGAGGAGACAGAGACAAAAAGTATGCGGTGCGGCGCGACGATTTATCGCGCCGCCACATCGTGGATCGCGATGCGTATGGATTTCCAGCCTGGTGGGTAAATACTCGGACGGATAAAGGATCTCGCGTGATCTATGAAGGGACGTCGTCCTAGGTTGGATGACGGAAAACCTGCGACGTAGGAAGGGGCGCGAGTTGAAAATGGCGCGCATCACGATTCAATCGGTATTGCTCGTAATGTAAATGACGGATATAGGAGTAAAGAAGAAAAGAAAGGGAGAGAGAGAGAGAGGATATATTTTTTTGAATTATATTTCTATTTGTGAATATCGAGAAGATTTGTTTACAAGATATGGAAACAAAGGACATTATTTGATTGGATTTAAAAGGTTTGAAGAGATATGATTAATTAATTTAGATACAACATAAAATATTACATAAATATTAAATAAATAATAAATGGTGATGAAAAATCAGGAAATGTGTTATTATTAATATAAGCTTATACAAAAGTAAAATGGACGGATAAATTGGGAATATATAGGAAATTTAAAGAGAAAATAAAATGGAATTAAATAATCAAAATTACATGCAATTAATAATGTTGTGAAAATAATCTTATTATATAGATCTTTTTTAATGAATAGTACACAGAAAGAAAGACTTCTTAAATCAACCATAATATACTCATATAAGCAAAAATATTGTAATCGTGCTTTAAAAATTTAGTCTTGATTTGATTGAATTTGTATTGATATAAGATTTTTAATTAGGCAAGTTTTGAATTGAGTGCAAAATACTTGCATCAAAACAAATTTAATCAAATTAATACTGATATCTTTGAAACAAGATTACAATATTTTTGCTTATATATAAATATATTATGGTTGATTCAAGAATAGTCTTTTTTTTGTGTATTCTAATAACAAATATGTATCTCAATCATTAAAAATGCCTGATTAAAATTGAGAAGATTTATAGTTGGATCGAGGTTTGATATAACGGTACTTAATGGAGGAGAAAAGAGATATCGAAATAAGAGCGAGTCCGAATATGGATAGGTGTGCGCAAACCGAGTGATGATTTACAAAGCAACGGCGGCTGCACGAGGAATTGGCACGCGATAAAGATGGAAATAAAAAATTGCATTGCACGTAGTACGATTTATCGCATGGCGCCATGTTGGATTGCGGATCTACGATGAATTTATAACAGTCTAGATAAATGTTAAAATCGATAAAATCGTTGTGTGAAAAACTTCGCCAAGACGATCTAGAAGGATTAATTGCAAGATAGAAGCCTTTTAAGGAACTAGTTATTATTATATTATAAAAAGGAGAAATATTATTTTTATTTCAATTTTGATGAAAGTATAATTTTTACATCCACGCACAGAAAGGTTTTGCTATTTAAAAATTTAGCTATACACAGATTTGAAAATTGTATTGGATCATCAAAATAATTATGGTAGGACACTCAAGCTAGTTTCTGGAATGTTAATTTTTTGCAATATCATTATTATGCTTGAGTATTCTACTTAATTATTTCGATGGAACAACCAAATTATTTTCAGATCTATATTTACCTAATTTTTTAATTCTTTAGCAAAAACCTTCCGTGTAATTTCATGATATAGAATTATCGAGAAATATTCTAATCCAATAGTTATCATGCTATTATTAATTTCATATAAAATACAAGCATATATTTTTTCTGAAAAAGAATCTCATATTTATCATTAAATTTACTACGAAGATACAGAGTTTTAAAATCGCTTTCTCGGAACAGTTTCGGTGTTTGGTGAAGTGGCGATTGCAAAGATGAAGAAGAAAATGGGAAAATAAAAGGTGCCCGATACGATCTTCGCACACAACAATGATACACAAAAGCATTCTTGGATGGGCCAGGCTCGATCTCGATGCGAGGCGAGAAGTGCACGCTACTACAGCACGATAAAAGACAGAAACGAAGTCCCGGAACACGTAATAAGATTTATCGTGTTCTTAGATCGTGGATCATGATACACGCGGATTTACAGTTCGCGGCGCGTCGCGTACGTAAACACGAAAATCGATAAAGCGAGCGGCAGCAAAGATGGAGCAAGGCGAGCGCTCGAAAATCGATAAAGGGCACCGGGAATATCGGAAGGCATACTCGAGCGAAATATATTGGGAGCGAAGCAAGGAAGCAAACGAGAAATAAAGGATATCGTAGCGGAAGGAAAGTAGCGCATTCGCTACATGCCAAGAGACGATTTTCGAAACAGTGAAAATCGGTTTTTCGTTTGTTCCTTCACAAACCATACGGGAAAATGGGGTTTTCTCCTCTCTTTTCAGCATAATAAAAAAAGTTTAATCTTCTAAAGGAATTGATTAAGATTTTAATACAACGTTATTATTAATTCGCACTTTTTTATCGAAATTATGCAGTTTAAAGCTCCTTTTCCATACATATTGTATAACTATTCAGTAATTATATTAAATTATCTTGTAATCACTTACGTTTTTTTTAATTTAGATCATGTCTATTTAATGTCCACGTCTGAATTTTACACGTTGAGATTAAATAGATATTAAAAGCAAGTTATAAATTTTTTCGTACTGTAAAAAGTAAAGGAAATTGCGAAATTGGATCGCAATAGTTTGGCTATTTTTACGTAACGATTTTAACATACACCTTATATGAGATCGTAAAAGACATTTTCGAACATGCTCCGGCTCCCTCGGAAGACGTCCAAGCATTAAGATATTATTCACGGTGTTTGAACTCAGGTCGTGGATTACCATGTACCCGTTTATAGGATATTCCGTGCGGGTGAATTCAAAAATCGATAAAGAGTGCTTGGAACATTGGAAGGGTCGTTGGGAAGAGAATGTAGGGAAGGCGATAGTCTCGGAAAGATCGTGTCTTTCACGTAGAGAGGAGAGATCGGCGCGCAAGTGAGACGCCGTATTCGTATTTCCACAATTTGCGCACGTCGGTGCAATGCAAAATTTCCACGATCCAATATCATTTAAATAAGCTCCCTGGTGCTTCTTCCTCATCATAAATTACCGATGTTAGCATGTAACAATAAGTGGAGAAGATAACATGCGAAATTAATGCAATTACCAATAATTTCTTCTAACTGCATTAAACCAGCGTGAAAATAAGCGGAATTCCGGTCGGGGTTGGTGTATCTACAATACATGCGGAGTCGAGATTAACGCAATTATCGATAATTTCTTGGATCCACGTTAAATCAGCGTGAAAATAAAACAACGTCAATTTGGAAATTACAAGATTCGATATCAGCGTATTTATGTATCGAGAAAACGAAGTGCGGATATCGACAGCGCGGCCAGGGACCATCGAGTGAGAATATGGAAACGCGCGTCGGTGGAAATGGCCGTGTCTTTCTAAGAGAATGGCAGCAGGGATGAAGAAGTGTAGGTGAAGCGAGAAGAGATAAAGGAGACAGAGGAAAAGAAGAGAGAGAAAGAGGGAAGAATAGCCAGGGGCAAGAGAATGGTATGGAAGGGGAGGGGAGGGCCGGGGGGGAAGGGTAGCACGCATTTCCACCATTTATACACACGTCGGGGGAGAACGGTGGCGGCGGTGGCGGCGGCTATCTCGTCGATATTTCGGTTTTCCCCATTCCCGGGGTCTCTGCCCTCTTCCACCAATTCTCCTCTCTCTCTCTCTCCCTCGTCTGCCTGCCTACTACCCCTGACGAAACAGCCCGACGGGTTCTCGCCGTTGTACTTTCGGACAGGGCTTAATCACCGTAGAGGGTTCCCCGTCGTATTTGCTGCTGACGAGAAAGGATCCGGTCTTTATCTCGCGCGGCGCACGTTGCCGCCATTGCCGAGATTATTCCGTTCTTCTCTTCTGGCGATTCCGTTAATTCCGTTGTGGAATTACGACGACGGCGATGTTGCGCGCGCGGTTGCGGAATTGGCCGAGAGAGCGACCTGCTTGACCGCTCTCGGACGTTCGGTAATTAACCCTTCGCACTTATCTGCATCCCTCTCCATTCGCAGCGAAGGTGAAGAAGGTCGCCGTAATCACGTGCAGTCCTAATCCGCTGTGTTTATAGTCGGATAAACTGGAATACAGTCAACGTCGAGATCTTTGCATGCAATTTATCTGTATTATCTCAAAGTCGAGTTACTTTTTAAAAGTAAGAATTTTTAACAATAATAAATTTAGTTAGACTGCTAAATAATGAATAAATTGATATAAGGAAAGGGTCAATATTGATCGAGGATAGATTTTGATGTCCATAAATAGTAGGTATTTTTTAATGTAAATTCTAAATACATCTTTCAATTATACAAACTGCGCGTCGGATTTGAAACGCAATCATAAACTGAAGTTGAAATAATATCACAATTAAATTGGTCGTTGATTTGATACTGTTAGTATCTTAAAACTTTGTAAAGAACTTATTGCGAGAAATATTATCTCAGGATTCAAATCTGGAACCTCCTAATTATCCAGAGTGTCTTTTCTATAATTCAACCATTGAGTCGTGTAATATTTGTCATAATTATCAGTATATGTACTTAATAAATATATCAGTATATGTACTAAATTCTTTGAAGTGGAATCTTACTCTAAGAGCGAAAATTGAGCCAGTCTTGAAAAAGAATGGCTCAATTTCTAATCTTTAAACATGAAATTTTACTCTTCACAGTGAGATTCATTCTAAAAGTTTTAGAGAGTAAGAAAAGAGCGTATTATAAGGTTAATGTGTATAAACAATGGAGTAACTCCGGTATATTATACATATGGTATATGTATATATTATTTTTACGCCGCGTGAGGATTTACATCGCACAAGTCAGAAAAAATAGAAGGACTAGGGGTAATTTCACGTCTCCGCGCCACCATTAGTTTTGTATTATATTAGTATTGTGTTATGATTTCAGCTTCCTACTATTAATATTAATAAAATTACTGTCAGTGAATCGATTTGTCAATGTAGTAAGTAACGCAATTATATATCATAATCCACATAAAATGGTTACTATGCTCAAAATGACATGAATCGAATAGGTTTTCCTTTGCACATTCCGAAATAAGTCGATTTTTCGTTTGCACACATTTAATTAAAAAGTTATTAATAAATAAATGTTGAGGAGTTAATTTCACGCAGTAAAAAGTACGTTTTCGATTCGAATTCTAAAGAAACGAAATTGAAATTACACCATTCGATAAACAAATCTATCGAATAATGTTTCAATTTTGTTTCTTTAGAATTCGTGCTGGAAACATACTTTTTGCAGTGTGAAGGTAGCTCCTCATTTATTCGTTAACTTCTTCGTACGTTAAGCCTCTGGCCTGTGTTTACCTCTCTCATATGTGGTGTGCATACTGATTATTCAATTGCCACAAGCATATGGGACTTATAATTTTAATGCCAGTTTCGAATGGCGGATTTTTCGAGAGGTGTTTCTGTGGGCAAGGATACTCTCGGAAGTTCTTGCCGGCCTTTTCCGAGACGAAACACGAGCGTAAATATTTTGGTTCCTACCGGGATCGAACCCGGGATCTCTGGCATGATGGACTAATGCGCTGTCTGTCATGTCACGCTCGTGCTCAAATGTGCACTTAACTAAAAGTGTGTAAACGAAAAATCGATGTGTTTCGGAATGTGCAAACGAAAACCTATCAATCGAGATTAGATAAACTTAATTTGCTTATAGTTGGGGTGCTAGTGTGAAATTAGCCCCAATTGTTTTTTTTTAATTATCTACTTTTTTACCAGACGTGTGCAAACGAAAATTTGAAATGTGCAAACAATGAGTAATCGCGAATGAGCTATAGAAAGTTAATTTTTTCATAAAAGTTGGGGATCAACTTCACACGGGTTATGGGATATATATAAAAAAATGCAAAGGTTTCAAAAAGTTCTTTTTTTAATACGAAAAATAAGTATTTCGGATTTTTAATATTTTTTTTATTAGATAGTACAAAATTTTTACTAGTATGTATTATGTTCATTTACCTTGAACATAGTAAGTAATACTTGATAAATTAAGTTTTTGTTATAATATGTGTATCGGAGTTACTCTTATAAGTTAATCTAGACTATATGAAAAAAGAATTTACATTTTATTGAATAATTTGTTTAAATAACATTTCTTATTTTGGAGTTTTTGGATTTAACTGAGGACCTAAAAATACGTACATATATGTAAATTGCGAGGCAAATTTTGGATCTGCTTTAGTCTGGCCATTGTCAAAAATCCTATGCACGTTAATTCTATTCTATTGTAAAATTCGTTCATGTCGGAAATTCTCGCGGTTCTTCATAGTCGCGCAGTCTCGCCGTCAAGAGTTTTGACATCAGGCGATTCGCGAGATGAACGTTGCAGCAGCGGCATGCGCATTTCCAATAAAACGGCCCTCCTCCCCTCCCTCGCACACATACACGCACATATATTCCCTTCTTCCACGTCGAGTTCCCCTTGCACCGTAATTATCTCTGCCCTGCCCTTTATACGAGAGGAGCACGTCGCGTCGACTGCCGTGACCAAAGAAGTGCGTGTGTGCCCTGTGACGGCATATTTATCGCTTCCGGACGCAAGCTGCCTGTGACGTTTACGAACACATCGGATTCTGTCCGTGTACCCTTCCTACCTCTCTCACCCTTGTACCGCATCGCTTCTTTCATCTCATTTCTGCTGTGAGAATCTGGGGTAAAAAGTTACACCGAGCTTGATGCGCACTGCAGTGATGGACGTCATATACAATTAAGGGAGAATATCAAAAGAATCTATAACATGAAAAGAAAATTCTATTCATCTCTGATCGGTTTTACTGACATGTAGTTATCTGTAACTATTTATGTAAATTCGACATTTCATCCAATTTTTCGAATTCTTTGAAAATTAACATGGAAAAGCAAAATAGATAACAAATTCAAGGTAAAATATCGCGAAATTTTATGAATATTGAAAATTTTAATTATTGAAATGATATTTACGATACTGGCGCGCTTTTTTTTTCTTACACTAGAGTTCGTGCTTTCTATTTGATTCGCTTTCGTTTGGTTTCTCTTTCATTCGCCCCCCTCCGCCCCTGCTCTCGCGGTGATTTCAAATGCGATGTGCAATTCCAGCCTCGCGCTCACACGATGCCGCCTCCCATTCTCTTTGTACATGGCTTGTTAGTATTCCGCGGCTACACCAATGATTCGCTATGTGCAGAAACCTCCAGGCGGAGTCTGCTTTCTGGAATATTGCACGTGTCTCTGTTAAATTACATACTAAATGCTCCAATAGAAAGAAATTCCATTCTGTTCTCTTTTATACTGCAGTATCTCGTAAAAGCAAATCGGCTTCGGAACAACAGTATACCATGTAAATATGATAAGATAAAAATATATAAATGCTTGACAAGAAGTCTATATTAAGGAAGAATCAGTAAAAGTTTAGTTGAAACTATCAGTTTTTTAGTAAATCGAGTTACCACATAGAAATGTTTGATTTTTTTTAATATAATGAAATTGAAGTACCGAAATTGACGTGTACAAAATTCTACGGTAGGTTAACGATGAAATAAGAGAGAAAAAAATATTGAAAATGTAACCTTTCACGTATAACTTAGTGATAGATAAGGCTCGCAGACGCTTCTTTGACTAACTGTACACAAATTTTACCATAGACTTTTTTCAAAAACGAGATTATAGTTTAAAAAATTACGATTTTAATGGTCACAAAAAAGTAATAGATCAACGGCCATTCTGGAAAGATATTTACGTGCATAAACTTGCATATAAATTTAACCTCGAAAAGTAAACATAATCTCATCTTGTTTTCGTTCGATGAAAATGCAGCTCTTGATTTACCATCATATGTTCCATATTGTTTCATGACACACATAGTTTCAATATTTTATCCAAATTATGCAGATATTTGTAATTTTGAGTGGACCCTGGTGAGGCACCTCAAAATTTTTGGCACTTTACTAAAGAACCACCTTAAAAAAAAACCTAGAAGAGGGTGCTTGCGTCGTGCGAAAAAGAAGAAAAAAAAAAAGAAAAGACCGAATATCTCCCGACAGACGCACGCGGTCTCTGACGCATCAATCATTTCAGCTTTTTGCTCTCGCGAGCGATCTTCCTCCCCCTCGCGATTTAAGCATTCCGCCGACGTGTCTGCCCCCTTCTTTCTGCCATTCGATACGTGCACGCCCGCGCGCCATTGTCGACTACTGCACATCGCCGTTTCTGTCCGATATCCGTTTCCCGAATATTTTGCTCCTTCTACCCACACCCCATGCGGCACTCCGGTGTGCGTTATACGGGGTATCCTTCCTCGTCGATGTATTCGGTATGTACAGAAGTGCTTAGCCAGCGCCTAGGCCAGCATGGAATAGCTCGGCTGCCGCGTCGCTATGCGCTATAAGCATAAGCACACTGCGAGACCGACCGCTGAATGAGAACGTGGGTGCATACAGCCGCCGTTAAGGCGAATTTACGCGGTTCGCTTGTGGCGATTATCATACCAGAGGTGAATCAACCTGAACAAATATATTCGCTAAACAAATTTTTAAACATTATCGTAACCATAACCCGACTAGAATCTACGTTCGGGTACTGTCAGGTTTACCTTATATTTTACAAGGACCTGGTTTGGTTGACCTAAGGTAAGGTACACCTGAGAAGGTTCTCGTCAGGTTTGAGTATGGTTGACCTTTGTAAGGTTATAATTACCTTATATGTTATAAGGACCTGGTTTGGTTGACCTAAGATAATTCTGAATAAGGTACACCTAAGGGGGTTCTCGTCAGGTTTGAATATGGTTGGCCTTTGTAAGGTTATAATTGCTTTATATGTTATAAGGACCTAGTTTGGTTGACCTAAGATAATCCTGAATAAGGTACACCTAAGGGGGTTCTCGTCAGGTTTGAATATGGTTGGCCTTTGTAAGGTTATAATTGCTTTATATGTTATAAGGACCTAGTTTGGTTGACCTAAGATAATCCTGAATAAGGTACATCTAAGAAAATCCTCGTCAGGTTTGAGTATGGTTGATCTCGTTTCTAGTACGCAGCCACGCCACGAGATGGACGTGTTACTCGTAAGAAGAAAATGTCTACAAGTTCTATAAGAAGGCGTAGGCAAATCAATTTGGATAATCTCTTAGAGAGATTATAAAGTTCCTTCAGAGTATGTCTTCTGGGCCTCTGAAATATATGTTTTTTGCTTCTTTTGGAATGTGATGCTAAATTAATAGCATTTGAACTCGACTTAAAAATTTATCCAGTGATTTTAGCAGGTCCTAGCCAAGTCAACCTGATTAGGATCTGCTAAAATCCTTGGATAAATTTCTAATCGGGTATGCTGTGGCGCGTTAATAAGGATTTAATAATGAACCCGATATAAACCTGATAAGGCTATCCCGATAAGGTCCTGCCTAATGTGCTGCGTTACATGATTGATCAGGTCCCAATAAACCTTACCTTAACAGGACCTGATGGTTAATAAGGTCAACCTAGCTAGGACCACTGAATAAATTTCTAGTCGGG
>NW_017256287.1:4540793-4548200 GCF_001594055.1 Mycetomoellerius zeteki | reverse complement strand
CGGCGATGTCACATACTCCGGCCGGTCTGGTGTGTGCATAAATCTGTATGTACGTCCGGGCACGGCTATATGTGTGTATTTTAATCAATACCCTGTTGACACCGCGACCAGGGAACATAAATCATAAGACAATGGAAAATGGCGCGAGGGGAGGAGGAGTTACAGCGGGATCTAAGTATTCCATTGTCGTGTACGTGCCGAGACAGGTACGTTGCATATACAGTGGCCCACAATAGTTCGCCTATGCCATCGTGAAATTTATTTAACTCAAGCCTTTCATCAGCTAAACATGTTTTTGTACAGAACGCTCGCGTGCAAGTCGCTCGCCAATGAACGAAACTGCGCGAAGCAACGTTTTGAAGGGATTTTTGTTTAATACGACACAATATCGAGATCGCTCTCGAATTATTAAAGATTGTGAAAGACATTTTTAACCTTTCGGTGTCATTCTTATTATCACGTTCCTCAGATTTTCTTTTACTTCATATGCTACTTATATTTGTTTTTTATTAATAAGGAAACACAAACATTATAAGCTACATTATATGTAAAAATTAACTCATTTTTTGGGATCCAATTTTCTATATTATTAGTGTGACATGTAAAAAAATGCACCAAAAATAAATATTTAATATAAAAATTTCCATTCATATATGTTAAAAAAATTTGTTACATATGTGACAATCTTGCGTTTCGCGGGTTTTCTCCGTGTTCAGATCCATTCTTGGAATGGATCTGAACACGGAGAAAACCCGCGAAACGCAAGATTGTCACATAGGTAACACCCGTGAAAGCCTCAAGAATACTATATACATATATTTAGGTGTTGACAAGAGAAAAAAGCGAAGATGCTGAGTACAAAAAGTGCAAGCAACGCGAACACATTTATACACTGCACATTTCCTGATCTTAGTATCTGTAGTAGTGTTCAATTCTCGGAAGGAATTGAACATGATGAGCGTTTCTCTTCAACTCAATGCTTTAGAAAGAGAGAATGATATTCAAGTTACCTCTTTCCGAACCTATAGTGACACCTTCATATATGGAAAGAACAATTTTGTTGAAGTATTTCAAGATTTAGCTAGATACAAATTTAGAAGTAATATCATTGGACTTTTAAAATTATTATGTAGGACACTCAAGCATTATGAGCAATGCTGCATAAAATTTTGGAGATGGTTTTACATCATTATTTTGCTGATTCAAGCACGATTATTTATTTTAATCTGTATCTAGAGCTAAATTTTTAGATACTGCAGCAAAACAATTTTTTCCATGTAAGAATATGCAGTCTATTCTTATACAAAAAGAACGATTTTATTAAAGTATCTAAAAATTTAGCTGGATATAGATCAGAAAATAAATTTTATCAGACTATTAAAATAATTTTATAGGGCGCTCAAGCTATAAGTAACTAAAATGTCAAAACTTTCACAGCATTTCTCATTATATTTGAGTGTTATATATAATAATTTTAATAGTCCAATAAAATTATTTTTACATCTGTATCTAGCTAAATTTTTAGGTACTTACTTCAGCAGACTCATTTTTTCCGTGGATGATCATAATAAACATTACTCGATGGACAAAAAGACGTTTGAACGCGTAGTTTCCTTTTATTTGAATCGTAACTATAACATATGGAAATTTATAAGTTCATTTATTTATAAATTATGGTATACTATAGAGGTCTACCCTTCTTGTTTCGCTCGTATACGTGATGTATGTTATGGATGCATAATTCTATTTCCTTCTCATCGATTTCGGACGGATCATAAAGAAGGCTTCGTATCGCATTGCATAAAATGACTCTAATAGCCGACGTATAACAGCGTACGCTTGGCAGATATGTCCGCTTATTATGTTAGCATCGATGCATCCAAGTATGCGCCGCATTCAGTGTTATTGCTCTCTCCAGACGCGTCCATATTTGCACGCTGAACGGCGATACACCTAAGCGCCACGTGCATATATGTATGTGCGCGCATTGCGTTGTCGCGTGGGTTCCGTGGGCGTCTCGGCGTCGTCGAGACGTCTCATCCTTCACAGGATATATTAGACGGAAAGCTGTATATCGTACACCCAGGGACTCTTAAATTTGACCTAGTCTTGAGACTTTTACTTGATACTCGTGTAATATTTAACACAATATATAGACGGAATATACTGCTAATATTTTTTATGTACCTCTAATATTTTTTATACTATATTGAAAATAAAAATTAAAATTGTAGCGGTATAATTTATATTTGTGCAATTAATAATTAATATTAGTATTATATAATTTTTACTTGATTTTGTAATTGAAGATAAAAAATTGCAGTAAATAAGACTCTTATTGGCATATTTATAGATTTATAATACTTAAGATATCAAAGCAAATCTTCTTACTAGATGAAAATCCTTTTTTTCGGAGTTAAAATTTATCAAAATTCACGCGGCGTGTCGTAATTTTTTTTTAATCATATCCGCTAACTTAAACAATTGAACCGAGAAGGCAAAACCAGAGCAAGCCTTTGATCCTAGGTAGTTCTCTCTCCATAGCGTAGTTGTTACTCTTAACTCGGATGTAAATGTAGGCAAATAAGGCCAGCGTTACAAGTTCCCGAGGATGCATCTTTACGAGACCGCGAGCGACCGCTCGGTATTACGTGAGGGATCTCCTACCAAGGACGAAAAACATCGAAATGCACTTTTCTGAAGTACCACGCAGAATTTTCTTTAATATCAAACGACGAACAGTGAGTTATTTTAGCTTGTCATATCGTAAAAGCTACACGTAGGTATGTATATATCGTGCATAAACTGTAAATATTAATCGAATTCCCGTCGACATGCTCCTACGGAGGAAAGTGCATATCTGCGCATTGCATCTGGCAGATTGAAGTTTTAAGAAATGTTGATGCACAATATAAAAGCTATTAGCTCGCGAATTTACATTCGCTTACAATTTTCGACATAAGAGAATTTTAGGAAAAATGAGTTGTTTCTCTTTATAAGTTTATAATTTTTCAGAGAAAAAGAAAACGGGATGAATCTGAAGCAATTTTGCACATTTATTTTTCTTGAATTTTCTCATATCCTTTTCTAGTGTCGACGTTGATAGTATTAACCGTTTACACGAACCTCATTATGAAGCTTGATAAAACGAGCCGTGATAACGTGTTAGCTGCTGATGCACGGATAAATGATAACAGATAAACAGCGACTGGTGCAGGCTCGCATGCCGTGATGTAGATAAATGAAAGAGGGTAAAAACTAAATAACAATACTATTTCCATATAGATTGAGATGTCCACGGAAGCTGAAAAATCGCGGTGGGTTATTTCCAGAGTTGCGTGCCGCAACAGCATTGCAATGAACTCGGTTAGGATGCGACGCATCGAATCTGTAACTCGGTGCAAATGCGTTGCCGCATTCCTCTTTGCCTACCACCATCGCATCTCTTTCTCTCTCTCTCTCTCTCTCCCCTCTCTCTCTCTCGTTTCTTTCATTGAGATTGTAGGGGAAGGCACTCGAATTTTCATCGCCGACATGCCGCTGAAAACCGAAACGACTATGCGACGCCATTATTCCTTTCCCTCTTTCGTCGACCGTCGAGCGCGCGTTAATCGATACTGGAAACACGGGAAGATACGCGCGCCTTCCTGATTAGAATTTTTAAATATTCAACGTTGCACAGCCGCGTGTCGCGAGGAAAATATGAAGCCCATGAACCGTACCGCTCGGTATTCTAATATCGGGCTATCTTTGACAATAGATTAGATTTCGACGAGCCGTTTTGCGATTAAGCGGGCTTTACGCTACGACGGCTATTCTTTTTGTAACGAGCTCTCACAGAAAACGTTCTCTGGGCGGGGCACGCTAGTGCTATTTTATAGCGTCGTTGCGGCACAGTGATAAAACGCTTTATAAATAATATGCGCTTAGTTACTGCATTCATAGATTGCGTGGTACGTGGAATTTTATTGAGAATCATAAATCATCGTGTGATTAGGCAAAATAGTAACAATGTTACCGAGCTCAGAATCATTCGAAGTTTATCTTATTTCGATTTTAAAGCTTAACAAAGTGCAAAGATTAAATGCACTAAAAATTAAAATTTTTGTTGATTAGTCTCTGGAAGAATAACTTTTAATATGTTATTATTGTGATGTATGAGATTTAATTTTTAATATTGAAGTTCTAACGAAAAGAAAGATATTGATCATTAGTGCTTTTGAGATATAATTTGTCATTAAAATATCTCATATAAAAGATATAGTCTTTTTTTATATATCTCTAGAAGACAAATTACTCGCAAGACAAAGCGTTTTCGATGAGAGCGCATTACGCTTTAATTATTCTCACTTTAAGGTGACTTTCAACGATGAATTAAATTTCATTAAGAGGGATCTTTCCTCTTGTAAAGCATTCGCGCTTGATATGATACGATATGCATTTCCTTTGATTAATGTTCTTATACATATATCCATTCAGTGTTAAGCTGTGGAAAATACGATGCGCGAATGGTTGGTATTTACACATTGCTATAAATATTTTGACAGAAAAATAGCCAGGCGATGTATATATAAATGTGTCTCCGTTTGTAGACTAATACGGGGATTAAGAGCTTAACGACAGACATTTTGAGCGCATGGTGTTTTGTGCCGCAGAATTACAACACGTGTCGACTGCTGCGCGACGTTAAAACGAAATGCATGTTTGCCGAATATGTGATTGACAACGGTCAAGATGTCACGATGCAACGTTCAAAATCAGAGATTTGGATAAATGTTAATTTTCATCAGCGGAGGACTTTATTGTATTTGGAATTTATGGTATACACGTTTCTCGTTAAAACAATAAAATAGACGAGTCGGTCGCTCGCGCAGAACTTACAGTTCGTTTGTAACGAACCGCGTCGAATAAACGTAAAGTCCGTTGCTCCTCTCAATGTTCCATACACACAATTTCCGTACGTTTTATCTGAAAGAGCTAATCCGTTGGAGTGACTACGCAAGTTTTCTCTCACGCTTGAATATTAACTGGAATCTGTTGAAATGCGTGTTGAATAAATCGAAAGCATTGGACGGAAATTCAAATTTTTTTTAATAATTGAAAGAATTTTATATTGTCTTATATGATTTTCTTAATTTTTGATAGACTCGTAATTTCTGCATGGAAAGGACAGTTTTACTGAAGTATACATTTAACCAAATATAGATGATCTGCAAATAATTCTGTTGGATTATCGAAATAATTATGTAGGATGTTCAAATTGATTATAAACAGAAAGATTTCTAACATTTAATAAATAAAAGAAAGAATTCTTGAATTTAATAAATGTAGTCATTAGAATATATAGTCTAACTAAATCGATTTTTTAAGTTAAGAAATGTAATTGATTGCGTTTAAACTAAATTTATGGGATTAAACAAAATGGTTTTTATTTAAAATTTAAATTAAAAATGAAATAATAAACGTAAATAGGAGTTTTGAGTGCAAATAAATCTTTTTCTCTGTGGACACTGTGTGATATCAAAGAAGCAATGGCAACCCAATCTCTTGAATTACATTTATATATATATATAATATAGTTAGATGTATGCAGAACTTTTAATTTTTTTCAACTATTTTAATTTCAAATAAGTTATTACTTTTTCATACATTTGTGAGACTAACAAGATATTAAATTATTTAACCTTCTATCCGTGTTCATATCATATATCATTGACCATGTTCAAAACTTGATCTTTTTGTTGACAATACTGTAATACCACGAGAACTTTTTAAAAACGTTTCGGATCAAAAAAGACCCGAACACGGGTAGAAGGTTAAAATACTATATTTTGAAACGCTATTGTTGTGAATAAATGGTTTGGCTGAAACAATATAAGAAAAGTACTTATATTGAAGTATTTGTATAAGAGTACTTATATAAATAAAAAATAAAAAAAGATTAAAATTTCTGCAACACTTAATATATATGCTATATATATTTTACTGATTCCGGACTTCGAAAATCACGGTTTTGTCACCACTAGATCGGTCGATTTTCGCAGACATCGAGTATTGTTCGCGCCGATTGGAAACTCAGGTGTCGCGGGACTTCCGCTTCCTGTAGGATTAAATCTTTAAATATTCAGCATAACCATGCCGTTGTTTGAGAAACCGCACACGACGCGACGCGGCTCCGCTCGTTTTCTTGCTGAAGTCACGCGCCGTATTGTCGTGAATACTGGTGGAATACGAAATCGCGTCTGCATTCGCCCATTCGCACCCGACGCGATGATCTACCATCGAACTTTTCCGCGTCGTTTCGGAAAATATTTTCCGACGAAAGAAGAGAGCGCGCTGGCACGGCGGCGGTAAGTTCTCTCGCGAAAACGATCGCAGCTCGTTATACTCGGAAGGTGGCTCGCGCCATCGTTTCTCAGATGGTGAAGTTTTGATAGCGATGAGGCGATGAGGCGCGGTGGGTGCCAAGTAACTTTATTGAAAAGTATCTAGATAAGTCTCGCAGAACAAAGGTAGTGCTCTCTGCGTCGTATCACGCTCGTTTCTCTCTGCGCCGCATCCCTCGTTTCTCATCGTTCACATCATGAGAGTGAAGCTGGCAGCCAGACTTAGCAGCCAGAACGCTCCAACCAGGGCCGAATAGGGTACTGGGGCCCAGAAATTAAAAATTAATAAAACGCATTGAAAACCTATTAAAAGTCAGTCACACATTTCAGGTGGCGCAAAAATAGTTAAAATAAGTAAGATTTAAAATAATCTGTCAGGGGGGGGTAACCATTATTGACAAAAAAATTAATTAACATTCAAATACTTACTATTCAGCAGCCCGCAATCGAACGCAAACCCGTAACGACTTGAAAAAAATCACACATACTCTACGAGACGAATACAAAACGATGACATCGCGATCTAACCGGTTAAGGACCTCGTTGTTTATTAAAAAAATTAAATAACATTTATTAACAATCTAGCAGCCAGACCAAACGCAAACTAGTAGCGACTTGAAAAAAATCACACATACTCTACGAGACGAGTACAAAACGATGACACCCCGATCTAATCGGTTAAGGACCCCGTTGTTTATAAAAAAAATTAAATAACATTTATTAACGACTTAGCAGCCAGACCAAACGCAAACTCGTAGCGACTTGAAAAAAATCACACATACTCTACGAGATGAGTACAAAACGATGACATCGCGATCTAACCGGTTAAAGACCTCGTTGTTAATTAAAAAAATTAAATAACATTTATTAACAATCTAGCAGCCAGACCAAACGCAAACTAGTAGCGACTTGAAAAAAATTACACATACTCTATGAGACGAGTACAAAACGATGACACCCCGATCTAACCGGTTAAGGACCCCATTGTTTATAAAAAAAATTAAATAACATTTATTAACAA
>NW_017256287.1:4496959-4540545 GCF_001594055.1 Mycetomoellerius zeteki | reverse complement strand
TACAAAACGATGACATCGCGATCTAACCGGTTAAGGATCCCATTGTTATGAGTTTGCGTTTGGTCTGGCTGCTAAGTTGTTAATAAATGTTATTTAATTTTTTTTATACACAATGGGGTCCTTAACCGGTGAGATCGGGGTGTCATCGTTTTGTACTCGTCTCGTAGAGTATGTGTGATTTTTTTCAAGTCGCTACGAGTTTGCGTTTGGTCTGGCTGCTAAGTTGTTAATAAATGTTATTTAATTTTTTTTATAAACAATGGGGTCCTTAACCGGTTAGATCGGGGTGTCATCGTTTTGTACTCGTCTCATAGAGTATGTGTATTTTTTTTCAAGTCGCTACTAGTTTGCGTTTGGTCTGGCTGCTAGATTGTTAATAAATGTTATTTAATTTTTTTAATTAACAACGAGGTCTTTAACCGGTTAGATCGCGATGTCATCGTTTTGTACTCATCTCGTAGAGTATGTGTGATTTTTTTCAAGTCGCTACGAGTTTGCGTTTGGTCTGGCTGCTAAGTCGTTAATAAATGTTATTTAATTTTTTTTATAAACAACGGGGTCCTTAACCGATTAGATCGGGGTGTCATCGTTTTGTACTCGTCTCGTAGAGTATGTGTGATTTTTTTCAAGTCGCTACTAGTTTGCGTTTGGTCTGGCTGCTAGATTGTTAATAAATGTTATTTAATTTTTTTAATAAACAACGAGGTCCTTAACCGGTTAGATCGCGATGTCATCGTTTTGTATTCGTCTCGTAGAGTATGTGTGATTTTTTTCAAGTCGTTACGGGTTTGCGTTCGATTGCGGGCTGCTGAATAGTAAGTATTTGAATGTTAATTAATTTTTTTGTCAATAATGATTACCCCCCCCTGACAGATTATTTTAAATCTTACTTATTTTAACTATTTTTGCGCCACCTGAAATGTGTGACTGACTTTTAATAGGTTTTCAATGCGTTTTATTAATTTTTAATTTCTGGGTCCCAGTACCCTATTCGGCCCTGGTTGGAGCGTTCTGGCTGCTAAGTCTGGCTGCCAGCTTCACTCTCATGTTCACATCAATCCCGCGATCCTTTTACCTATCTATCCACCTACCGACATAACTTGCCCCCCTTAACTCTCGATGCGATCACACGGTCCTGAAGCAGAATATTGCCTTTTCGTCGTCGCGCAAGCAAAATCCTTTCCTGCCGCTCGAACACTCGCTGGAAATTGACTCTGCTTATATCGGCTTACCGGTGACTTCGCAGACTGTCGGTCGCCACTCTCTTCCTCGTCGCAACGATGGCGTTTTTCTCTGGTCCGTATGCCGGCTGTTACTTTCTTATATGGATGCTTTCTTAGTGCGAGACGTCAACCGGAAAAGTGCACGCGTTGTTGATACTGATGACGCGGTTGGACGTTGCTCTCTGCGGAAATCAAAGCGATCATGACGAATGAAATTTTTGCTCCTCGCAAAACATTTATGCGAGATTTAACATTTTAATGTCTGTTACGTTAAAAATTTGTATTTTATGATTCTTTTACATATAATTTGATTTTTAATAAATTAGATTTTTTTATATTTAGATACGTATTTTTATATTATATGTATGTGTGCCGTAGAATTTTTTGCCGTATATTTTTAAAATATATTGAAAAAGAGAATAATAAGTTTTATCTTGTACCATTAATATATTTAACTTTTAAATTTTAGAATAAATAGTTTTAGAATAAATAATTTCAGAATAAATGAAATTTATAAGAATTGTTTACATTAAGAAAAGGAATAGTTTTATCTTTAGATGATAATTCAGGTTAATTATCTAGATAATGTGCAATCAAGAGTTAAGTTTGTGCGCAAACTCCTTGTTAATTTTACATAATGTCTGTGAAATAAATAAAATATTAATCTGAATAAGTGTGAGAAAATTATAGAAAAGTCATTTCTGTTTTATTTTACTTTATTTTGAGCTATAATATGGATATTTTGGTCCCGTACAAATACATTAATAAACGTGTGGTATTACCATTTCCGAGGGTGCAAGAGTTTTTTAAGCGAAGCGCATCTACCATCTGTCGTATCCTTCTTCTGCGCCAGTTGCCTTCCGGTGTTTCTCGACCATGAAAGCCACACGTGTTGAATTCTTCCGAAAGCTGAGACGAGACAGACACATGCCCGCACATACAACATACGTGCGTCTATCCTTACGTGACTTATCTTCGGCGATACATACGTGAAGACGCAATGCCGAGAATGCGACTCTACCGTACAAATGTATTTGCTGTGAAATATATTTGCCGCGATTTTTGCGATAAAGAGATTTAGTCTGCAATAAGCTTGCGCGATGGTTCACGTACCGCGAAGAATAATTATTTCCAATATGCCCGCATGCGACTGGTCGTCGAGAAATTCGGGATTTATTCGCACGAGAATATTATAATGAACGCAATAAATATCACGAGGTGTCGTATTCGATGAACAGGTATAAATCGCGTATGCGATTACGTTCATTCCCGTGCATTAATAAACGGTACGTTGCACCTTGTAAAATATATAATGCATGTTAATGTAACTGACATATAGGTACTGAAACTATGTATCGGTTTAATAATGGACGTATGCGCGTCGGTATGTTGATAGCCTTCCGTATGTTCAGCGCGGTATAGTTTATCTTGGGCCAAGGAAGTTATGTGCCAGCGCAGACACTCGTGCTCGCACGTCCTAACGATATATATCAGTATAATGTATAAGTATCGATATATATCACTGGCGCGAATGTATAAATATGTAGTATGTTGCGCGTATATGCGTGGTTTGCGTATTAAGCGTGCGACTTATGTTTGAACATGACGTTCACATGCGCGAGCGCAAACCCATAAACACAGTCTGCATAATGCAAGTGACACATATGTATGATCGCATCTTACTCGTGTGCATAAGGGAAAGTCATCTCGGCAGTGGTCGATTGCCGATAAGAGACGAGTATCGAAAAATGAGATCGTAAAACGACTTTATTAAACCCTCAAGCGTTCAATTAACAATAAAAAGTTTAGTTGGCAATTAAATGATGTTGAATTATCGATAAATAGAATAAAATAGAATAAAATAGAATGTGATTGTCTTAATTTTCAAGAAATCTCATGTTTGAAACACATGGACATTTTATGTCGTTGTATTTATTTATTTTATTTGTTGAAAATACGAAGCTGTCCAAATAGAGCGGCGATTTTATCGCTTCTTACAAGGGAAATTTCACAGCACCCCTTTGAAAAAAAAAACCGGTATTTCTATTTCGAGCCGAATACCGTTGGAAGTATAAAAGACGGAAAAAAATTTTTTAAACAAAAGTTGTACGGTTTCAAGAGTACTTTAATGTTGTGAAGAAAAAAATTAAAAAAATTTTTTTGTTAACAATTGTTAAAAAAATTAAAAAAATTTTTTTTCTTCATAACATTTTTTTTGAAGTACTCTTGAACCCGTACAACTTTTGTTAAAAAAATTTTTTTCCATCTTTTATACTTCCGACGGTATTCGGTTCGAAATAGAAATACCGTTTTTTTTCAAAGGGGTGTTTCATCCCTTAAACATGAGTTAGCGCACGTATAAAAAAATACGTGTCTCTTAGATTTTTGTGTTTAACAACATATTTTATGGAGAATCAAATCGGTTCCGGACAGTTGTGAAACTTCCCTTGTTAGAACTTCTAGGAGACATCTCAAAATATTCTATATCCTTATGTCCGCATATGTGCTCGTCGATGATTCACGGCCCCGTGCATGTCCCGTATGCACTTTTCTTATCCTCGCCGAATATCATCTACGTTCTTTTTCTTCGTCGTGACTGGTTCGGCGGAGATTACTGATCGTCCATAAGAAAACCCGTGGTGTATTTTCCCGTACAATTTGCTGTTTTCCTTGGTGCCGGTTGTCCTTTAGTGCCTCACCTATTCTCGGAGATGAAATGTAGAGAAAGAGTGCCGCGTAGAAATTTCCTCTTATTATTTGCGTTATTCATTTTTAATGAAGTCATTTTAAGAATTGCTAATTGTTTCGTTAAAAATAATACGAAAGAAAACAATTATTCTATAATCGCGTAATATGACGTTGCATGTCATACAGGCTGAAGCGCTTTAGTATCGATGTGTTTTTATACGGCAAATTTGGTTTTTGCATGAGAAATGTTTTCGAGTGTAAATGCATCGGTTTTTTTTATATCTTGTTTGTTTTTTCAATATGCTTTGAGATTCTCTTCGTTCATGTACGCTTTTTCATATTTCTAAATTGTAGTTGTATTAATATTCCTTTTATGCGTTGAATGTACAACTTTGAACGATAAAAGAATTCTGCCATTAATTTTTCAGGGAAAAATTAATAAGCAGACAGCTCGTGCAGTATGAGAGAATAATAAACTATACCTCTAATTAATTTAATTAATGTCAATCTTCTTAAATTGCAAATATTATTATTCATGCTTGCTCGAAATATCAGTAGAAATAAAATCTGATTATTCTCTCTCTTTGGAACATACCAAAATCATATGTAAACGTTAACCATCATTCCGGTCGATTTGAATTGCGACCCTTTGAATACACGGCTTCGTGTTCACATCACACATATTAGCGACAAACATGGCTATTTGATCTCGACTCTCGCTAGTGCGATTGTAAACATAAGCCAGTAAGCAAATGCTACGATGATCACGTGATCTTGTTGTACGCTAAATAGCCGGAAGTAGTTGCTGCAACTATCGTAAATTTTTGGACTCTTGACGATTTATAACCGTACGCTCTTTCTATTGTATGTTGTGTAATATTGTTTTTATATTGCGGAATGTTTAAAAAATTTGACAATACCTACTGTTATTCGGACAATGGAAGATTATGATAATCGAAAATTTTATTCGCCACCTGTTATGTAATTTTGGAATATGAGAGAAGATAATTACATTTCATTTTTGGTGATATTTCGAATAATTCCGGGTGATAATATTTGCAGTTTAAGAAGATTGAAATTAATTAAATTAATTAGATATATATTTGTCATCTCATTGTATAAGCTTTCAGCTTATTAATTTTGGCGAATATGGTAGACAATCGGAAAATGTATTTGAATAATTTTAACAGCTTTTTAAATATTATAATTTTACTAATTTTGAAATAGAGAATGTATTTTTCCATGTCGAGTTATGCTTGATGATATTCAAGTTCTCTGATTTTATGTAAAGAGAAAGAGTATTTGTATGAAAATCTATTCCTTTCTCTGTTCATTAATTTACAAGACGCAACTTGAATCTCCTTTTAATTTCCTAACCGCCACGATAGCAACTAAATATTAACGCCAGTCGGATGAGGAAACTTGAGGTGCGTTTTCAGGATGGGAACAGCACTATCATTGGATTGAACTACATTTCCGAGCCGTGGAATTCTTTGGGGGCGCCGAGAAAAAGAGAAAGAGAAAGATGGAAGAGTATGAGAGAAAGAGAGAACGCGGTCGGGATTTCCTTTGCAAGTTTTTCTCTCGACTCTCGCAACATGTTTCGTTAATTCGAACGGAGTGCTCTGAAGTTTCGTAAGAGGATGTACAAGCGTAGCAAATGCGAGAAAGCGCAGTAAGAGAGCCGTTGCGCCTAACTTCTCGTACGTTTAAGTAACTTCTCGACGTGGCTTTCCTACCGCAACGGAATGAGCTTTTTCGCAGTATTGTCTTTGTCAATGTGCTGTCTCACGATTAATCAGATTTTTTTCATCCTCAGATAGTGCCAGTGAGATCGGGGAGAGATCGATTATTCTAAACTGTTGTCCCGCGGCATTGTTGCCATCCGTTTTACATTCGGATTGAGTTATCCCGAGATGTTGTTGCTGCTCCAAGATAAACCGTGGCAATTTCTCCTGCTCCTAAACGCGCTGTTTATCCTTCTTCCACAAATATGATGTTTCTATTGAATGCTTTTAATGTCAAAAGAAGATAAACTCCACCGCGCGAAAACCTAGAGAAAGGAGGTCTTGAAGAATAAATTCCGAATATCTCCAATTTTTACATTTACGTTTTCATAATGATTAACTTTTGCGGAATATAATTTCCACTAGCGATAAGATCCATCGAATTTCTATTCTATAACCAACTTTGTCACTGGCAGTCATTTATTAACTTTATAAAATTTATCAGTAATCTCTATCAATTCTGGTGTCGAATTTCCTTATTGTCTCGTCATTCGATTCTTATTATTTCTTTTATCATAGACTTGCATTATACGTGGGTGAATAAGTTCAATCGAAATTTGACATTCACCCAGACTTTTATTTCCTGCAGCCAGCTCGATATAAATCTTCCGCGCATTCATCAGTCCCGACATCTATTCGCGTAATGCGTCGCGTGCATGTCGCGATTTCGCGAGCGGTTTGCAAGGGTGCAGGGACGCGTGTAAACCATCGCCCATGACCCATGGTTAACGCGCCCGTTTATTTAACCCCTTCCCCTCTCGTGTCGGGATACACGTGTTCGGCGAGTTATTCGTAATCGTCGGACGCGCGCGTTCTGATAATTTTTCATTGCTCGAACATAATATTACTGTATGAACGAACCGATAATTATCATAGACTTTGTGCGAGTCTATGATAATTTTGTGTAAAATTATATTTTCGTTATAGTATTATTTTGTTATGTAATCTTTTTTTTTGCAATAGCTTGTCTTATTTTTTCGGAAATTTATTAAAACATTGTTGACATTTTCCTGTTTCGCTTTGAACGATCAATAAAAATATTTTTTTATTGTTGATCGATGTAAAAAGCTTTTGACTTTTACAAACTCTTCCTGTCAGTCACTTCTCTCCCTTTCTTGAGATCATTTCCTTAGAAAGGAAAGACTATATTACAGACTACTCTAATATGTTAGATATGTTCTACCGTGGGTAGCAAGAGATTAGCTCATTTGTCACACGTGACCCAAATATCACGTAAGAAAATCGATTTACGAGCCGTATGTTACTCGATGGACCGACAGGGTTAAATCGGCAAACGAATTTCTAGTTGGTCGATGCCCGGCGGTTCTGTTTTTATCTAACTCTATTTTTACACTCTAGACACGATTCGGAAGCAATTCCTTCTTTTTCTCTCGCGGCTTTACAGGGAAAGGAAACGGCGAATCCGAGGCGTGAGCAGGAAACAGGGAACTTCGGATTCGCTGCGGGATGCCCGTAAGAATCCTCAGTGTTTATTACGTGTAAAATCCTCGCTCGTAAACAACTGCTGCACTAATCAAATATTACGTTTCGGAAATCAACTTGGTAGCAATTTGCAGCGTCTATTTCCTCGAAATTAACCATCAACTGTTTAACGTAATGAAAAATAGAGTAATTTTTTTACTCTCTAAATATGAATTATATAGTGGACACTCAACTGATTACCCAGTGGCATTCTTGGCACTGGATAATCAGTGAAATTCAACTAAAAAAGGAAAAAAAATTTGAGCATTATATAATTATAATACCGATATTTGCAAGTTAATTTCAATCTTCCTGTATCATATTCATTGAATTTATGTATCAAAACGAGATTATAGTTAGATCACATTATAAAGATTAGCTAGGTTATAGGGATTTCATATTTCATTCACTGATTACCAATGGCGCACTGATATCAGTGATTATCCACTGATTTATATTTAGAAAGTAATAAAAATATCTTTTAAAGGGATATTCTAGTCTAATCGAATTTTTTTTTATATATTTTGCATGTATTTGGTATAGAAAATATGTCTGTCTAACGATCGAGTTTGACCTATGGACTAGCTGATTGATCGTAGGTAAAATTATTTCTATATAATCAATACAAAAAACTTTAAACGCGTTTTTCTCAAAACCATGTTTTTTAAATTGGCTCCCATGATATCTCGAAAACCAGTTGACCAATCGAGTCGGGCAAATGCACACATTTTCAGCACATGTATGGCTATAGCCCTTACCACAATCAAGTCGAAATATATATATTTTTGTAATTTTTACAACCATTTGGGTAAAAAAAGATGGTAAAAATCGAAACTCATATTAACAATTATTTTTTAATATTAAATTAATATTAATATTAAATTAACAATTATTTTTAATAATAAAAAAATTCTGAAACGTTCTTCAAATATGTACAAATATGTAGAAAAAAACCTTGTCCCAAAAAACTTTATATTATATTTTTGAAAAATTCGCAAAAATAGCATAAAAATTCTGCATCTAGAATACCCCCTTAAGCAGATAATATCTTGCTTTATGAGTAATTTTATCTAATTGCCGAGTTTTTTTTTTAATTACATAAATTCTGTGCGAGAGAGAGGGGGAGAGAGAGTTGTGATATTATTCTAGTTTACATTCGCAAAAATCGTCACAATTCTGTATGACTACTTCCGTCGAGAATTTTATCTTTACCGGTGTTATGGCAATGTAAAAGAATCTTACGTCTTTTACATGGTTACACGGAAGTAAATGGAAAAAATTCAGTCGTGCGCCGAATGTGCGACGATAAAGAAACTTCAGCCTCCTACGACGACGTAAAGTGTCGACTGGTATTTCTCGATCGCGCATCTTGCGGTTGAAAGCTTCAGAACGTTAGTAAACGCTCTAGACTCATCACGAAGCGACTTTCAGGCGCGCCTTTATTCGTATTGGAAAGAAATCACTTGTGACTCAATAATGCGAATGAAAAAAAATTTTTTTTATTTCTTATTTGCAAGTTTAATAAGCTGAACTTTGTTCGGCTCGTACATGTTGCATTTTATTTGTAAATACAAGTAAAAAGAATCTAATTCTATTTTTATAATTTTTAAGTAATTACGAAATATATAGTGAGATTAATAATCGTAAAATGTGATCGTTAATTATTGGATGCGAGAGTAAATTATGATCATAATTGAACGTTATATATTTACGCGTGTAGTGTATGTTGAAATGCATTTAATGTCAAACTTCAATCGAGCAAACAGCGCGTTGTCAGCGCTCATTACAGGTTCGTAAAATACTCTCTGTTCGCCGTGTCTTTTCTATATATTCGATCGACTACAAAGGCCGAATACGCTACTTTTTTCGCGCTAGCGAACGACTATGCATTCGCTACACGTAACAATGTAACATTTTTCCATATTTCCCGTTCTCGTGAAACGGATTTTTCCCTCGGGCGAGCGTTTCATTCTCCGCTGCGCAGCACGCAACGTAATTACCACCGAATGAAATGCAGCGCGCTGGTAACGTCATTTTAAGAAGCGAATACGGAAAGCTGCATCGTCATTGAGAAACATCGCAGATTTTTTCCGGGAAAGTCCATGCTCGCGCCGCCTGTTGCACTTCTTTAGCGAATCAGCCTTTTCTTTTTCTTTCTCGTCTCTTTTTTTCTTCTATTTTTTTTTCACTTTTCAATGTGCTCCCTTGCTTTTGTTCTCGAATCGGTTACCGTCCCGCCATTGTGCCCCCGCCATAAAAGGGTTTACGCGTACAAATCGTCCTTGTTCACCCCGCGGATCGAGTTGAAACTCAATTTTTTTCTCTACCCCTGCGAGGGAGAGATGAAGGGTAGAGGAGAGGCTCGTGGATAAGGGCAGTTTGTGCTCTCTTGCTCTCCTTTTCCCTTCTCACTCTCTTTGGATGGAAAGTCGATCGGATACCGGAGGAAATCGAGTGGAAATCCAGGAGAGCGCGTCGTTGCAACTCGGAAGCGACGTAACGAAGTTTCGAGTCGCTGCAGCGGAAGTCGACCGACACTCCGTTTCTTCGAACGAGCGCCGCGATTCGCGTGCTGGAATATATCGCGCATATCGCGCATATATGGCGATATATTTGAGCACGGTTCTTCTGCTTCTCTTTTTTCTCTTCTATACTTGGACCGATGAAATTTTACATCGCGATTGTAGAACCAAACTCATTTTGTTGCACGGAGCAAATTGAAATTTCGGGCTACTATTCTATCGTGACGTAACTATGTTGAAAGGTAGATATTTGGAAGTTAATAGTACAAATCGATAGTTGAAACTTGCCGAACTTTGCGTTGTATAGAAATACAAGAGATCTAGATCACAAGTTTCCTAGGTTTCTAATTGAGATTTACCAAGCGTTAAATGCATGTTAAAGACAGACGCATGTTAAAATAATTTGATTATTGTTGAAATGATGAATGTTAAAATAAGTTGTTTTAAATTTATACTAGGTATTTATGTGTTATTGATAAATAGATTATAATTTTAATTTGTGATTTATGTATATGTAACAAAATATGCAACTTACAAATTGTTTTGACATTAAAAAAATGCAACTGTAATTGATATTTTAATATTATATAATAATTTTTAAATAGATAATTTTATTTTTATAATAATCGCGTTACTCGAGAAAAATAACCGTTCCAATTTCATTGAATATTTTTGCTGCTTGCACAACGGCACGTGCGAGAAGCTTCTAAAATTATAAAAAAATCAGCGGAAGTGCAAACTATCGATGTAACAAACCTTTCGCGGAACGTCATAAATCATTCTGCAAGACGACAGTTTGACACGCTACATTGGAAGCTTAGCCTCCAGCGAAGCGTAAAAATACGACTTCTTTGAAGCTGCACGTGAAGCTGCAGCAATTGAATCTATTTTTGCCTCGTTATAATCTAGGACAGCTAACTCTAGAAACATAAAAGGATCATCTAAAATGCGGGCTGCTTTAGTAAAATAAAATTATTAGTAGAAATTATTAGTAGAAAAGTTAGAGGATATTTAGTCATAATTCTTTCACAATCTCTTTTTTCCAATAATTTATTCTTCAATAAGCGCGAGGATGAGTTATTCGCAATTAATTCTGCTCGTGGCATCGCTGCAGTACGCGGTTCTTTTCTGGAATTGCGTATTCTCTCTCCGCATTTCGTGTTTGGGTCATTCAAGTCATCATTTAAATGATCACGATTCTCGTCATTCCGACTTATAAATCACGAGAATCTACTTCCGTTAGCTGGTGGCGGTCTTGTGCTTTACAACGAGATGGATGCAGACTGAATGGCGGTCCGTAACTCCGTTCGATCCTCTTCTCGCAATAAGACAAAAAAGGGGCGGCGAAGCACCCCCGAAGGATCCTCCGAAGACTCGCGAGAATCGAATTACTGCCGTCGGAAATGATTTATATTCCGCGGATTCTAGGAGCTTCCTTAACCCATTTCTCAGAATCTCAAGGTGTGCGCGCCTTTTTCCATCGCACCTTCAGTAACACCCCTATCCATCGAACTACCTCTCCCTCTACCATCCCCGTCGGCCAGCGACCCCATCTCCCCTCCCTTTTTCGCCGTCTCCTATGAAACTTGCGTAGAAGTTTCGCGCGTGTTACACGTTTCCGCGAAACGGAAATTGTTCTGTCTCGCAAATCATACCCGCTCTCTTCTCACACCGCGAATCATCGCCTGTGTTACGCACACTCTCACGCATTTTCTGCACGTCGCATGTTCAGCCATGCCGGGAAACATCGATATCCGATACTCTTACTTAGCCGGTAAACAAAGAACAAGCAATCATACTATCCGATATTCCAAAAAGATCGATAGTTTATAATATCGGCTCTGTCAAAACTTTCTGCAAGACTACGAGTATACTCGGCAGGTATAGGCGTCAATATTTTTGAAGAATGGTATCGTGTAGCATCTTTATTCTTCATTTACCGACTAAGTCGAAGTATTGGATAATACATCGGGTGCTTACGCGTAAACAACAATAGACGATATCTATAAGCTATCCTTTTACCTGTAGACAGCATAAAATCTATGTGGGTCGCTTATCGGTCGTTAAACTTCGTCTTTTGTTTTTGAAATTAAATTTTAATCGAAGATGTCAAGTTATATATTCTCTCAGAGTATCACGACGTTTATGTTTCTACATGAAAATATTCGTATTATAGTTGAGATACTGATTATTACTTTTTATTTAAAACTTTTTCTTTAAAAGCTATTAAATTTATTATAATATACTAAATACATTTAATTTATTATAATATTAAGGTACAATTAAATATTATATTAAAATCTGCTTATAACATGATTAATGCAATCTATAACGAAGCAAGGGTGATATAAACGTCAAATAGGTAATATGCGGGCAACGATGTAATGATGTTGCTTTAGAGCACTCGCTATGTAGGTACACGTATATACACGCGAATACGCTCTTTATGTGTTCCGTTTGCAGGAGCGTGTCGAGGATACCGCGTATCCCGAGGCGTTGTGTCGTTTTAGATCTCCCTTCGCAACGCATTTGTCCGTATAGGAAATGCATCGAATTTCGGCATTTGAGGATTAATTATCTGACTGAGTAATTATTGTAGAACGCGCGTCCGCCGCGTAGAGTAGGTGGGGTTGCGAGGCTATTTAATTAGCGCATGTTGTGTTACTAATGAATTTCCTTCATCATTGATTTTCATCGATTGGAACCACCAATGGTTGTAACAAACATTCGACATATCGGCTTAAATATTAAATCTTAATTATTTTTAAAAACAAAGCTATAATTCTTGTTATTGTATCTTTATATCAACGACGTTTGTATAAATACCTCAGAAAATTTAGTAAAACGTTCTTCGCGTTTATTCAGAATGAAAAATCATTTTCATAACGCCATTTCGTAGAATAATGTTACATGAATTTTTCGAGAATTCTTACTTACTTATGATATAAAAAAAGTGCACGACTTTGGAGTGTTTCATACAACTAATTACGAAAGAAAGATTCGCATGAGGTATTTTCGCGATTTTTCTGAGATCGTCTCTCGGAAACACACGTACTAGCAGCTTCAACGAAACGTAACGATCGATAGGCGCTGCTATCAGTGTCGCATCTCGGCGTGTGTAATGTCTCGTCTAATTAGCGCCCGTGCTAATCTCAAGGGTCTAGGCAGGCAGACGGATTATCCTTGGGGGCCATCATTGAGCCGCGCATTCCTTGCAAATGCATAATCGCTACCGCTGCTTCTCTGTGTGTTATGCCGCGCCGCGCCGCGCCACACCGCGCCACACCGCCTGTACTTCCATCAGTATCAAATGGAGTGGCGGATATAAATGACGGGTCTCTTGCTCGACGAATAACTACGGCTATTCTGAACCGCGTCGCTAATATTATCTCGTCGCGTGTGACGCGCATAAAGCACATCGCGCGCGGTGTCGACAAAATCGCGATTCGTCTGTGACAGATGAGGCACCGGTTCCCGAGTGGTTCATTATTGAATTTCAAAACGCGAGGTCCTCCCAGGCGGAAGCATCCTTCTGACATAGTAGCGCAAATATTCCGTTTATATTTTGAAAGGAAAAAGGAATCCAAGATTTTCAGAAATTGCTAGTTACAACCGTCTTATATGAGAATACGTCCAATTACGTACGGATGGTATCTTCATTGCGTTTTATTCGTTCTTCTCCAGAGCTGTATGCACGTGAACGCGATCCGACCATTGAGAAGTCGTTCGTTTAATGGGCCTGCCTTACCTTTGCGAAGAAATTTTCTTGCTTTACTGCAACTATCAGAGTGCCAATCCAATTAATGAACCTGAATAGAATTGGGTTAAGCTGTTTTAATAAAAGATTCTAGTAAAGACAGATTTATGGTTCTACGTAATTTCATATCCGCAAGAAAAGTCACTAGGTAAAACTTATTGATTAAATAAACAATGTATTCATTACGAACTATCGACATATCCATTTTAGCGTCTACGTATTCTTACATTTACACTGAAAAAACAATTTTGTTAAAGTATATGAAAATTTAATCGGGTACAGATTTAAAAATAATTTTGTTGGACCATCAAAATAATTTTATAGGAATTTTAAGCATGATATAAAATACTGTAAAAAGTTTTGACATTCTAGCAATCAATTTGAGCGTTCTACATAATTATTTGATGGTTTAATAAAATTATTTTGAGATTTGGATCCAGCTAAAATTTTAGATATTTCAGCAAAACCGTTTTTTTTTTTCAGTATAAGATCACACGATAAGTCCAAGTATTGCAACGCAATACTTGACAAAATTTTAAGCTAGATAATTCGTTTGCTTTATGATCCTGCGAACATGAAATTAGCTGCTAAGTCAATTTCTCGTCGGAATCGAAAACGCGACTACGAAATTCGGGGACGGAACGGTGGTACATTAATGACGGTCGCGTCAATGGGAAATCGGATGATAGATCGATCGACGAGGAGTTCCTCGTATTATAACATCCGATCGCTAATTAGAGCTCGCTAATCTCGGGAGAGTAGGCGGACCGGTAGTAGCATTACTCCGACACGACTATGAAGGCTTTGTCAGCGTATAATCACTCCGGTTTCCCGTGCGCGTATCCTTTTACTTCCTCCACCGGTAGCTATAAATCCGGCACGAAAATGGATTTTACTTGAAACAAAGCGATCTTCTGGTATAAAGAGATCTTATTTTTGTTACATAGCAACTGAGTTAAATGAAGCCAATTTCATGTAATAATATTATATGTATAAACTTGTTTGCGTTAATGACAACAGTTTAAAGAGCTTTTGCAGATTATTTTATATTCTTTGAACGATTTTTCATCACAATTCTATACAAGTTAAAATTACTTTATTTACAAAAATATTGATGAACTCTATTATTTTATTTCATCTATATGGTATTAGTATCAAATTATTTATAGTTTTTTAGAATGGTTATTAACGTCGGTATTAATAATATTATTAAATATATTTGACAATTTTTAATTTGTGATATTGCTATCCCAGTTCGGTTTAAGATTGCGTTTAAAAATTGAAGATGATTTTGACGTACAGTTGTAGAACTGAATAAATTCACACTGAAATATGTATTAAGTATTAATATTTAAGTATTAAGCTCCAGTTCAGATTGATAAGACATTTTTGTTACTTACTGTGTATTCATATTTCAAACTTATGACACTTTGTTTAAAATACATGTTTATCTCGCTACATGTATATCTCGAGAGCAGGGAATCGCAACTATAAACGATTAATTGTGCTTATTAATATTGTATGATTAACTATATCATGCGGTTTAATAATCCATGAGTAATCACACAATATTGAGAGGGACGATTTAATTCCACATATAATGCGTGTATTTACAATCATATCATTGTAAATGCAGATTACTTTCATGAAATTATTACGAAACTATCGTGAAACAGACTAGAAGATCTATTTGAACGCAATCTGGCGAAAAATCGCATTGATGAAAATTGTTACAAATTTGTGAAAAAGTATTAAGATTAGCTTCGGACGATCGATCTAAATAATGTTCGTGTGAAACGCGTTTGTATCTACATAAGATTAATTTTACGTTAACGAAACTCGCGGCCAATGGCGTGTTTACTACTTTTGTCGATGGAATCGCGTATCCTGGACGCGTAACGTTTTGGCTAATTAGCAAGCACGCTTGCAGCATCGCGGGAACGTAACTGTGGACGGACGGATTATCCGGGGTCGATCTTTTAGACGTGCGTTCGCGAAACGATGAGTTGAAATCAGCGTTGTATATACCTCGTTACGTGACGCGGTATTACGGCTTTACGGTCGTTTCGTACAACGTTCGTGGCGATAAGTTACTTCGCGATACGCTAAGATCGATCGCGCCAGAACTTGTATTAGGTACACGTGGAGCTTCGTGAACGTAACGTGGCATTACGGCAAAACATTGACAGAGAGACTCAATAAACCGCGACTTCAATCCTGTTCCTTTGAGGCAAATTGTCGTTTATTGAAAATAGAATTATTTGATTTTTATGGAAACGCATTCACGGTACAACCGGGACTTCTCATTCTGTCACTTTTTCTCCATGAAGAAGTCGGTAGGAATCTCTCCAGCGAAATGAAAGAGGAGATTAATGCAGTTACTCTCGTTCTAAATGGATAGAAAAAGTTCACCAGAGAAGGAATAGAAAATGTATCACAGAGCAAGAGAGAAAGAGAAAGAGAATGGAAACTGTGAGAACATTCCACATGAAATGGTCGTGCAATTTTTCGAATTTGAAATCTTTGAAAAACACACAGATAACATTCGTATTTAAATCACAGAGATTTAATAACAGCAGAAATAAAGAACTAATTAATATAACATGATTTAGAAATTGTATTTAGAATATATAAATATATAGAATACATAAATATTGGATCGATGTTAATGTTTCTGTTTATAAATGTAATTTATAATTCAGGTATGCCGTCAGCTATTATTATAACATATATGATACGAAACATATTTCGTTTTAATTTTACTATTGTTAGGATATAGCTTGGCACGCAAATTTTATTCAATGTACCAGAAACACAATTCTTGCACGAGGTGTATGGACTCCTTAAAGTCTCTTCGGGATTCAACGCGTTAAAGAATAAACCGAATTAACCGACTTTTTTTAATGCATTAAATATCGAAGTATAAAAGTAGCAGGCGATAGTGCGCCAAGTATCTAAGTGCTACGAGATGTACCTTTCCCGCTCTTTAATAAACTGCTAATGCGAAAGATCGATCATGCTCGCACTCGTTTGGAGGAACTTTTAGTGTGCCACTAAAATTATAGATTACGATTAGCTTCTATCACATCCTCGTTTCATACATTAAAGATATAACTGGGAATCGTGTAGCAGTGATACGAGATAAATATTTGGCACTTTGCTGCTTGTTATTTTATAATTCCATCGAAGATCGATTATATTCTTTGCACATTGAGTGATATACAACTTTGAGATTAAAGTAGTATTCCGAGAAACTAGGATATCTGACAAAACTTTTTCTGCTCCACAGGAATAAATTAAGAGAACGAGATACATTAAATGCAATCATTCTCGATATACATATAGCGTACTGAAAAAAAAGAATCTATTGTAGAAATAATTTAACAAGCTCACGTTGTCATTTTTGTAACGAAAATTTCTTCGCGTTTTCTTGTCCCAATTTTTTAAGCACATTCTCAAATAAAATATAAATTAAATGGAGCTCTATGAAAATTATAATCATACACGGAGAGAATTTTCTTTTAAAATTTACCCTGCGAAAATGTACAATACAATATTTTAAAGATTTTTAAAGATTTATTTTAAAGATTTTTACCATGCACTTCAGTAAAATTAATCAAACTTATACTTTATATTTTATTGTAGTTTTATTAATGAATGAGAGATTTACATTAAAATTCTTCGAAATACAATGTTGTCCCACGACCATCATATTTTCAGGATAAGTTCTAAGAAAAAATTCTTTCCATGTAGTGATTTGTCATTAAGATTTAATTATTAAGCGTTAAATGAGAAGTAAGTTCTCATTAAGCAATGTAAATGCGCGTAAAATGAATCTCGCGACAATTTGAATGGAATTAAATAAGCTTTACAGACAATTTTGAAACGTGTTTTATTTGTGTCTAATCAACACTAAGGCAACTCGTGGACGAACCGCTGTAAAGGTATACTAATTAAACCGTTTTGAATTAATAGCATCGTAACGAGGCAATTTCTTTTTAGGTCAAAGTTGTTAGAGTTTTTAATCGGACGGTCATGCGCGTTTGAACGTTTCCTGTTAAAACTCTGAGAGGAGACATATGAAGTACCGTGGTTTCGTTAGAGATAATGACGCTCCGCTTAATTATTATTATCGTTCCATTTTGCTATTTTTACTCGACGCGTTTAAAGAACGTGAAATGTATCAACTAGAAGAGACTAACTTTAGACGACTCGAAGAAATTCACTAATTTAATAACAATCACATTTTCATCTTATTATTTCATTTCGTTAAAGATTTATTGGAATATCAATTTTGACTTCTGGCCACATTTTTACCTCTGTCGGGCTAGAATTTCGTTATTTTATTGCAAAGCGAGCCCTGCGTGCACCACTCACTCTAAAATCTGATATTCGTTGGTAAATTTGTCGCGCAGCAAATTTAAATGTATGAAATTGTACTGTCAGAGCATGTTATTTTTCAGATGTATAATAACGCAATCCGTTCCTCTCTGTCAGTAGGTTAAAAATATTGTACTCATGCTTCTAAATAAATTTGAAAAGGACAAACCCGAAATAATGCGTTTGCTTGTTTTTTTTCCCCAAGGTTTCGTGACAACTATTTAACAAAAATATACGTCAGTGATTGTGCTCACACATTCCATATTTAAACTGTTCTTTTTTGCATCGCAAATTCCGCTTATGCCGTCATCACCCCCTTGGTAAACCCGTACGTGAACAATATGCTTATAAGCACGATTAATTTCAAGCACGGTGTGTTTGCGCGAGAATAGCAAAGGACAGCCGCTTGGAATTAATTAAATGTCACATAGAAAAGAATGTCTCGCGGCATTTGTCGCGATCGATCTGACATTTTTCATTTGCGGAAGAATGGTGCGAGTTCCGCTCGCACTATCACGGACAAAAGTGTGGACTATCACGTTCCACTATCGAATTTCGAGGACGATCCACCGATACCATGCGGTTCTCTCGTCTTCGCGGCGTGTCCTTTATGTGCTTTTTTGGATCGTAGTCTTTGGTGGACCTCCGTTATCTCGTATCTTTTTTTTTATATCATACTTTTTGCCGTTCTCGATACTTTTGTAGCACGAACGTTTCAAATGGCTTTTAATCGAAGGTCGGAACCTTCGAGGGAGGCAATGGCGGTAGGGGCGTCGTGAAAAAAAAAAAACGGACAGAGAAGCCGACGCGCTCTCCCTCGGGATAACGTCGATAAAAACGCCTCCACAGGGCGAGGATTCATCAAGTATTTTACCGAAGAGCGACAGGTGACAGGAGAGATTACTTTTGCGTTTGAGCACGTACAAGCGATATAAACGTGGGTACAGCTATTTTCCCTCTCCGCGCAGTGCTGTGTATACGGGGGAAAGAGGGAGGAATGGTCTCTCTCATCCTTCTCGTCCCACCCTCCTTTCATCGAGCAAATATCTTTCTTGTAGGTCAGTTATATATCACGGGCCATGCCCGCTAAAGGATTTCAATTCCGGCCGACGTCCGCCGTTTGGCGAACGATTTTCGATAAGCGTGACACATTGAGACTCGCAAAAAGCGAATCGCGCCGTTCGCTACCGATTGATTTCTGAATTTTTATCCGGAGTACCCGTGAGAGTGCCCTTTCAAGACGAACACATTCTCTCGTGGTCGCGAAAGAAACTCGCGCTACTCCCATTTCCAACAGCGACTATTTAATTCGGCTTAACGGACCTAAAGCGGCTTAACGGTTCGAAAGCGAACCCTCTCGCGCGTCGCTATGTTCTTTTAAAAGGTGGAAATACGTGAGAGCTTTTCGACTATTCGTTTGTCTCGCGCGAAAAATACTTCTCCGTCATGTTTTGTCGCGTAACCTTTTTAACTCCTCCCGTTCCTCTCTCCCCCCTTTTTTTAGCTTCTCCAATTTTTATTCGACGCCTGACGGCGGTATGCCGATGGCATGTGCGCGATCCGCACTCGAATGGCCTAACTCGTTTTATCCAGAAAATGTTTTTCGTGTAACGCCACCGCGAAAGTCGAAGTTCGGCGGACTTAATTGAGTTTTGTTCCACGCCCTTCGATCGCTCGACTGCAGCAGCCGCGACTTTTGCTGCTACACCCTCTAGCGTACCGACCATCCTCCAGTCTCCCTCTACCTCTCACTCTCAGCAAGCACCGCAACAACGTACTCCCGCGTTTTCCGCGGGGATTTCTTCCGTTGTTCGACCAGCCGCGTGCACTTTTTACCCTCTTTCTGGCCCTTCCTCTTTCCTTTCCTTTTAATAAAAATCGCCGGTCATTACAGTCCATGTCGAGCAGTGGAATGGGCAGTTCGCGTCTGTAAGCGGCTGAAGTACAATGGGTGTGTTTATAGCGGTGTATCGACGCGATATTTACGGCGTTTTACGGAATATTTCGTTTTACTCGATCGCGTATAATCAGATTTACCGAAAGGAAACATTCCGCCGTTGCGGCGAGGGCCATACCGATTGGTTTCCATTATTTCGCGAGACTGAATCGAAAGACTGCGAGAAACTTAAATATTGGGTGCTAATGGCTTTAATTGATTTTAATCAGAGCTCAGCTGTCGAGCTATATCGGTCGTATCGGAAGTTTCGCCGTATCCAATATCTTTTTCTTCTCCAGTCGGAAACTTCGTCGGGAGGAAAGTTGCCGCTATTCTTCTCGACACTTCGAAAACTAAAATAGGGCGATCTGGGATATCTATTATCCTTAACGCCCTGTGCGCCACTCGTCTTTTTTTTTATCTCCCTTCGAAAGATCTGTCTTACGCGTGCCGGCGCAAAAATACTCTAATATTTAAGTGGGCTAATTAACTTTACCCGGAAAATCCTTTTTATTTAAGATTTGACGGGAGTTGAACTTTGGCCGCACACTTAATTGAGTTTTATTCCGAGCCCTTTGCTCGCGCAGAGCTTGCCACAGGCACGAGCAGCCATCCCCTCGCCCTTCCTCAGACTCTCACTCGTCCTATCCGCAGGAATTTTCCTCGTTGCTCGTCGGTAGTTAACCATGTTTTTTTTTTTTTACCAACCTTACCGCGTTCCTACCGCCGCCCTTACGAGAGATTAGTTAGACTTCGGATACCTTTATCTACGCTAATTTTTGCGCTGCCCGAGAAAGATTCCTCGCGAGATTCCACGTGTCTCCGGTCGTGAATAAAAGAAAAAGAAGGAACGCATTGCGGCAACGGCGTTCGAGAATCCGTCTTAAGCGTTATAACTAATTTCATCCGGAACATCATTGCATGCCCTACCCTGTTACGACTCACCCCGGAAGTCGAACTTTGAACTTAATCGAGTTTGGTTTCGTGCCCGCCGATAGACGCGAGTTTTGTTTTCTCTCTCTCTCTCTCTCTTTCTTTCTTTCTCCCTTCCTCCTTTATGTCTGTCTATCTCTCCCCCTCGACAACATTGGTATCCCACGCTTCCCGCGCGTTTTCCACCGGGATTTTCCCCGTTGTTCGGTTATCGATCCCTATTGCCCCTTCATCCCTTGCCTCGCCTCTCGTAGCACCCCTCAGATAATACTGCCTGCCGGCACTTTTCCGTCGTCGTTCGTGCGATGTTAAACGCGTGCGAAATCGACTCGGACGAAGTCACTCCCGCGGGACAATTTCGCGAGAGTATATTTTGCAGAGCGCTACTCCCGAATCTTATTCTCGAGTTTTTACGCCTCTTCTCGCTGAAACTGCCGCGCCCATCCTCTCGCGCTTGCCCGATGAACGTCTTCACAAATCCCTTTCGATCGCTCTTGCATACCTACTCTAGTAGATGTCTCAGAAAAGAGGTAAGACGTAGAATCCACTTCTATAGTACCTAGCGAGCGTGTAATCCGAGAATCTCATGATCTATTAGGCTTTCGTTCTTAATTAGTATCAAATATCCTGGTTTTATTAATGTCGTTACAAATTAAATTTTCAAAGTGGAAATTTAACCGTTAAAATATGTTTAAATATCATTAGTCAACTTTAAAGATTCAAAAAACACGTTTAATAGATATAAATTACATGATACGAAGTATCTTTTCATGGTAGTATTTCTGGGACCTATATGAGAATATCTCTTTTAAATAGAAGCAGGAATATATATAGAGGAGGCACCTTGTAATACATATTACAGACGAGTTACAGCTCTTTTTAATGTCCAAGTAATTCAGTGACACGCTGATCTGCTGAGATGTAATAGTGAGTTTCGTAAAGTGAAACGCATTTATGGATGAGTAGTTACCGTTTTGAGTTCGCACGATGTCTCCATGTCGTGACGCATTCAATTTCCGTTTCTTCATTTTCATTAGCAACGTTGTCTATAGCGTTGCGCGCTTACGACGTTACTTCGAGGGGCCGTTGAAATACCCTTTCGACTAACCCTTTGTCGTGCGCGCAAAGAGCTTACAATGAGTTAGCATCTAACTTCCTCTGGATGTCAGTAATACCAATAATCATGAAAAGAATTAAAAGGCGAAGGAAGGAAGCTTAAATTAAAAATTCAAGCATTATATAATATGTGTTATATTAATATGTTAATTATTTGTTAATTATTTTTATAACGTAAATTCAACAATTATTGAGAGAAAAGTTTTGGTATTTGTAACTATAATTACATATTATCATAATTATGGTTATTATTGCTATAATAATAATTATAAGTTATAATTAAATTATAGTAATTGCAATTATTTTTTATAGTTGCCATAATAACTATTACAGTCATTTTTGGTGCTAATTATACAGGGTGTCTGAGATCTGTTTTAAAATGAGGGAAAGTAGTTCTTATAAAAAATATTTCAAATAAAAGTTGTTTGATTTTTAAAGGGAGATAAATAATGACGAAATCAACCGAATCGATTTTTTTCGAAAATCATGCATGATGTAATCTTGAAAAATCGTTTCGTTCAAAAATATATTTATTCCAAAATTGTATTTATCCCTCTTTAGATCATACAACTATTATATTTGACAAATTTTTTATAAAAACCATTGTTCATTATTTTAAAATCGGTATATGGATAGTCTCAGATATCTTGTATATATTTATTGATAAAACTATACATATATGTTATTATTAGTAACATTATAGCAGTAATAATGTACTGTAATTATGGTAAATTATAGTCACAAATATCAAAAACTTTCCTCAGTACAATAAATGGATTCCAAACATGGAAAATACATTTAAAAGTAAAACAATTACGTCATACATGCCAACAGTTGTGCTTTAAATTTTGAGTAAACGCGAAGTTATATTATTTATTGTTGGTAACAGCATTATCGGATTAAAGCAGGTGTTAGATGATATAAGCCGTATTGCCAGTTTAAATCACCCTATAAGCGAAACGCGTACATGCGCTACGATTGACGGTGATATTGCGGCGCACATATCTTTTATGTGTCATTTCTTCTCTCGTTATGGCCACTTATCGCTTTAGATGGCTCACACTGTATACTCCATTATATTTCATTTCGTATGGATGTGAATGTCGAACGAACTACACGGTCGAAGTTTGAAATCGTTGTTTGCGTAGAAAAAAAGATTTTTTCTTCAAATATATATATATATTGACACTAACCGTAACTATATGTATCTCAAAGAAGAATCTATGAAATGCCGATAGATTATTTTTACAATTAGAAGCGTGCTTTGGATCATATCGTAAAATTGAGTTACCGTCATAGTAACATTCACGGCGCACAGTCGGATTCTTTTTTATTAATATTTTACTAGCTGTTCACCTTCCACGTTATTCTTTCGCGTCGCTGTTCGTTCCAAGCGAATGAAACAACGTATGGTCGAATAACTCCATTTGCTCGGAGGTTGTACTAATTATGAAATAAACGACCACCGTGAATATTACGCCATGAAAATTCATATGAGGACTTAACATACGTTATATGAGTACTTCATCCCCTATCTTAATATAGCTTTAAAAGCTACATGTCATAATATTTTACGTTTTCTCTTTTTCCTTATTATTTGTTAGCTTTATAAATACGATAAATCAAAAATATCAATTTTAATTATTAATTAAAATTATTAATTAGTTTCGAGAAATTTTTGGAATAATCAATTTAAAGGTACGTATACTATATCTGAAATATAAAAAATTGAAGATTAAAATATAAAAACTGTTGATATGAAATTTTTAAGAGTTCTTTCAAAAAAAATGAAGAGAATAATTTGAATTTCCTTAAAAATTGCACGGCAAGTTGATATCGTAAATGTCTCGTACATATCTCGTCTATTTTAGCGGATCGAGGATCAAAGGAGCGAGAATGCTGGACGATGCGTATACGCGCGGACACGCATATCCACGTGAAATTGCGTGTACACGTCGCGGACACCCGGCGAATTCCCTCGTGTAGGCATGTCCAATCATTGGTGTAGGAATTAGAGTCTCGGTGCACACATACCTATCCCTCCTTCCCCGTGGTGTTCGTCCATCCCGGCGTACTCCACCCCCTACACTTGGCTCGCCAAATTAATGAACAGTGTCAACGTCGGCGGCGTCGCTACGCACCGCGCATACGGGATACGTTCATAAAATTCGCTGACGAATCAGGCGCATTTGGATAATTTCGTTATCCCGCCGCAGCCAGGGACTTTCTGCGTGATGAAACCTTATTTGGACATACACCGGACCCCGCGGGACTCACAGGCGCGTGCGTTTACTGGAAATCGAATCGTAATCGGATTTCTCCGTTCACTTTGACTCTTTGCGGTTTTCGAGCTTCCAGAAATTTCGAGCTATGAAATTCGATTTGTTTAGGGTGCAAATGAGATTTTATGCAATAAGTATCCCCGTCGGAGAAAAGAATTTTAAAGTTGGTCTTTTTAATCAAGATCTTATTGAGGTCTCCCATTTCTCCTGATCTGTCAATTAGCTTGGTAATTAAATCTTAAGTAGGTTCTTTCATAAAATCTTTCATAAAATTCCTCTCTTTTCTCTCGTAAGTATAATTGAAAGACAAGTATTAAAAATTTAATATTTTTGACTCTCATTGAATTCGTAGTCGTCTCTTCGACGATTACAATTTAATATGCGCCATACATTCCGTTGCTCCGGTTTAAATAAAAAGAAATATCTAAATGAGAAAACGTTGAGAAGGGCTACGAGCCAAATAAACAACTTTAATAAATAATTTACTAATTAATAAACAAACGTTTCGACTCTTATCGAGTCATTATCAATGTTACATATATAAATATCGAAACGGTTCAACGCAATGACAAATTAACAGATTGTATGTGAAATCCAGAGTGGTAAAATTAGTTTTTAACATTAAAAAGTTGAACGATTACTTGTAAGAGATTCGGCGGCTAAATCAGATGACTTCATGATGTCAGTTCGAAGTGTATAAATCCGTCAATTATTAAAGTGGATTCTGGATTCTTAATAGCGCAGTGCAGTAGTCAAGTAAAAAATTATGGAGAATACTGTAGCTTGAAGCGACATTGCGAAGAATATTAATATTAGCCAAATGTATGAAAAATATCTAAGACAACGCGAAAGAATCGCAAGAAAATATAAACGTCGTTGGATTAAAGTATCCTTGACCGACCCAGATAACGATCCCTCTTTTTCTCATTCTAGGCTAGCGACGCCGTGGTGGCTACGGTGAGATACCGACGAGGACACCGACGTGGAAGACGGCAACGGCATGATCGCGCTGCGGGGGTAGTGGAGTTGAAAATCGGCGCTTGCCCGGTGTGTCACAACTCTCTCCGACTCTCGCCCCTCGATCGGGCGTCCCACCAGAGATCTACTGCCCCTATCTTTTCCCCCGTTTTCTATAAGCGTACTGTCCGTGGAGTTTTACCGCTATATCCACGTGCGTGCACGTCGCGCGTACGCCTACGCCGGTCACGCGTAATCACGCATACAGACGCGGTTCCAGGGCAAAGAGTGAGAAAGAGAGGGAGGGGGAGAGAGAGCGCGTTACGAGACGGTTCGCGCTTGCGCCCGCGATAGTGCGGAGCAGCGCGACGTAGCGAAGCGCGCGCCGCTTGATGGGGAGCGCAGCGCTCGGTGGGGAGCGCGCGACTTGGTGGGGAGCGCGCGTCACCTGTCGCGACATCAGTGTGACGGCGAGCGTCAGTGGGCGCGGACGGTTGATACGTGCGCGATTGTAGTTGTCTCCCCGTACGAAGAGGCCGTACGGGTCGCTCGAAACGGCGCTCGCGCGTGGACGCTTGAACGCGTGAACGCGAGTGCCGACTGGTGAGACTTTGTTGATCCTTTTTTTTTTCTTCGCGCGTCCACCACGCCGTGCGCCGGCGCGCGTGCCTCGACAACGTGAATGTGCCGCTTGGCCGCTGCGGGGCGGCCGACCGTCCTCGGTGGGCCCGCCGGTGGACGACCGTGGATGCAACGACCGCAACGGGGAACGACGTGGTCGCGTCGCACGTGACTGCCGCCGCGGCATCCGCGCACCTCCCGGCGTAGTGAGTGTTCGCAACGAGAGAAAGTAACGCGCGCGTCTCGTCCCCGCGTACCCGTGATAACGCGCCGCGACGTCGCGGGCGTTGTCGTCGTTCGGCCGAGAGGTGCTCCATCGCGCGCGGAGCGCAGTGTGACGGTGATACGTATACGGTGCGTGTCCGCGATCCCCGCCGAATTTCGTTTCCCTTCTTCTTTGTTCTCGCGTGTGGCCGTTCGCGGTGGTTCCCGGTGCCCGCGGAGGAGACTGCGAACCCTGGCACTACGTCATCGTTCCGTGCGCCGCTGCGACACCATCGCGAGGAGAAGATGAGGCGCGCCAGCCTCCGCATCGCCCCCAGGATGCATCCAGGATTGCTGTTCTGCTGGTGCGTCATCGCGACTGTTACTCTCGCCCTGGCTGCCTGGCAGGAGAACGTCAGGCCGAAGATGTACGTCCAGCTAGGTGAGTGATCACTTGTGATTAGTGCCACGCAGTGACGCATAGTGTAGTTCTCTCAATTCCTACTCTCGTCCTTTTCTCTTCGTTATTTCGTGCTTGTGATACGCCCCAGTGCATTATGTGGTGAATGGAGGTATTTCTCAGCGTCTGTGCAGCTCTCGATATCGCCATCGGATTCAATGGTGTTACTCGAATATCTCCAACGGTGAATAAATGTCTCCGACATGAATTAATAAGCGGATTATTTATGGCAAGAAATACTGAGATTAAGTAATACTGAGAAATGGTCAAGAAATTAATTTCCTGCATTCAAAGAAAAATATTGTGATGGCAACTGTAAAGGTGACACAACTATACATATTTTTTACATGTAGAATTAAGTACATGGTTGGATCAACTAATGTACATATAATATAATTGAATAAATTATTTTATAGTTACAATAACTATAAAAATTTATTCAACTACACTTAAATTCATAATATTAAATTATACTCAATTTGAGTTATTTTTGTTTCTTTAGATCGCCACTACTCCAATATGTCATTAATTTCACTAAAACAATGGAATTGAATAACTTAACTGCAGAAATGTATTAATCCCTTCAAATCCTGTCTATATTACAATGCACATTAAATTTAAAGATATTATCCGTTGAAATTATTTAATTCTACTTCATCTGAGATGTGCACAATAATGTACATATTGGAAAAAAATAAAGATTAAAAAAAAATTGAATTTTTAGTATAAATTACTTATTAAAGTGCTTTTGAATTGAATTAAAAAAAAATTTTTTAAACATGATTCCATTAAAATCATATCTGAAGGGGTTAAATTTGACTTAAATTTAGTTTATTATTTACTAAGTGCATATCTTAATATGGACGATGATTACTTTGAAACTAACTACAGAAATGGATTGATTTATACGTTTTGACATAGATGGAAGTACAAAATGGAATAACAAAATTTTATTTAACTTGAGAGATTGAGTTATCTAACAGTGTATTTTCTACATAAAACTTGTGTAGTTATCAGTTTTATAGTTGCCAACACTATCTTTTTTTTCTGAGTGCGCGGGGAAGAAAGCAATCGCAGAAGAGATAAAAAAATATTCAAAAAGAAATGACGACGGTTGGGAATTTGTGCCGTTGTTGCCTTTATTCGACTTTTTGTCAAGTTGTTATTCGCGGTTCATCATTGTTCAAACATCGATATTATGCACTTTGTACTTTGTAGATCACGGAGTAACAGCGAAACCGCAAGGGTTAAAGCCCCTTTCGCGAAGTTCAAAGTCGCATATTCTCGAAGGCCGAGATATTTGCTTACGGGCTATACGTAATGATGGTGAGGTTGCAACCGGGTCATACACCTTCTCCCACTCGCGGACACAGGATTTTCCCTTGTCGAGAAAGGGTTGTTTCCGAGTCGGTGATTGTTAATCCGCGTTTTAATCAACGGTATAACCGAACCCTTTTTCTACTGACCTGGTATGAAAAAAGAATAAAAAGATATCGATCGGATTGAACTTGTTAACCCTTCTGTCAATGCATGGATTCTCGTGTTGTGTACACATATCGAATTTTAAATAAATTAATAGAAATAATCCTATTTACGGACAAAACGGATCTTAGTGCTTAATAATACTAAATGCAAGTATTTGCAAATATATTATTTTAGTTTTATAAATTGCTCGTCGATAAAGTTTGGACCTGAAACGCAATCGCAAACTGAAGTTGAAATTAATAATATCTGAAATTACATTGATCGTCCATTTTCATAATAAAGCTATAAGCATTTTAAAAACCTGTAAATAATTTATTGCGAGAAATATTAAAATACCTCAGGAAATTTTAAAGCAGAAATTTCTATATTATTCTGTGAATTTCGTTATGACTCCTTAAAAAGGACTCGATTAATCCCCATTTTTCATATAACAAAGAACAGTTTTGCACAAACTATCATTTTTAATTTTTAGCGGAAACCTTGTGAAACACGGTAGTGAAGAAAGGTGAAAAATAATGCATTGACGAAAGGGTTAAGATTTTAAGACACGAGGCGCCGATTTCTCACGGCTGAATTGTACTTGACGTTCGTCGTATCACAAGTGCGGGACTTACGGCAACGCGAGGCGAGCCCGCAGAAATTTTAACACGCCGTGCCGCGTCGCGCGACAGACTTTTGTTTTATTCAAATTCTCACCAGCTGATTTGGACTCTGGTAATTCATCTCCCTTCCGAGTAAAGAGAGAGACAGTCGCTTCCGCTTTATTCATGTAGCTCGCGGCAATTTTTCACATATTCGTCATGTTCTACACCTGGAGCCGGGCGAACGTTTTCACATCGAATATATGAATATTGAATATTTGAATACTGGGCGTTTTTGCGGAATAAAATTATTAGTGCGGCGAAACGAGAAAATTTTTTCCCCGGAGTTATCCGAGTTTGATTTGGCGGCTGTAGCCGTGTAACCACTTCATCGTGCGAGTATTCCGATGATACAACATTCTGATATACTAGGATAATTACGATATATCTTGTACTCGAAATTTCACGATAATAATAAATTGTTAAATTGAACGTTATATACTATGTAAAATGACAAGTCGGATGACAAATCGAATCATATTATGATTCGATATACATAATAAATGATAAAATAGTAGCGACTTCAGCATATAGCTATATAAAGAAATGTTGATGTATCCATATAGAAATTTTTTTAACAAAAAAAATAAATTATTCTCATTTATATTTGCTCTGTAAAAATAGTATCGATCTCGTTTCTTGCTAGAATCGCATTTATTAAGTTCTCTGCGATATTCGCTTTAGCGGATATTATAACAGAGATTATCATTAACTTCAGTTTCTCGTAAGATAAACAGGAGTATCGGGGTATATATAAACAATATTATAAACGGATTTTCTATTATAAACTTCTCCTTGTTTACAAAAATTACAAGATTCGATAACAAGATTGCGTACAAAATGGAGGCAGGTTTCCCATTAGTTTTACTACGTTTTACGTAGTTTTTAAAAAGCCCTTTCATCGCCCCCTAGGGATCGTTTCTTCCCGTGGCTCTTCAAAGCGACGACGCTTTTGTTAACGCTCTCGTGTTATCCCTCGCGCACGTAACTAATTCAAACGGACACCGTCAATGGTAAATTGGTGCCTGTTATTGAGAATCTGGATCCAAAGGAGGTTGAGGGTGTAAAAGAGAGACATCGAGGAGGAGGGAAAGGGAGCGGAGCGAAGCAGCAGTGTATAAAGTGTCCTACATCCGAAGCACTCGACCTTAACGGCGCTCCGCGTGTTTCGTACGTTCCGCGTAGAAGCGACGCCCCAACATCCATCACTCTTTCCGCGACGGTACGATATCTCGACGCGGGGAAGGAACGAAATAAATTGCTCTGAAGTGGCTGCGCCGCTCCATAGCGCAGGCACATGCTCCGCTGGTACACCTTGACGTTATACCGCGAGCGTGAGTGGGCCGAACGGTTTGAATGATAGTTGCAAGAACCCCCGAGTGCAGTGTTTAGAACTCTCCATTTGGCCCGCTTGCTATTTTCCGCATCTCACGGAGATATGCATTTAGGGCGCGCCATTAACGCCTCTCGCGCGCACAAATAAATATCTCCTTTGAAGTCCGCGCTCGGAATTTTCCTTCTCGATTAATCCCTAAATACGAGATAAAAGGAACACGGAGCGATATTCGAAAAAAATAAAGTAACTCCAGGCGATGAAAAGAGTTGACTTCAATTTTATTGAAAACGCGTGGTCTCATTAATGAATAAATTTCACTCTAACCGCGCGGCTTAGTTTGAAACTTAGACGTAAATAGGGTTTTATTCATGGCATTCAATAGCGATAGCGAATTTTCAACTCTCAACTCTGGAAAAGCGACGGAACTTTGTACCCAGATGGCCGAAGTTGGAAACCTGCATATCTATTCCCGCTGGGCTTTGAAGATAAACATTTTTCTTTCGAAAGTGTTTGGAACATGAGCAACGGTGGCGTGTTTCTCGACGTACGTAAAATGTATTAATAGATTTTTTTATATGAACACTTGTAATTTATTTCGTGAGTTGCGCGTCATTTTATTTTACATTTTATTTTGTACGAAGCGATGGTAGCGTAAACGCTGCTTCAGCTGTTTCTCGGCTCTCGGATGAACCGTAAGTCGGATTTTGGCGACCCTAAATGTAGATAAATGGCGCGTTTCGAAAATTGCCGCGCAAACGGTGACGTTCTCGCAAAATGTGCAGTCTCGGCGCGTATAATGCGAGCATTATTCAATGTGCACCGGTTACGATGTGGCGTATAACGGGAATGGTGTTTTTCTTCGAGATTACGTGGCGTGAATTAGTTATCATTCTCAACATCGCCGCTCTCCTCGTCTAATACTACGGTGCGTGCCCCGTGCCCGAGGCAAATTAAACGTTACATTTCACGCGCGTTATTATCGCGGTGGTCTCATCGTGAAATTTCTTAAATCATTCCGAATGTACCGCGTGAAATGTGGATTAATCGCTGGAATTAAGAACCGCGCTTTACCGCTGTAATTACTTGAACCGCGGGAACAGATGGCCATTAGTTTGAGGTTCTACGAATTATGTTAGCTCGTTGATCACGTTTTTGATACAAGCCGTATTGCTCGAAACGTTAGCTTTCTCCCATGTGTGTCGTTAAACTCTTTAACAAACTATCCTACAATGTATTACACTGAAAAAAAAAAATTATTACATCTTAATACATATTTTTTTTAAGTACTGACTAAATATTTGCATTAAATAAATATTTACTCAATAAAAAAAATAGTCGAATTAATATTTTTTGTACCAAATATGTTTATATTTAATAAATATTTAGTTATTATTATTTAAACAAATATTAAAATTTTGTATATTTTTTTGGTTTATTTGTAAATTGACCATTTTTCATGGAGCTATGAATATTTTGAAACATAATAAACGATCAGATTTAATTTTTTCGACGATACGAGTGTTTTGAAGGGATATAATTTAAATTTCTCCATTTAAAAGTCCTTTTTGACGTTTTACTGTAGCGACGATATATGTAAACATTTATGTATATAAGGGAATTTTATCTCGGTATCGTAATATAAATGTTTCTCTTTATTTATTTTTGAGGATTGAGATCAAGTAGCACAAGTTTATTTTGAATATTATGAAAAATAATAAACTCCATTACATTTAAAATTTCCAATGCAAAGAACATCTTTAGGAAAGCGTATTTAAAAAAAGAATTTTTATTTAATATCTTTTTCTTCCATTTTCTTGCTAGACCGACAATTTATGTAAGCATTCCATGTAAACATTATGTATATTTCTGCTCGCGGTTATGGGGAACTTTATCTCGGTCAACGTCGAATAAACGTCTCGTTCTCTGTCTATCTGCGTCGACATCGGGTAGCGGAAGCTCATTACGTCGTGACGAATTTTGTTCGACGATGCATTAGCCGTCGTGTCGCTCGTACGTGTGCATTGAGATATAGAGTGCGTCGGTCGCGATGCACCGCATTGGCTATTGAAATTACGTGAAGCACGTGTCATTAATGCGCCGGGCTGCTGCGACGGCGATATCGTTTTACTCGCTGAGCCAGAATTTCTGCTAATTCTACAACGAGCAAAATCATACCGCGGAACCGGAACTGCAATCAACAGTGCATCGCTGTTATAGGACATCGCGAAGCCCTGACGATAACGCAGCATTTTCCACAGGGTGTTTATTGCACCCAGCTGCGGCCGATTCGCTACCTCACTTGTTATCAGCCGTGACGTTTAAAAAGGTACCGCGATAATAACCGGTTAACTAATTACGCCTCGATTAAATCCCCTTTATGATCCTTGTGCTTTAGCGAATGTGATGCCCCCGCATTAATGTGCGTTATCCGCAATACGATCTATAAATATTTACGTGGCGCTCAGTTGTAATTTCCTATTGACAGCCAGCAAATCGACGAGACCTCCGATAATGATGGAGACTGCGTTACGGATCAATACGTTAGTAGTTGATTCTCTGACATGTGTCATTCATGCGGTCTTGCGCTCGCGTAATACCATTAAATCTCCGTTGTTTTCTCTTTCTCTTCCGTAATTTTCTTACAATCTATGTGTATTTCCGCACACGCGTTTCGGATAATTATTTTATTATTCGATTTATTTAGATTTCGCTCGACCTGCTCCTATGAAATTGCCAGAATCGATTAAATCCAGTTAAATCGATGAAATTTCAAATGAAATGGAATGACACTTGATTAACTGTTTTCGGAATTGTGCCAATCCGCGCGCGCGCGTGTGTAGAATGTCCCAAAATTCGCGACTCAAAATACCATTGTAAAACAATTCTTCAAAAATTAAGAAAAAAGTTATTTGTAAATTTTTATTTTAAGCAATAATTTCTGAGATATAAGGACTTAAATATGATTAATTACACACTATGTTTACATGATGTGTGAATATTAGTGAATATTAGTGATCGTCTGAGTATTAATGAGAACGCTGAAATGCTTATTAATGATCATGGATAGAATATCTAAACGTACTCTATAACTGGCCATATTTAAATCTTTGTCTAAAGAATTGTAGCTTAAGGTAAAAATTTGCAAATAACTTTATCTAATTTTTCGAGGATTTTCTTGCTTTAGTATTTTGATTAGCGAATTTTGGGACATCTTATATATATATTTTTATTTATTTATTTATTTATTGCTCCTATGAACCAAATATTTTCCATAGTACATTTATTATTCAGAGCGAATGATCAGTACGCTTCTATTAGTTGTGACGTTCAAAGAGACCTAATAACCGATTAGCCAATCATCATAATATGCATACTAATGAAATCCTCTTTATGATTATTCTGCTACATTGTCCAACTATACATAATTATTGAACCGTTGATCAGAATTCAGCACGATAAGACTTATTTTCAAAATATATATAATACATCTAAAGATTAAAGGTTGCCAAAAAATTCATTAATGAAATTTATTCATGAATTTGTTGGTAATTTTTAACTTTAAATAACTATTATGAAAATAGATTTAACTGTCGGAATTGATCAACATTTTTATTTCTTCATTTTCTATTCAGAATAGATAGAAAAAGAAGAAACAAAAATTTTCAAAAATTTCGAAAACCACTCCAGTTATTTTGACGAATCTTTAAATATACAAAATCTCATCAAAATAACCCAAGTGGTTTTCAAAATTTTTGAAAAAAAGCGAAATTTTTTCTTCAACTTTGGCACCCTTTGAAACTAAGCCATTTCGAACATATGCGGTTACATGAAGTTTTTGTTTTGAATTTATATATTGAGGAATCATTCCTTAAAATCTTTTAGAATATTTAGTATCCGCTGTATATAGATTGTATATAGTGGGTTTTTCTATAGAGATACTTGTTGCATTTTTTTCTACCATGGCGATTGATAAGTCACGTCGGCCACCGGAATCGCGCGCGCTCGCGCTTGACGATCAATCGCGTTGTCCGTTAAAAATGTAAAAATATCTGCTCGTTTTTCGATTGCCGTAAATCAAACTCTCATGCCGGAGTCCCTGCTGGCTACATACACGCAATTTTCGTGGAGAATAATTCGTGAGCTGCGCTGTGCGAGTTAAAAATTCGAAACCGTACGCCATGCAGCGGCCGCCCGAAAGCAGCGACCTCGGCGCGCCGGTGTATTACGGATAAAGGGAGATCACTGGGCTGGAACCGCGCGCACCCCTTTAGCATTCCGAAAGTCGCGCCGATCGATAACGTGGCGAGACATCGGCACCGAATTCGCCGTAAATTTCAACGAGCGGACTTGGCAATCGCACAACAATTTTTTAAATGGTCGTGTGTCCAAAATACGCGACTTGCCAATGCTTTCCTCGCGTTTAAAAATTTATGCGTGCATGAGTGTCAACGGCACGCAAAATTCTGTCAGGCAGAGATAGATATGATACGCAATAATAAATTGCTATATAATAAATAATGGTATATGTATCATGTTAAGTGCGCGATGTCTAAAAATATTCGATATAGGCATGTATTACGGGATAGACATACGCGTTCGCTTTACAGATTTATGTGAACTGGCAGCTCTCTATCAATTTATACTAGCATTTCAATGTGCCGATTACGAGGGAGGGTCGAAAAACCTTCTAACGGAGGATCGTCTGTCGTGTAATTAAATTCGAACGATAAATCAGATATCGTAATACAGATATTCGCATTCTGCTTTACGCCTCGCGTACACACGATATATCGATTACGCGTTCACGTGAATCGTCATTAAAAGACACTCAGCGGCGCGGCTGATAACAGCGGCCGTTACGAGTTCATTACTACATCGTGAGCCGGAGCGTGAGTACCGGATCGGAATATGGGCTATGGCGGGCAGTTAATCCATATTACGGTAACTTTATCTGGTAGCGAGGAATACCGCAGCGGACCAATCACGGCGGCGGTTCTCCTCCCGCGGTGCCCCTTGTCGACCGACGAGGATACATTATGATTAGTTTCAGCGTGCTGTGTATGCGCCGCGGCACGTATAACCTGACCTCGGCCTAACCACTGGCTAAAATTGCTGGGAATTGTGTCAATTGACTCTGATCGCGGAATGAGACTGTAGGCGAGATATGTAGTAACGCGGCATCTCATCTCTCTCTTTCTCTTTCTCTTTATGGAGGTGGTGAACTTCTCGTACTTGACGAGAGGGTGCACCGATAAAATTTACGTCGCCTAAGAAAAAGACCATTTATTACGACAGCATAGCGGACCGCGTGGCCGTCCGTTACATCGTCGTGGAAAAAAGAGAAACTTTTTCGACGAGCTCCCACGGGGGATAACTGATCGCTGTAGTGTCTCGATGTCGTTGACCTCGGCAAACAAGTAGATCGATGGAACGACAGCAAACTTGCTAAAGTTGTCGTTAAACATCGATAGCGTTTGTTGCGTTAATGACACGTTCTCGTCACCGTTTTTGCCCCACAGTTTGGAATTTATAATAATTAAAATCGTGGGTAAAAGTGTAAATAATGTAGTTAATGATATTAATTATGAGTTTTTAGAAACGACAGATTTTAAACTTGGATTTATTCGATGCTGTATTCTAAAAGCTGTAAAAGTACACTGAGAGATAAATATCGAAGTATTGTGAAGCAAATTTTCTTCGATATTTATTAGTTAAGAAAAAATTTGATTGTATGATAAAATATACATTTTTGTGAAATATATCTTATTAATTGTAAAAAATCAAATAAATGGCTTATTTGCTAGGAATAAAATTTTATTTTGCCGTATTTAAATAAAAATTTATTTCAATGAAATAAATATGATATATTTCTCACAAATACATTTTTAAGTATCTTTTTCTCATACAGATAAAAATGTTATCATATGATATAGTTTAATTTTAAATATAAAAACACAAAATCGTAAAATATGTTCGATCCAGTATTGTCACTTTTTTTACAAATTTGTCTAAAAATTAAATTGTCTCGTTTTTTTTTCACTTATAAAATTGTTAGGAGACGATAATTGATTACGATGTAAATTATCGACTGGCAATTGGTGGACACTTACGGAGCTGGAAATGATTGATTCGATACGAGAAGCGAGAGGGGCGCTCCTTTTTTAAGATCTCTCTTTGAAGATCGCTCGCGTGTACATACCGCTCCCGCATTTTTTGTGCAGCTCGAGTACGCACTCTATGGTGGAATAAGTAGCGTGCTGCCATTGCCGAGGGGTTCATAAATCTTTTGTCGAGAAGATTCCCTCCGCTCCGTGCCCGATCCAGAAAAGCAAAAGGTCAAAAGCGGCGGTGCGGCGCGTCGTTGGAAAGCGGCAGCCTGAGTGGTTCCTTCGTCAGGGTATTGCTGAAAGTGTCCTCTTATCGCGGGTGTTGACTCGCTGGCGAGGTAGTGGACAGAAATCGTTGTAAATCGGTGTCCATAACGATAAAAATGACACAAAAATCTTCGATATACGGCCCTCATATTTCTGTCGATCGAAACACAATAACTTAGGCTAGTTACTATTGTAGGAAATACCGGTTACCTTATCAACGTTTGCGCACAGAATTTTTTATTTTAAATTTAGGATTACCACAAAATGGAAACGAAGAAAATCAGGAAATTGTCAGGGAAATTGAAAACGGTTAAGAAAATTAGAGAAAAGTCAGGGAATTTTGCAAAATCTTCTAGGAAATTAAAATTTTTGGTTTTTAAAAAGTTTAATATACGTACATCAAACCTACGTAGTTTTGGTAAAATGCTATCAACTTAATTAATTTAACTGAACTTAATTAAAAATGTATGCAGTGTCAGCAACATTAATAGTAATTTAGTATGTTAAATTGATCTATGAACAAAATATTTAACAGTTTCCAAATCGGGACAAAAATACAAAAAATATACATATCAAAATATTATTGAAAGTCAGGGAAAATCATAGAATTTTGTTTGGAAATGGTTATGGAATTTTAAGATGAGGAATTGGTAACAATTCTGCAGTAATGAAATCATTTCGATTTTGAATTTCTCAATCCCGTTCTTTGTACGTTTATTTTGATGAGAATCACACTGGTTAGAAAGTTTTCGCATATATTTAATTCTATTTTTGAAATTTGACGCGCTCTCCACGAATAGATTAACGACTCACACTTTGTGCTTTCTTTCTGAACGGCGCCGACATCGGCGCCACATCTTTCCAAGGCAGACGACGGTTCACATGTCCTTAACCTACAGATTAAAATATCACGTCAGAGCGTAAGATAGAAAGAGACGAAGAGTACCGCAGCTAGATATGGGAGATGTAAGAAGAGTGAGAAAGATATTGTTCGGTTTCTCTCGCGCTTTAGTTCATCAATAAAGCCGTAGCATAGCGCGAAGTCGTCTATTTTCTTTCTCGGGCGTATCTTCCGCGTCATTGAATCGAATGATGAAATTAAACGGCGTCGCAGCTCGTTCGATGATCTCTCCAGTAAAGTTAACTGACCTCCCAGTCGTCACACCCGCGTCCTTGTCCCTCGCTGTTCACCTTCCTTCGACCCTCGCAGATCCCCTCTTTGTTCGAGGAGTACACATCGACGTCTTCCTTCGTTTCGTTGCTCGCGTGGCGGTCCGATCTTTTCTTCCTCGATTTGGCCGGTGCAGAAATTGGTTTATCGCCGGGCAAAGTATGAATAATTCAAGTCAGCCGATTCGCAGTCCAATCAATTTGGGACGGAAAGCAAAGTGGGTGGTCGGGGTAGATGGAATGGGCAGAAGGGTCGCCAGGCACGAGGGGGGAAACGAAAAGCGGCATTAGCGAAGCCGTTGAATTTAATGTGTACGACGAGCGAGAGTAGTTGTGGCCTGGGGTAGTGCGTTGCCGAGCCTAACTCTGATGCCACTGGAATGGGAAATGCTTTTTCAGGGGAAGCTTATTGTTATACGAAATTCACGTGGGCGATATGTCGAATTTGTGATGTTTCAAATAAATTGTATTTGAACATTTTAAACTCTCGAGTTTACAATATTATGGGTAGGTACTGCACTTCAGGTCATTTGGAAATATTTTTTAAATTGGTATATTTTTAGGATTATTAAAATATTCATAACAATGTGTATTTATTCAACAATTTTTTAGATTCAATAATTATTATCGGATCCGAAGGATTATTGTTTAAAAAAACATATTATTTGAGTAAGTAATTCTAAAAAATCAATTTTTTTCAAGTGTTATCAAACTTTTAGTTTGGAACGTATAAAGTTATTGCTTTTTTAACTTCTGCCATTAACAGTTTTTAAGAAATATTTTAATATTAGCTTACCATACATTTTTTACAAAAAAATTATATAATATGCCTGAAACTGTATATTATTTATTGTTCACGTATACATTTAGTTAGCATGTTTTTCTACTACTGTTCTTCAAACATTTAGAACCACTAAATGTGAACATTCGCTCAAGAGTTTCACTAAAATCTCGACATGTCTGCACGTAACCACGATATGTATCGCAATGTACGCACGTATGTATATATGCACACGGTGAAAACGCAATAGGGAAAGTACAGGGACGTTGAGGAATAGGGCGGCTGTGGGTGAGGGAGGCTTGCGCAAAGTGTACACAACAAACACACCACCTGTTTATGGAGGTGATTTTTAGAGGTAGCTGTTGTTACGACGACGTTGTTGTTTTAGAGCTTCGAGTCAGCGGCTGCTGGCGATATAGAGACGCGGAGAGCGTAAAGAATTGGATCTTAAAAGAAATATATACTGTGAAAATCACGGCGAAACATTGAAGCGAAATCGAATTTTTACAGGCAAGAGGATTGGAAGGGTCTTTAATAAAGATTATTTGAGCATAGCGAGTTATTTCCTTTAATTTTCCGGGACTCAGGTCAAATAGGCAAACACGCTCCAGTGCTTTGTCGAATTGAAAGAGACATTAATATTAGATGCCAAAGTGAACTTATAATACATGTCGAACTACAATAATTTTTTGAATTATAAGCTAACTTTAAATGCTTATAAGTAAAAAATCATTTTAGTTTTATATAGCCTCTATTATTTTTGAATTCTTTTGAACATTCTAAGATGAAAATCCTAATACGAAAATATTGAAGCTATAATAGTTTTCGAATTACACACTATCTTTAATAAAATTATAAGTCAAAAGTTATTATAGCCTCAACATTTTGGTATTAGAATAATTTCGTCTCAAAATGATCTCAGGAATCTCCCCATAAGCGTTATTCGGATCTTTATGGGACATCCGGTATATGTGTATGTTATAAACAAAGCATACAAGTTTTATTCTATACATATACAAAATTTCGCTTAAAGTGTTATTATTACAAGGAATTAGGAATAAGAATCTTGACTGAAAACACAAAGGAGATTACGCTGCAAGTTTCCTCAGACTGGACGAAGTTTGCTCGGTGAAACATAGTCGACTATATATCGCTGCACTCCGCTGCAATTTGGATACAGGAAGGAGCCGTGAAATCGAAATCGTGGCACTCGCACTGTTCCAACGAATTACGGTCGCGGAAAGCTGTCGTGAGCGCTTAGTTATACCTATGCTCCGTTTCAAATCCAAACAATTCCGCCACGTCTGTGATCGCATTCGAAGCGGGAAACGGCGCTCGACGTTGGAGCAGGCAAATGTCGGTGTGCCTAACTAAAGCAATGTATAATTAATTTAGCGCGCGATGGCGAATTACAATGGCGGAAAGACGGGTGACGTGGGACGCAACGGGAGGGAAATGATCATGGATTTGCTGCAGAGTTAGTGGAGGAGAGGGTGCGGCGGGGCGAAAGTAAAAAAGGAATGCACATGGGCATCGCCGTGTCGCTCGGTGAACAACTTTCGCAAACTCAATTACACAGGTTTTTCTCCGTTGTTGATTTTTGCTCGCGATTTTTCCGTCGCGTAATTGCTGAGCACAGTTCTTCGGTTGTTCACTATGTGTGCACGACCGCTTCTATACGGTGTTCAAAAAATCGCACTTGCAGAGTATCTTGTACGTCGTGATAATTGAATTAAATGTTCCATGCTTGATTCGTGAAGCAATCTTATCGAATAAACATCTATAAGTATTCTAAATTTGCAATCGTGCATTTTCATTTACCTGGTTACTAAATGTAACGAATATGTAATTACACTTTAATATTGTTTAATGTTAATAAGCTCCAGAAGATACGTGAGACTGAATAACTCCCTGTGTTTCACATTGTTGCGCAACACTTGAGGCTGTAAACGTTATCGATTCAGTATCAGCTGATGCGAGAAGTATTAAATCGCGTTATATCGCTTACAAATTTCTCTTCCTATTTCTCATCAGTGACGATTAGTTTTCGTTTCGGTGCACACAGTGCATCCTTGCGCAAACTCTCGGATGCACGAGAACGTTGAGAAGCGGAATATCAGTTCTGTCTGTTGCCACAGCCTTTGGCCGGATCATGAAACCATTATGCCCGATGGTCTCAATATGTTGTAAGTTACTCCAATCCGTTGCAATTCGCGGCTAATCGAGCGTATCACGTGGATCAATACGAGCTCCAGATCTGTCGCCTCTCCCCTCCCAGTCGGTTTCTCTTTCTGTTGCATTTCTAAACTTCGACATCCAACTGTCCGTTTGGTTGCCCGGCCTCTCTCATCCGCTTTCTCCCTCTTTTTTCCTTCTTTTTTCCAGGATGTCGGCGCTTTCGGCTGTTCGCAAGTATCGTTAAGACTTTTAAAAGCTTCTCGACGAGTCTGCCCGAAAAGTTTACGCGAAATTGCGATAATTATCTCTATAGAACATCCTATTTGTCATTCTGTGATTATGATTCGTACAATTGAATCTGATTTAAATTTCGGAAAAGACGAATAAGATACGCGCTTTTGTTATCTCTAGATTGCTTTAGAAAGTAACAGCGATCTCTTTGTAAAAGATCGAAAATTACAAAGAAATGGCTTAAAGAGCTTTTATTATTGTACAACACTTTTATACAACACTGCAAAAGATCTATGAGAAAAAGCAATTAAGGAAACACATGGTATATACACTGCTAAATTTATAGTGTCAAATTTAACCTAAGGTGAGTCGCCACTGCTCTTACTAAATATAATTATTTTATACTAAAATGAGATAATTAAATTTGACACTATATAGATTAAATTAACATGACATAGTGTTAAATATAACTATTGCTTTAGTATAAAATAACGACATAATTGAGTAAGAGCAGTGGCGACACTCTCACCTTAGGTTAAATTTGACTTGACACTAGAGATTTAACAGTGTATGTCGACAAAATTTTGTAAGTAATATGACTACATTTACCATTTCATTTTCAACACATTGCTGTGGTTTCATCTGATTTTTAGCATATCACTTTTTGAACTATAAGACGTATATAAGCTATAAATACTTTTCTCGTAATTTTTTTTGTAAATGTCAACTCTTTTACTTTTACTATAGTAATATTTTTCTATAGAAAGATATTACATTATTTCGTAGTATCGGGGTAATTATTTTATAAAGTCTTTCGATAAAGCGGCAGACAATTTCCTTTTGTCATTTCACAGCACTCATTTTCGAAACATCTTCGTGAAAATCGGGATATCATGGACATCGTTTTTCTCTTTTTCTGCCCTCTTTCACTTTTTCTAGTTAATGGCGAATGGAAACATCTGCGAGGCTTTTCGGACGGTCAACGTCGCGAAGCGTTGACTCGTATCCTGCGGAATCGATCGCTCTCGAGTATCCTGCAGGATGCGTCACACTGGCCGGCGCATATCCTCCCGCTCACCCTGGTCATGGACGATTCTCGAGTGCACGATCTTTCTATGTGAACATTATTTCCACACACTGTCATCGGCTGATTGTGTACCTTCTGATCTGAAGTATAATCTGATAGTGCGTACTCGAGAATGAGTATGAGAGAGAGCGAGTGAAAAAGAGTGAGTGGGGGGAGGGACTGAGAAAGAGAGAGAGAGAGAGAGAAAGGGAGATCTCTGATATCTCTCGACAATGAGCTACAATTTGAAACGTTCTCTTTGCTCAACATCGTTTCCAGACGATGCCGGTAAATGTATCGTCCTTTATCTTCCCCTGCTTTGCTTTCTCCTCTTCCATTTTTCTTTTCTTGGCATTCGATCGCCAAGGATTATACTCGGCCTTTTCTTTTAATTGAAGCTTCTGGTGGCTCTTAATTTACGATACGTGATATTCGATGCGAAAGCGCCCGCTCTGATCTCTCGATGATAAGAAATGCAATCCGACGAGCGCCCGTATCTCTTGGTATTATTGTAACTGCCAGCAACAGTATCGTACGTAAATATGTTTTAATATTTAATGATACTTTATTCCAAGTTCTTCCTTTCTGTCCCTTTCTTCTAGAGCTTTGCGCGTAGCGCTAAGTTCTCGCTTTGAATTACATCTTGCAAATTCTCGGGTGCTAGTGCAAAGTCTGAGTAGGAATATGTAACTTGCTAGACGCGGTCGGTGCATCTTAAATTTTCTGCGACAAAGAGTCGCGGGTAGGTCTCATTTCTTGCCGTTTGAACTCAGTACAAACGTGCGCGTGCATATTCTTGCGTAATTAGCGATGCATCGTGAAACGTATTCGAAATAGTGAATTCAACTGTGAATGCTGACACAACGTTGGATTGACATTACTGGTATATCTATCTACGTCTCATTGAACAATCAAACTTTCTCGGAGCTGGATTTCTCGTCTCATGTCACGAATCAGAAGCTTTTCAATCGCTACGACTGGCGTTTCGGAAGATCGATCGTCCTCCCTCCGTTCTCTCTCTCTCTCTCTTTCTCTCTTTTCTAGCCTCCTCCCCCTACTTTCCTATAGCACGATGCGACAGTCGTGAGAAAGCGGAGGGCCACGAAGGACGATCGGAGGTTTAGAAGGGACAAATGGAGGGTGTCCGGAGGGTACTTTGACTCAGGCACCATTGCTCTCGGAAACGATCGTCCCCCTTCCTCTCTTTCCCTCCTTCTCTATCTTCGGTTCCTAATATCATGGCTTAAGATGTCCGATACACGTACGATCGACCGAGCGTGTGCATCCCCGGTAGGATCACAGGAACGCCTGCTGATAGACACACGAAGAGAAAAACGAGTACACGTATGAAAGGACAACCGGTAAAAAGAGAGGGAGAACGAGAGAGAAAGAAATCCTCTATGTGAACCATGATCCTGGATTAAAGGGCTTGTACCAGACGAAGCTGGACGAAGCTCGTATCCAGAGGAGAGCTGAATCGTCGGATCGCAGCTATTTTCCACTACGAATTCTAGAGCACTGTGTGCACTGTGTGTTGGGATATCCCCGCAATTCTTTCCCTTCTCGCTTGCTCGCTCACCCTATCGACCGATTTTTCCCGTATTCGACCACAAATAATCCAGACTTTCGGCGCAATATCGTTCTATCTAGCCGTGCAAATATTTAAGCCGTCTCTGAAGAGGAGAATGCAGGAAGAGATAGAGACAGAGCCGGTGGGAATGAGAGACTTTGAGAGACAGAGGGAGAGAACAGAGAAGGGAGGAAAGACAGGAACAGAGAGAAAGAGAGAGAGGGAGGGGGAGAGAGAGAGAGAGAAAGAGAGAGAGAGAGAGAGAGAGAGAGAGAGAGACCGAGAGGGATTCGTGGCTGCATCATATATCCCTTGCGGTGGTCGAGTGCGCACTGACGGTCCACGTTGCATCAGTGGTGGTGCAATATCGGTGAGGGGGTGGTAAGGCCACGTGACCGCCCACGGG